>NC_133859.1:8533144-8833144 GCF_047830755.1 Zonotrichia albicollis
GCCGGCTTCGCTATCAAAAAGAGCAAACTCCACAAACCAGCAAGAAGAAAATGCAACCTTTCCTAGGCACCATAGATTTTTGCAGAATGCACATTCCTGAGTACAGCTCACCCTCTCTACCTGGTTACCTGCAAGAACACTTTCCAGTGGGGCCCTGAACAGCAACAAGCCTTCACCCAGATCCAGCAGGAAGATCGCTCATGCGGTAATCCTTGGCCCAGGCAGGACAGGACCAGCGGTGAGAAATGCGCTTTACTCTGTGGCTGGGAGCAATGGCTTGTCCTGGAGCCTTTGGAAGAAGGTGCCTGGAGAGACTCAAGGCCAACCACAGGGATTCTGGAACCAAAGTTACAGAGGGTCCAAAGCCAACTTCACTCCCACAGAGTGGCTGCCTATGAGAGAGTCCAAGCTGCCACAGAGGTCATTGGCATGGATGCACAACTCCTCCTGGCACCCCAACTACTGGTGCTGGGGTGGATGTTTATAGGAAAGGTTCCCTCTACTCACCATGCCACCAACGCCACGTGGAGCAAATGGATTGCCCTCATTACACAGTGTGCCCATATTGGAAACCCGAATCATCCTGGGATTTTGGAAATAAGTACAAATTGTCCCAAAAGTGAAAACTTTGGTCTCACTGATGAAGAGAAGCAGGAATAGTGACATGGGCTGAGAAAGCTGCACCTTACAACTAACTGCCAGCAGATGAAACCTGATACACTCTTTTCACTGACGATTCCTGTCGTATCGTAGGGATGAACTGGAAGTGGAAAGCGGCCATATGGAGCCCCACACAACAGGTCGCAGAAGCTACTAAAGGAGAAGGTGGATCAAGCCACCTTGCTGAACTCAAGGCCATCTAACTGGCCCTGGACATTGCTGAAAGGGAGCAGTTGCCCACGTTCCACCTCTACAATGCTCTGTAGGGTTGGCTGGAAAGGTGGAAAAAGGCCAATTGACAGGGCAGGGGAAAACCAATCTGGGCTGCTGATGAGTGGAAAGACATTGCCACTCAGGTAGAGAATCTACCTGTGAAAATCCGTCATGTAGATGCCCATGTCCCCAAGAGTCAGACTAATGAGGAGCACCAAAACAACAAGCAGGTAGATCAGGCTGTGAAAATAGAGGTGTCACAAATAGATTTGGATGGGCAACACAAGGGGGGAGTTGTTCCTAGCTCAATGGCCCCATGATGCCTCAGATCATCAAGGCAGAGATGCCACCTATAAATGAGCATGAGACCGAGGGGTGAATCTAAACATGGACAGTATCTCCCAGGTTGCCCATGATTGTGAGACATGCACTGTGATCAAATGGGACAAGCACGTGAAGCCCCTCTGGTATGCTGGGTGGTGGTCCAAGTACAAGTATGGGGAAGTCTGGCAGATTGACTACATCACACTGCCTCAAACCCGCCAAGGCAAGCATGACATGCTCACAATGATAGAAGCCACCACTGGATGGCTGGACACCTACCCTGTACCTCACACTACTGCCTGCAACACCATCCTGGGCCTTGAAAAGCAATTCCTTTGGAGGCATGGTACCTCTGAGAGAATTGAATCCAACAATGGGACTAATTTCAAGAACAGCCTTATCAACACCTGGGCTAGAAAACATGGCATTGAGTGGGTATACCATATTCCTTATCATGCACCAGCAGCTGGGAAAGTTGAGCAATGCAATGGCCTGCTAAAAACCACCTTGAAGGCACTGGGTGGGGCGACTTTTGTAAACTGGGAGGTTAATTTAGCAAAGGCCACCTGGTGGCCTGTCATATTTTCTGAAAAATCCCTTCACCGGGATTTTTTTCTCCTGGGAAGCTGAGAAGCTTCAGAGAATTATCTGATTGCTTCTCCTGTGTTTTGCTGCTTTGGAATGTGGTATGGAGATTGTTTATCCAACATGTGAATTGTTTTGACTTAATGACCAATCACCGTCCAGCTGTGTCGGGACTCTGGAAGCAGTCACGAGTTTTCATGATCATTCTTTGTAACTTTCTGTCTGTATTCTTTCTCTATTCTTTAGTATAGTTTTAGTATAGCATTCTTTAATATAGTGTAGTATCATAAAATGATAAATTAGCCTTCTAAGAACATGGAGTAGGGTTCTCAATTCCTCCTTCATCCTGGGGACCCAGCAACTACCAGAACCTTGTTCATGAACACTTGAGGTTCCACGAACCAAGCAGGCCCTGCCGAATCTGAGCCCTTGCAAACAACAGATGGAGATAAGGTTCCAGTGGTACACATGAGAGGTATGCTGGGGAAAACAGTTTGGGTTAATTCTGCCTCTGGCAAAGACAGTCCCATCTGTGGTGTTGTCTTTGCTCAGGGACCAGGTTGTACCTGGTGGGTGATGCAAAAGGATGGAGAAACCTGATGCACACCTCAAGAGGACTCTGTTTTTGGGTGAACTACCCATGACACTGTGCCTGTATCAGTATCTGCATTTATATATGTGTATAATTAGGGTTCTGCATGTATGTATATAAAGGTTTAAATTTTATGTAACGTGTTGGTAAAAATTCCAGGTGGATAATGTTGGGGATTAGGTTTCTTTCCTTTTGTTTCTTTTAACTTAGGGAATTTCGTCCCATAAATTGCTAGGAAACAATAACAATGAGGTACTTAAGTGTGGGATCTCAGGATCTGAGTCCTGAGATGCCGGGCCTCCGAGACCACCCTTGGGGGGCCCGGGAGTCCTGGAATGTTGCCAGAAGTGTGTGGTGGCAGGACTTTGACCCTACACGGGAGACGACACCTGTATGAAGATAAGAGGACTTCACCGGGGTGAATGGCGAAGAGATTAGCTAATTAGAGGGTGAGACACAGGGTTTAGGATTTATGTACAGGGGGGTTTAGAGGAGTAAGATGGAGGAATTGGGGTGTGTCCTGTCCTTCTTCTTCTTCCTCTTCTCCTCCATCTTCTTTGGCCACGGTGGCACCTTTGGATTGGTTATTACTGAGAGTGCACCCAGCAATGAGAATAAATGGTATTGGGGAAAAATGATAAATATTGTACACGTAACAATGGGTATAAAGATACGTGGCTGCCCCGGAGGGCAGACAGTGTGCTCATGGCTGACTGCTGAGCAGATCTCTGTTCGGCTGAAAGAACATCTTTTAGATAAACAATTAATAAACATAAAAACCGAAAGAAGAACTGAAGCCTCTTCTCGTCCTTCGATACGCGGGCTGCCCCAAGGCCACCTCGGGCCTTTCCAGGCCCCTCAAACAGCCGAGAAATCCGGACACTTAAGGAAAACAAAGGAAGTGGCCATGCTCAGGGGAGGAGGGCATCTGGTTGCACTTCTCTTATCTGGGAGTTTCTCTCAGAGGGGCAGAGATACCATGAGAATCAGGGCTGGTGAAAGCCGGGGCTGGGGCATCTGCTAGTCTCTCTCTCTGCTTTGGAGGAGGACAGTTGGGGCTGCTGCTTGGGAAGGGAATTCACTGCCACCACCAGAGTCCAGCCTGGAGCTGCTTCTTATGCTGTGGGATGAGCCTCTGCTTGTGAGAGCAGCCACTGAACTGGGACCTTATTAACACCTACCTCAGTAAAAGATGGACTTTTTCACAATCTGCTTTGGTGCCCGAGATCTTGAGCTTGCCTCTCCCTGCCCTGCTGGGAGTCGGGCCACCGCTGCCCCACCCCCTACCATTTCTGTGGCACTGGTCTGAGTTTTCGCTGCATGGTAGCCCCTCACCCCCTGCCTGCCAAGGTGTCCCGCAGTTCCAGCCACAGCTGTGGAGCTTCTGATACATCCTATCCATCACCCTGGGATTTTGCTCATTCCTGCCATTCCAGCTTGCTGCTTCGGAGAGTCCCGCTGGGGCCCCGGGATTGAGTGCTCCTGGGGGTTTGTAAAGCAAGCCTTTTCTTCCATCCTTTCCCATCTCAGTCGAGCTGAAAATTACCACATGATCCCTGAGCTCGCACTGGAGTGCCCCCTGTAGCCACAGGGGAGTCATCACACCTGCCCTGCCTACTGGGAGCCTGCCAGCGCCCCTGCCGGCTGTGACCATCACTACAATAAAGGGGAAAGTGTCTGCGGTGGAGAAAGCTGTTACTGGGTTTCTGATTCTGTTTGTTCT
The DNA here is from genome assembly GCF_047830755.1 of Zonotrichia albicollis. Lineage (NCBI taxonomy): Eukaryota > Metazoa > Chordata > Aves > Passeriformes > Passerellidae > Zonotrichia > Zonotrichia albicollis. Next base: position 8,537,242 of record NC_133859.1, read on the forward strand.
TAATGCCATAGTTGTTGTTGTTTGCCTTATTATACATATTAGTAAAGAGCTGTTATTTCTATCCTCATATCTTTGCCTGAGAGCCTCCTAATTTCAAAATGATAATAATTCGGAGGGAAGGGGTGAACATTTTCCGTTCCAAGGCAGGCTTCTGCCTTCCTTAGCAGACACCTGTCTTTCCAACAGAGAAAAATAAAAAAAATATTTGTACTGGGGAAAGAACCCCACATTTCATCTGAAACAAAACCCCAAACCCTCTCTAGAGGAGATCTACCTCCAGCCCTTTTGTTTTTTCATCTGTTTAAATGGTCAGGATGTGAAGGGAGTGGTTGGGTGCTTCCCAGAGTCGTAACCACACTGATTAATGCTTCAGTGCTCAGTCACGTCTGGTTTCTAGCTGTTGCCTACTCTCACTCAACTTATTTTTAACTTGCTTGGCATTTTCTGTGTGTGTCAGATGTTTGATTAGATCTCTTATTTTGTATGTGTAGAAATAAAAGGCCAGCTAAGAACAGACAAGTGATTAGGCATTTGTTGAGGTATAATACTCTCTAATCACATTTCTAAACCTGGTAGCTGAAGGTGGGATTATTTATTAGCATGCAGACACTAAAGTATTTAATTTATTCAACAATTACTTGCTCTTTGTGAAGGGGGTATGCACAAGCTGCAGCTGCACATCAGCTCCTTTATCTTGTGCTGGGTGAAGCTGCTGTCTGTGACAAGGCTAGCAGATACAGTTTGCTGTTTGCTGGCATGACGAGCAGCAAAACAGGGATTACCTTGGATATAAGCAGAAGCAAATCTGAAAACCCCTCACAGGACCCCTGGGCAGTCTCATAGAAGCCTACCTGACATCTAGATATTAAGCTGTGTAAATATAAAGAAATAAAATATCATAGGGTGGAAAAATTTAGCGGGTGTTTTAGTCTTCTCTTTCTGAACACATTGCAATAAAAATGTACAATCATCTAGAAAACTGTTTAAAAACTTTTAACAAGAGGAGTGGGCAGCAAAGACAACAACTGTCAATGTTATATAAGAGCAGCAAAAAGGGGATTCAAGAGCTCCTGAATCAAACCTTGTCCTGAGCTTGTCATACAGTTTTCCCAGCTCAGCTGGGCATTATGGTGTTACACCAGGGATTTGCATGTCACATAGACATCTTGGTAATCAAGAGATTTGTATTTTAGTTCTTCAGTCTATCATGGTGATGTACCAGTCTGCTTTTGGAGAACTGAGGTTTGATCTTGTGACTGCACTGAGGACATTTGGAACAGCAAGGCTGGTTTTCCTCATTTGTAAAAAGAAAAAAAAAACAAAAAAACCCAAACAAAAACCAAAAGCCACTCCGCCCCAAATTGATGCCAGAATGATTTTTGCTTTGTATGTTCTCTATATTCTTTACACTTATATTTGAAACTTTGTAGCCTATTATTTTATTCATAGCTAGCTCCAGTACTTTTTCCTACCCTGATAGGCAGAAAGACAAAACACATTCCAGAGGCTCTAAACCCCAGGGGTTCAAGGCCCCTATCCTATATCGGTGCTTCCTGGGAACCAAGGTTGAAACCAGCTCTTCAAGACACATTTTAATAATCAAAGTTTAGTTCCTATCTAAGCAGGGGGGTGTTGCTATTGAGTAAGAAATGGCACAGACTCACCAGAAGGCTGCTTTGCATATCATCAGCTTTAATACGAAAATTCTCTCTTTTTATAGACTGTTCTGTTACATACAAACCAGATTGGTCAATCAATCAATACATTTCACCTGATTGGATAATTAACAAAAATGCCTTTCTTATAAACTATCTTCGAGAAAATCAGGAAAACAGAGAGTAGGAAAACACCACCTGCAGGTTGTTTATAACAACAAGCTATCATAGTTTCTCTACAACTCCCTAAAGTCTCACAAGTCGGCCATGAGAAAACTTATCTGGTTTTCTCCCTCTCTGACCAGGCTGTCACATTCACAGGGGAGGGGATTCAGAAAGGCTTGAACTGGGGGGTGTGGGAACCCAGGGCACAGGGAATATTTTTCTGTCTGCTCTGAGTGGTCCTGACCCCCAGAGAAGCACTGACTTTGACCCTCACCTGTGGAGAAAGCTTCCAAGACTTAGACTAGAGTCTACAAGACTGTGAAATAGATAATAGAGAATAGTATAGTTTATCACCGGGTGGAAAACTTAAAGTTTGGGGTTTTAGAACATAGTAATAAGTATGAAGCAAGATGGAGGTTTTAGGGCGGAGGCAGGTTGTTCTTCTTCACCTTCTTCTTCCTTCTTCTTCATGGGTTTGGGTGGTATTTTGTAATTGGACAGAAAAGTCCACATTGCGGGCTTTGAGGGATCAATTATTGGGTTAAAAGGGGAAATAAATGAGGTGTCATTTCTTAATTGTATAGTTTAGTCTTAAAAGACCTTGTAGCAAGAGATTGTTAGCCATTTTTTGCAGCGCTTTTCCTGCGCGCTGAGCCTGGTGTGGACAGCGTGCAAAACTTTAGATAACAATAAACAAGAAGCTGAAGACCAAAAAAGTCTGGTGTGTCTCCCGTTCCTGACACAGAAATGCTCCAGGAGGGTTTCCCCCAACAGGGGAACTCCCAGGGAGGGTCCCAATGGGGGGCCAGAAATGAATAGGGGGGGAGTTACCTCACCACTTGTACTAGTTTGAAAACAAACCAGTGGGAGATCCCAAGTCAGAAATACAATTTAATAGGAAAAATAAATCTAATAATATAGAAACACTGACAGAGTCAGAATACAACCTGACACCCTGTTGATCAGGGTGTTGGTAGCAGTCTGATTAAATGGTGGCTGCAGCCCACCTGGAGTGACAGGTGTGGTTCTGTTGAAGCAGTGATCCTGTAGAAAGGTTTGATCTTCTGCTGAAGGTCCAGCGGTGGTTATGGAGCTCTTGTCCTCTGGGAATTCAGTGAATAAGGCTCCTTGTGGTGTTCCAGAGCTCAGATTATATCCAGGTCGGAATGTTTGGTTCCTCTCCCTGGGCAGAGCATCTCACAATGGGTTGATGTAATTTTATCAGTCATGCAGTGAGTCTCAATGGCCCATTAAGAGAAGATATCTCCTCCGAGGAAGGATGGGTCATGGAAGAGATAAAGGAACACTGCCTCACCTGGTTTTAACAGCTTATGAAGATGGTGGTAGAATGCATACTTTTTGGTACATCTGACATCGTAACCTGACGGCGATTGAGGAAAGAGACCTGGACTCCATGATTTGCACACTTGAAGCCATTTATTGATTTACAAAGCTGAGCTTCTATACCTTTTCAGCTGTAACTAAAAATAGCACAGTTATAACATTTATGTAACTAGGTAATATTGCTTAATTCAAAGCCTCGTACAGACTAGCACAGGTATGTGTAATCTTACATAAGTTCGGCTTACCAAGCACATTGTACCAAGCACACTGCTAACTTCTTCATTCCTTCTTCAAAGTTCTGCTTTCTGTTGCCAAGGCTTGCGGCCTACTAATGCTAGCATACCCACTTCTGTCATCAGATGGACAGTGCTCCCAGCTAGGCTTTCTAGCTGTATTCCTACAGTAACCTAAGACACCATTTATGTCTCTAATTGGGGATTCTTGTCAATTATGCTAATTTGTTAAATTTATAAAACTATTCCCCCCATGCAGAGGGGAGGGCATTTTTCCATATCTGCCTCTGGAGGCCTCCAATAAAGTCAAGTCTTAACATTACCACCTATACTAATATTGTCTTGAAAGTGCGTTGTTTTGTTTCTAGGTCTTTAAGGTATCAAAACAATCCAAACAAAATCAACTGTGCCCTAGCCTGTTGCTGGGTATAAAATATCCTACTGAAGGATAGTTCCAAGTTGCTCTAAGGATGCCAGCTCTGTTCTCCAGCAGATGGACAGAATGCCAAAGCCTGGAGGCAGCTCAGTCTGATCCCAGGACCATGTAGATGCTGATGTGAAAGTCACACACAGCTCCCTTTTCTATGCTCTCTGATTGCCACAGTCCCTGGCAAAGGCTTGGCCCTGGGCCAATTGAACTCTTCCAGACAAGTCTTGGGCATGGTTTGGGAATTAGGTCAGGCCAGGGACCATTTGCAATATTTTTCATGCGCCTGCCCTATTTTGAAAGCTGAAAGTCTGGTACTCTAGTATTGCCTATTTCATGTCAGCTGGTGTCTCTGGTCATGGTTTGACACTGGCACAGTGCCAGTGCCCCCATGAGAATACTCTCTCCCTGGTGTCTGCTGTGAGATGTGACCAGGAATAAGCAAAGCAGGCTCCTACTTAGAAATAAAGAAAACTTTATTAACTAAACTACAAGAAAATAACTAAACTACAAGGAAAGAAAAAAAAAACAAATACACAAGGAAAATGAAAACCTTACAAAAGCGTTTTTCCTCCTCCCTCCACCAAATTCCAATACAATACATCTCCCAAATCACCAACTCTTGGTCCCGCACCACCCTTTAGAATACTCAATCCTCAGTTCATCAAGAGGAGAAGGAGTCCTTCTTTGTGCCATGGGCTTCTTGTCACACGTAGCACCGCCCAGAGATCATTTGCCATCGTGACATCTTCCTTCCATGCCCAGTGCTCTCACCACTGCGCATGGACCAGGGCTGCTTCTAGGGTTCCTTTTAAGGATGCCTTGTCTCTTTCAAAAAAGGCACAGTCTCAACTTTGGGGCATCTGTCACCCCATATTTTTTGCACCCCCTGGGGCTGAGGGGTACCCACACTGAACCCTCCTGGTTCTGAGGCATTGCCCCCCCTGGAAGCAGTCTCTGTATCACAAGGAAACAGTCCATGGCTGTACAAAAAAAAGAGTCCAGCAAAAAATGCCACTTCATCTTCTCCATTCTTCCAACATCTGTCTCTCTGCCCAGACCTTCATCACTCTTCTAGGAAGGGTTAATGTTCTGTAAAGTTTTCATTATCCACAAAGGGGTTAAAAGCTCCCACAAGCGACTGGACACATCACTGCCTCCTCACCCCCCTTTCCTCCTTCTCAGCCGTGCTGCCTGCTGCCGCACATGTTTATCAAGTTTCAAGGTAACTCCCAGGCACGGTTCTGTCTCTCTCTCTGTCTCCCAGAAGGGGGGGGGGGGGAACCTCTCAGTAGTTCTTCGATGCTTCCACCCTTGGGCCCCTCAGGGTCAGACCCACCTCTCCCAGGCCGCATGGCTTTCCCGTCCCCCCTCCCAGCCAGCAGCTGGGCTGGGGGAGAGATTGAACTCTCTCCCAATGGAAATCCAAAGAGAATCTTCCAGGGGGGAGCCCTGCTTTTAACCCTGTGTTCTCAGAGGCAGATCCAAATGCCCCAATGGCCACATCAGGTGCCAATATTAAAATCTGAGCACCCATTGGTTTGACTACAGCATCCCAGAAATCCCATTTCCGGTCTAACCACCACATCTGGCTGTGGCCAGTTGGCATGATATGTATGCCATGCACTCCTCTGTGCTCATATACCAGATGTGCTCACAATGCTGCATGAAAGGGAAAATGATACTGCTGTGGTCAGGTTAAGATCCTTCATGCTCTGCTGGGTATCTGGGTACAGGCTTGCAGACTTGAAGCATCCTGAGGTATTTAAAAACTAAGAGCCTACCTTTATAGTCAGTGCAGAACAATAGGAACTCCAGTGGGTTATTCATCCCATCCCAAAGCAAGCTCTAAAACAGACCAGATGAACTGTCTTCTAGACAGTCATCCAGATAGTTTAGGATGACTAACTTCGATTTTGATGTCTATCTTTTAAGTTTTGGTGAAGTGCATCCAACCAATTGTCTGCAGGAATTTGGTATTGGAGGTAGTCTCAAGATACCCTCAAAAGATACCACAGATGTAGCCTGTAAATCCCACAAATGCCTTTTCTTGTGTATATTATAGAGCAAAAACATGTTCCAATTATTCTTCTGTGGGACTGAGTTTGGCCCTATTTCTCTGCTCTCCCTTCTCTAGACTTTGGTCTTGCCCCAGACAGTGGCCCATGTGATGCAGCTCCTGGCTCAGAGCATGGAGATCTTCCACATGATGCATTTTATGAGTGATCTGATGGCCTCATCAATGTTACCAACTGAAACTATAGTTGAGTCATGTCACAGATTTAAGCCATATCAGCTGCTGTTAAGTCATTGTGCTCAAAAAAGGGCAAAAAGACAGGAGAGGGTGAAACAGCAAGATTCCTTCATGGTAAAAATCTTATCTGTCTGGAATTGTAAATGTTGCTGGGATGATTCTGTGAAAAACGAGGTTCACACTTCTGGCAAAAGTTTAAGAAAGGACAATAGGAGACAAAGGCAATAAAGCAATGTTTTTAAGGGCCGAGTGCTTGGCATTCAGCCAAGAGCACATCTGCTATTTCAGAAACACCCTTTATATAAAATTTCTATTGCATCAGCCTGATGCATATTCATAAACATTTTTGCATATTTAAACTTTGCCCCAAACTAGTTTGCATGTTCCAAGAACTGCTTAGCATGGCTCCTCCTCTGGTCCGCCTTTTTAGAGCATGTGTATTTCTTGGCTGTAGTTTTAGTCCATTCTTACAGTCAAGTCTAGTTTTGGCCTTTGGTCCATACTTTCTTCTGATGGTAGGCATTGATAGTTGGCACATCAGTCGCAGGGGTCCTCATCATACGCTCATTGGATGTTATCCCAACCAATCAGGCAGTTCAATTACCACAAGCAGAACTATATCAGCTCTTTCACTACTATATCCAAGTTTATTTAATAACAGAAATAAAAACTATATCTTTATAGCAAAGTTACTTTAACATTAAACATATAGCATTGTCCTGGATTGTCAAGCAAATTGTATTCCATTTGCCATCTGTATGGCAGTTGTCTTCTGTTAAGTGGGCAGTTTTCCTTATCTCTTCCACAATGACTCCTCCCTCCGGGGAGACATCTGCTGATAATAGGATATTGAACTTCAGTGCATGACTGATAAGAACTATAGCATCCCATTGTGAGATGCTCCGCCCAGAGGAAGGAGCCAAGCATTCCTACCCAGATATAATCTTGAGATTCTGGTACACCAGCACGGCTTCTCCACTGGATTTCCCAGAGGAACAGCGGCCTCTTCCACTGGATCTTCAGAGGAAGACTACACCTTTCTACAGTATCCCTGCTCCAACAGAATCACACCTCACACTCCAGGAGGACTGCAGCCACAATTCCAATTGGACTGCTACCAGCATGCTGACCAACAGGGTGTCAGGTCGTGTTCTGACTCTGTCAATGTTGCTTTGGTTTACTCCATTGTTTATTTTATCTTTTTTTTTTTTTTCTCCCCTATTAAAGAACTGTTATTTCCTGTGTTGGAGAGTTTTTGTGCAGACATGGCTTGAAGGAAAAAGGGCCATGATCATATACAGCTGGTTAAGCAGTAAAAAGCAGCTGTAAGCAGTAAGTTCTCAGCCTTCTGATTACAAGAAAAACAAAAACACTGCGTCCTTGATCAAATAATGAGAAAAACACGGTGAAAAACATGGAGTCCTTGAATGTAGTCAACAACAGTCAACAGCAGGATGTAAAAACAAGTATTAACCTCAACAAGAAAGCCACAGGTATTAGCAACAAAGGAGGGGTTGGCATGTAATCTGTAACCAATGATGAGCTCGGTTTTTGCATTATGTATGAGCTTAATTAGCACTACTATAAAAGTATGTAAGCTGGATCAATAAATCCAAGACCGATGATCATCAATAGGATGTGCAAGTCTCCCTTCACTTTCCTCATTCCTGCTCCCATATTTTTTGCCTGAGAGCCCCTTAATTAAAAATTTATAGCAATTTGGAGGGAGGGGATTTACATTTTCCATTTCAGGGGGAAAGATGTTTTTTTCCAAGCCACTAGCCTTCATTTTTAAGTGTATGCAAAGTAGAAAATGTCACTGCTTCTCTTCTGGCTTTATTTAGCAACAGGTGACCATTATTGTCCTGGGTAACCCAAAAAATGTGCATTGTATTCCATATCTTTCCTCTGCCAATCTGCCCAAAATTGTTATGTCCCTTTAAGACCCGGGGGCCAGAAACAGTACTTTTACACTGGGTTAGTAGAGGCAGGGGGTTCCTGGGGTGCCTTTAGGAGATAGAGAACACTCATGCAGAGCCCTCTTTCTTGTTTCGTGCCATGCTGCCAAGAGAGTTGCTTAAGGCAGGGTGTCTGAGCCAAGGCAGAGCATGGAAGAAGCCTTCTTTTGTTTCTCTTTGTTAAAAATGACCATATAATATTGGCTTTTGCATTTATGTATTAGATTTTGCACATTGTTATTGATTATAGGTATTTAGATATGGTAAAATTATCTGCTTATTAATATAACACAATACATCAGTTTAGGTATGCACTGTATAGCTCATCGAAATAGTAGTGTAATGAATATGATATCTATGTATAGCTTATAGAAATAGTAGCGTGATGAACGTATGTCCTGGGTTGGCTATATGATGCTTTTATCCCAAATCGTCTCATTCTGTTTATGTTGAATAATAAGTTTTGCACCTTTAAGAGTGTTACAGAGAGTGAAGGGGGGGAGAGAAGAAGCGCGCAGTTTGTTTTCAGACACTGTACTCCACTCCTCTACATTCCTGCTTGTGACTGTGTTGTCTGCGGACAAATAGCGGGACAGAGCTCTTCTTTTGCTTTTTAGTTAGTGTCAGCTAGCTGAGGCAGAGAAGTTCCCTGGACTGTGTTTTTTTTCCCTTTTCCTTGGACCTCTTGAAACCTGCTCTGGACTGAACACCCAGGGGAGCACCGGCAGCTGCACCTGTGGCCCACCGGGCCAGGCCTGGCCTGCGACAATTCCAGCACCGGAGGGACTGATCAGAGACTGAGTGAGCTGAGCTGCAACCCGAGGACGGGGTTTTCTCAGTTTGTCATCTCTTTTAGAGTGGCAAGGGGTCTCATTGTTTGATATTGTTTTGGTTTTATTGTTTAATAAACAGTTTTTTTCCACCTTTCTCCAAGGAGGTATTTTTTCCCTCCCGGACCAGTTGGGGGGAGGGGCCAATTGGATCTGCTTTTCCCACCGGAGCTCCTTTGGGGGATTCTTCCCCAAATTTGCTCTAAACCTGGACAAATACATGAATTGGCGCCCAATGCGCGGCTGGAAAAGGTGGAAAAAAGCTCTATTAATTGTGTGTTTGTTCTTGTTAAAGCAGTTAGTAACCATGCTGCTTGAATCCATGATGTCTCTGGGGTGAAAGCCTTCGTGTGGCTCTGGGCTCTAGACCTTTTTGAGGTTTCAATACCTTTCTGGTCACGAGGATTATTGTCCATAACACGTAATTTTTACAGTAGAGGGGTACGGATTGGAATAGCTGTTGTGCTGGCCTTGGTGATAATGATTTATAAAGCGTTTACAAAGATACTGGCATCTGTTTACGATATGTATGGTTTATGGTTTCTTCATCCTACTCTGCATCCCAATTCCAGTAGTATGTTTTGGGAATTTATTAGTAATTACACTCAGTCTGTTAGAGGAGGAGCCGAGAATAAGACTTTCCAGCCTTCCCTTTCCTTCTTCTCCTTTGGATCGGTTATGTCACTTTTTGAGAATGGTCAGTTTCCGCTGATTGTTAAAGAGACAATCTTTCTGGAATTTCATCTGGTAAGCTTCCTCTATATGGTCTGCAGCTTCTCTAGAATGAGGGCTGAGATATCCAGAGGAGCTGGTGAGACCCCTGACCCAGAAGCAGATGCAGGCATGAAAAATCCTGAGTGGTGTGGACAATGGGAAAATATAGGCCAAACCCTGAAGGAGTTTTCTGATCCAGTAGACTGGGATTTTCCACAGGAACAAATTCAGAACCTAGCTGAGGTGGGGAAATACCTAAAAGAGAAGTGCCATGACGATTCTAAGGAGAAAAGGCTAATTGCAATAAGCTGGGCCCTGGCCTGTGCTTATCTCACTTTGTTAGATAGTGTAGGGCAGCAGACAGAGGCAGGGAAGCAGGGAGATAAATCAGGTATCCCAGTCACTGAAGCTGTAGCCAACAGCCCAGGCTCGAAGCCAGCAGCCAAACCAGATAGTGAGCCTAAGCCAGCATCTAAACCCATGGCTGTTGCTACCAGTACTAGAAGTGGGAAATGCACAGAAAAAAACTAATTGACCAGTGGATGATGATGATGATGGTGATACAGGAGAAGGAACCTCGATGCCTCCTGACATAAAATCAGGAGTCAAAGCAGCAGGTGCAAGATCAGATGCAAATATTGCGTCTTATTCTCTGAAGGACTGTGGTGGTTTGACCAGGAAGAAGTGGGAATTCTGGGATGCTGTGGTCAAACCAATGGGTGCTTGGATTTTGATATTGGCACCTGGTGTAGCCAGTGGGGTTTGGACACACCTCTGAGAACACACAGGGGTTAAAAGCAGAGCTTTGGCCCTGGCAAGCTCTCTTGGGACTTCGAGGGAAAGAGGTCGGATCACCCTCCCTCGTCCAGCAGCAGCAGCTGGGTGGGGGAGGGGCAGCCATGTGGTAGGCCTGGGCCTGGACAGAGATGGGGTGTGAAGAGGCCCTTGGGGATGGAAGGGTGGAGGAGCCCCAGGAGGCATCGGGCAGCCATCTCCCCCCAGGAGAGAGAGAGAGAGCCGGCGACAACGGAATGTGATAGCAGCTGGCCCAGGAGGAGAAGGAAGGAGGGAGAAGTGCAGCGAGGAGGTGCCCGGCCGGAGCAGCAGCAGCGTGTGTGGGATTGCCGGAGCTCTGGGACAGACAGAGACTGAAATTTTTAACCCTTTCTTTCATGATTGGGACCTCGCAAAAATGCTGATCCTCCTCGGAGCTGAATAAGAAGAGAGATAAGAGATGAGATAACAAGGACCTGGCCTGAGCGAAGTGGAGAAGACTGGCTGAGTGGAGAGAGAGTTGATTGGAGTGGCCTTTTGGCTGGACTTTTCTTGTGCAGTCAAAGACTCAGTTTTATTCCTGTGACACAGAGACTGCACTTAGGGGGAGGCAGTGCCTCAGAACCAGGAGGGTTCATTGTGGGGACCCCTCGGCCCCAGGGGGTTGGAAACATATGGGGGGGACAGATGTCCCAAAGCAGAGACTGTGCCTTTTTGGAGTGAGACAAGGCATCCTTAAAAGACAACCCTAAAAGCAGCTCTGGTCCATGCACAGTGGTGAGAGCACTGGGCATGGAAGGAAGAAGTCACAAGTGGCAAAAGGACTTTCCGGGCGGTGCTGAGTGACATGGAAGCACACAAGGTTTCAGCATGTTTCCAGGGGAAGCCTATGGTGTAAGAAGGACTCCTCTCCTCTTCATGGACTGAAGTTTGAATATTTTAAAGGGTGGTGCCAGACTGGGCAGTTGGTGATTTGGGGGAATGTATTGGATTGGGAAATTTTGGTGGTGGGGAGGAGGAAAGTGCTTTTTGTAAGGTTTTCAATTATTTCCTTTATAGTTTTTTTCCTTCTTTTCTTGTAGTTTAGGTAATAAAGTTTCCTTTATGTTTAAGCTGGAGCCTGCTTTGCTTATTCCTGGTCACATCTCACAGCAGACACCAGGGAGAGGGTATTCTCATGGGGGCACTGGCTCTGTGCCAGGCCCAAAACCATGACGAGGACCTTCGTGGCCTAAGGAAGGATTACACCCGACGACCTGATGAATCCATAATTAGTTGTCTGCAGGCGAGGCTACAATTCTGGACGGCACTGAAGTGAGGCATTTGGGATCCCTGTCACAGGATCCTGTCATTGACCAAGAAATGATGAGGGAGGCTAACACGGCTAACCCTCACAGCCGCTGGCAACGGGCCCTAAGAAGTGTAGCACAAAGATACCTGTGTGCAGATGATCTCCATATGCAGCAAACCCAGTGGAAAACCATAGAGCAAGGGATTCAACGCTTGAGGGAAATGGCAGTGGCTGAGATTGTCTTCTCAGATGATGGAAACACTGTAAATACAGACTTGGTACCATGCACACATGTGATGTGGAGAAAATTTGTATGACTTGGGCCACGAGAATACGCTTCTGCTTTAGCAATAATGAAGTGGGATGATGGTGAGGAAACTGTGCTGGATATGGCAAAGAAGCTCCAAGCATATGCAGATGCTCTGCATGGCCCAACACATGCCAGAATTGCAGCGGTGGAAACACGTCTGCAAAAATTAGAAGACAAGATAGAGGAGGGTCACAAGAAACTGAGGGAGGAGATTAAAGAGGGCTTTCTCCAAATCTCGACAGTGCAGATCAGAGGTTCGCGCACCCAAAGCAGACGTTCCCCGGATGGCGAGAGAAGGTACAGCCCACGAGCTGAGCTGTGGTTCTACCTGCGTGATTGTGGAGAAGACATGGGGAGATGGCATAAACAACCTACCGCTGCTCTGGCACAACGGGTGCATGAACTGAAGACTCAGAGAGGAAGTTCCAAAAGGGAAGAAGGGAAGAAGCTCCAGTGGACAGTAACCGAACTGTCACATATGATGATAATGACAATATTTTTGATCCCTTTGAAGGAACCTCCAAGACATATGCCCAGCGAAAGAAGGATAACCAGGCTTAGAGGGGCCCTGCCTCTAGCCAGGTACAGGCTGGGGAAAACTGCATCTTTTGGACTGTGTGGATTCGTTGGCCTGGCACATCTGAACCACAAGAATATAAAGCTTTGGTTGACACTGGTGCACAATGTACATTAATCCCATCAAGACATGTGGGGACAGAGTCTGTTTCTATTGCTGGTGTGACAGGGGGATCACAGGATTTTACTTTGGTGGAAGCTGAGGTGAGCCTGACTGGGAATGAGTGGAAGAAACACTCTATTGTGACTGGCCCAGAGGCCCCATGTATTTTGGGCATAGACTACTTTCAAAGTAGGTATTTCAAAGACCCAAAGGGACTCAGATGGGCATTTGGAATAGCTGCTGTAGAGACAGAGGGTGACAAGCAGTTGAACAGCTTGCCTGGACTGTCAGAAAGCTCATCTGCAGTAGGTCTCCTGAAGGTGGAAGAGCAACGAGTACCAATTGCCACGTCAACAGTGCACCGCCGACAGTACCGAACGAATCGAGATGCTGTGATCCCCATCCACAAAATGATCCGTGAGCTGGAGAGCCAAGGGGTGGTCAGCAAGACCCACTCACCCTTTAACAGTCCTATTTAGCCTGTGCAAAAATCTGAAGGAGAATGGAGATTGACTGTGGACTATCGTGCATTGAATGAAGTGACCCCACCCCTGAGCGCTGCTGTGCCGGACATGCTGGAACTCCAGTACGAGCTGGACTCCAAGGCAGCAAGGTGGTACGCCACTATAGACATTACCAATGCATTTTTCTCCATTCCTCTGGCAGCAGAATGCAGGCCTCAGTTTGCTTTCACCTGGAGGGGTGTGCAGTACACCTGGAACTGACTGCCCCAGGGGTGGAAGCATAGCCCCACCATCTGCCATGGACTGATCCAGGCTGCACTGGAAAAGGGTGAGGCTCCAGAACATCTGCAATATATTGATGACATCATTGTGTGGGGGAAGACAGCAGCAGAGGTGTTCGAGAAAGGGAAGGAAATCATCCAGATTCTCCTAAAAGCTGGCTTCGCCATCAAGAAGAGCAAAGTCAAGGGACCTGCTCAAGATATCCAGTTTCTGGGAGTGAAGTGGCAAGATGGACGGCATCAGATTCCCACCGATGTCATCAACAAGATCACAGCAATGTCTCCACCACCCAGCAAGAAAGAAACACAAGCTTTCCTAGGCGCCATAGGTTTTTGGAGGATGCATATTCCTGAATACAGTCAGATCGTGAGCCCTCTCTACCTGGTCACCCGCAAGAAGAACACTTTCCACTTTCCACTGGGGCCCTGAGCAGCAACTAGCCTTTGTCCAGATCAAGCAGGAGATTGCTCATGCAGTAGCCCTTGGCCCAGGCAAGACAGGACCAGAGGTGAAGAACGTGCTCTACTCTGCAGTCGGGAACCATGCCTTGTCCTGGAGCCTTTGGCAGCAGGTGCCTGGGGAGACTCGAGACCGACCACTGGGATTTTGGAGTCGAAGCTACAGAGGGTCTGAAGCCAACTATACTCCAACAGAGAAAGAAATCTTGGCTGCCTAGGAAGGAGTCCAGGCTGCTTCGGAGGTAATAGGCACTGAAGCACAACTCCTCCTGGCACCTCGACTACCAGTACTGGGGTGGATGTTCAAAGCAAAAGTTCCCTCTACTCACCATGCCACCAGTGCTATATGGAGCAAGTGGATTGCTGTTATCACACAGTGCGCCCGTATTAGAAAACTGAATCACCCTGGGATTCTGGAAATAATTACAAACTGGCCAGAAGGTGAAAACTTTGGTCTCGCTGTTGAAGGGGAACAAGAAGTGACACGGGGTGAAGAAGCTCCACCATACAACCAACTGCCAGCAGAAGATACACGATACGCTCTCTTTACTGATGGTTCTTGCCGCATTGTGGGAATAAACAGAAAGTGGAAAGCAGCCGTATGGAGCCCCACATGACAGGTTGCAGAGGCCACTGAAGGAGAAGGTGGATCAAGCCAACTTGCTGAACTCAAAGCCGTTCAACTGGCCCTGGACATTGCTGAAAGAGAGAAGTGGCCAAAGCTCTACCTTTATACTGAATCATGGATGGTAGCCAGTGTTCTGTGGGGATGGCTGGAGAGGTGGAAAGAGGCTAACTGGCAGCATAGAGGAAAATCAATTTGGGCTGCTGAAGAGTTCAAAGACATTGCTACCAGGGTAGGGAAGCTGCCTGTGGAGGTCCACCATGTGGATGCTCATGTTCCCAAGAGTAGAGCTAATGAGGAGCACCAAAACAATGAGCAAGTAGACCAGGCTGCAAAGATAGAGGTGTTAAAGACAGACTTAGATTGGCAACATAAAGGAGAGTCATTCCTAGCTCAATGGGCCCATGATGCCTCAGGCCATCAGGGCAGGCATGCCACCTCTAAATGGGCACAAGACCCAGGGGTGGATTTAACCATGGACAGTATCTCTCCGGTTATCCATGACTGTGAGACGTGTGCTGCCATCAAGCAGGCCAAGTGAGTGAAGCCCCTATGGTATGGTGGGCAGTGGTCCAAGTACAAGTATGGGGAGGCCTGGCAGATTGACTATATCACACTGCCCCAGACACGCCAGGGCAAGCGCTACGTGCTGACCATGGTGGAAGCCACCACTGGATGGTTGGAAACCCACCATGTGTCTCATGCTACGGCCTGGAATACCATCCTGGGCCTTGCAAAGCAAGTCTTGTGGAGACATGGTACCCCTGAGAGGATCGAGTCAGACAATGGGACTCATTTCAAGAACAGCCTTATCAACACCTGGGCTAGGGAACATGGCATTGAGTGGGTGTACCATATCCCCTACCATGCACCAGCTGCAGGCAAAGTGGAGAGGTACAACGGACTGTTAAAAACCACATTGAAAGCGTTAGGTGGGGGATCTTTCAAGAACTGGGATCAGCATCTGGCAAAAGCCACCTGGTTAGTTAACACCTGAGACAGAGTGGGGATCCATCCTGAATTAGGTGAAGTGTCTAACAACAATGAAAAGTCTGTGAGGCCAAAGCTGAAGGAAAAACTCGTATGCCGAGACAGCAAGGAGACAGAGAAAGAAAAACAGAAAAGACCACGAGGTCAATTTGCCCCGACCTAGAAATTCCTTTGATAAAGAAGAACTGGTGCTAAATGTCATGTGGGATGAATATGTATGAACTTATTGTGAAACTGTATGCATATGCATTTGGAAGGGGGATAAAAGGAGGTCTGAAATCTTCAGGGGTACGCATGCCTTTTGAGGAGAATTTTCTCTGTATGCATCCGGCGCCGTAAATAAACATACTGAGCTTTACAACTTTTATAAAGTTGTGAGGTTTCTTCTTTTCTCCGCAAAACAAGAGCAGCGGCATATAAGGTCTCTAGTCTCAGCGCTCCTGCATGGGTGAAGGGTTTATCAGAGAAAGACCGGACTCCGCTTACGGATTGGCGGAAAATAAAAATAGCTTGCATGGAATGGGCTCCGTCTGCCAATCTGGTGTTCCCAGTCCACGTGGGGGGGCGGGCGAAAACCAAGGAAGGACCTATTCCCCTGTTAATCCAAAGGACGTCCAAGCAATCATTAAAGTGATTGCAGACAAGGGAATTAATTCTGCCATGGTAACCACACTCATTGACGGCGTTTTTGGAGGGGATGATATGTTGCCTTTTGATATTAAGGAGACATGTAGAATGATTTTCGATGGCGCGGGGGTGATCATTTTTAAACAAGAGTGGGAGGATCAATGCCCAAAGGAGCTAGCCCGGATAACGGGACCTGACCATCCACTGCACGGTTCCAGTATACAAAGATTGATGGGCAGAGACCCCACTATGATCACACCCCAGGCTCAGGCTGAGGGCTTGCGGGCCCATGAGGTTATGACAACCACCCGTGCTGCCTGGGAAGCAATTCATGCGACTTCAAAAGTAGTAGCCAAACCTTCACCATGGTCAACTATAAAACAGAGTGAGAGTGAGAGCTTCACTCAGTTTGTGGACAGGCTTCAGGCAGCATTAGATTCCTCCTCATTACCCTCGGAGGCTAAGGGTCCCGTGCTGGCAGACTGCCTACTCCAGCAATGCAACTCAGCCACCAAGGACATTTTAAGGTCACTACCACCCGGGTCTAATATAGCAGCCATGATCAGACACATTACAAAGGAGGAGCACCTAGCTCCCATCCAAGCAGCAGTCCACACTGCAATAACCAGCATGATGGCATGCCTTAAGTGTGGCCAGGCAGGCCACTTGGCAGTAAACTGCCCCCAGCCAAGGCGCCTATCAGCAGCTGCTCCACCATGCCAAGGGGGATGTAGGAGACCATGCTGGGCATGTGGAAAGAAGGGGCATTTAGCTAAGGAATGAAGATCCAGGCTTCAGAGAAACAGGAGAGGGAGGGGCCAGCCTGGCCGTGTCCAGCCCCCTCCCATCTGGAACATGCAGCGGCCCAGCTACAGCAACCCCCAGTGGGGCAGGGGAACCTCATACCCTATCCCCCCACAGGGAGTAGCCAATTTTGCATCCCCGCCTACGGTGCAATGGCAGAGTTGTGCAGCACCCTCAGTACCCTCGCACCCCCCACTGCCACAACCTGCGCCGGTGGTACAGGACCAGCAGGACACGCCCCAGAGTGGGATCCCTGGGTGGCCTTGGCCATGAAAATAGGGAAGGAACCCCTGATGGTGTGGGGGACATGCCGCCTTTATGGCAATCAGGATTCCCACGTCATAGGGTTTCAGTTCTGGGCGGACACGGGTTCAGATTGTACTATTATTCCCCAAGCACATTGGCCCGGGCATTGGCAATTCAAAGAAGTCCCTCCAGTGAACGGAGTGGGAAGGCAGTCTCGGGCATGGAAAAGCACCCAGCTGGTGGCTATAACACTTCACACGAAAAAGGGACCAGAACAGACAGTCGCGATCCACCCATACATACTGCAAAATTCTCCACCCCTGTTAGGAAGGGACGTTCTTTCCATGCTAGGATTCCGGATTGCAAATTTATCCTAAGGGCCACTGCTGTACACCCTCTGCTGCCGATCAAATTCACCTGGAAATCATCAGACCCCGTATGGGTCGAGCAGTGGCCCCTGACAGAGCCTTGAGCGGCAGCCTTGCTGGAACTAGTCGACCACGAACTGCAAAAAGGTCACATACAACTTCCACCAGCCTATGGAACACCCCTGTATTCGTGATCCCCAAAAGGTCCGGAGAAGGCTTTCGTCTCTTCCACGACCTGAGAGAGGTGAACAAGATGATCCGACCCATGGGTCCAGTCCAGACACTGCTACCCACGAACGCAGCCATCCCTGCAGGGCGGCCGTGGGCAGTGCTGGACGTCAAGGAATGTTTCTTCTCGATACCTCTGCACCCTGAGAACGATTCGCCTTTTCCGTGGCATTCCGAAATGGCGAGCGGCCATGCCTCTGCTTCCAATGGCGGGTACTACCACAAGGCCTTGTAGACAGCCCTGTCATATGCCAAATCACCGTGGACAAAGCACTGATGCCAGTCCGACACTCCCATCCCACCGCGACCATCATTCAGTACATGGATGACATCCTGGTAGCAGCATCATCGACAAGCCAAGTAGATCACCTGGCGTCCACAATCACGGAAACCCTTCAGGCCAACGGCTTCGAGATCGCGAGCGCAAAGATCAAGAGAGGACCCTGCGTGACCTTCCTGGGAGTGGGAATCACAAGCTCCTACGTGACACCCCCCGAGGTGAAGGTCAGTCGAGACGTCAAAATGCTACACGACGTGCAATGCCTGGTGGGATCGCTGCAGTGGCTTTGCAACATCGTCCTGATTCCTCCCGAGGTCATGGACCCTCTATATGACCTCCTGAAGGGAAAGCACCCCTGGGAACCTAAGGAGCTGATGCCGCAAGCAACGAGCTCCCTCGACTTCATCGAAAGCCAGATGTCCACTGGCACACTTGCCAGGTGGAACCCAGCCATGCCACTGGACTTATACGTTCACTTTACACCGAAGGGGGGAGTGGGAGCACTGGCTCAAGGACCGTCTGAAAAGGCCCGACCGATTCAATGGGTGGTTCTCGGAAGACCTGCCCATGCTTTTTCCCTGGGAATTGAATGCATCGCTAACCTCATCATGAAAGGCAGGAAACTCACCTTGAAACACCTAGGAACCGAGCCGACAAGCACCCACCTTCCGTTTCGCAAGCAACCAACCTTGGAGTCAGCCACAATATCCGAGTACCTAGCCCTTGCTCTCACCGGCTTTGGAGGAGAAATCTCCTACTCCTCCAAACCACCCTGGACCCAGCTGCTGACCGTAGTCAACATGGACATGCCGCCAAAGGTCAAGGACCGACCGCAGCAAGGACCAACGGTCTTCACAGACGCTTCCTCCACGACTTCAACCGCAGCAGCAGTGTGGCAGTCAGGAGAACAATGGCATTGCGTCAAAGCATGTGACCCCACACTCTCAGTGCAACAAATGGAGGCGACAGCAGTCATCTTGGTGTGCGGACTCTTTATATTCATGGCAAGGCTCTGCCTAGCCATGGCAGGACCAGGAGTGTCGACATCAGCAGCAGCCCTAATGCTGGAACAAGCACTCTCCTCGTGACAGGGTACCGTGTCAGTCATCCACATCAACAGCCATGACCCAGTCAAAGGTTACTTCCAGACAGGCAACGACAAAGCGGATGCCGCAGCAAAAGGCGTATGGACGTTGCAGGAAGCTCGTCAGCTGCACAAGTCACTCCACATTGGAGCCAAAGCACTGGTGAAGAAATGGGGAATCCCAACCGCAGATGCAAAACATGTGGTAGCCACTTGCCCTTATTGCCAGAAGTTACCCCTATGGACCTGTGAGGTCAACCCGAGAGGTCTCAAGCCTTCAGAGTTCTGGCAATCGGATTTCACCTGGTGTGAACTGCTGAAGCCCCGAGCATGGCTTGCAGTGACAGTGGACACTTATAGCGGAACGATCATAGCCACACAGCACCCCAAAACAAACTCCAAGGCCACAATCCAGCACTGGCTGACAGCTATGGCTTGGCTTGGTATCCCCAAGCAGATCAAAACTGACAACGGGTCCAATTTCACCTCCAAACCAGTGCAAGAATTCGCCTCAAAATGGAGCATCACATTAGTGCAAGGTATCCCATATAAGAGTACCGGGCAGGCCATAGTTGAGAGAGCAAATCAGACCCTGAAAACCAAGCTAGAAATATTGGCAAAGGTAGAGGGCTTTGCCAATGCCATTCCCCCAGGAGATCAGGCGCGTATGCTGGCAACCGCTTTGCTAGCACTGAATCAGTTCCCTAGGGGAGATGAAACAAACAGTCCCATTCAAAAACACTGGGCCAACCGAACGCTAGACGAGGGCCCACAGGTGGTAATCAGAAACGAGCTGGGCGAATGGGAACGGGGCTGGAGGCTGATGCTCACGGGGAGAGGGTACGCAGCTGTCAAAAAGGACGGCAAAATCAGGTGGTGTCCACTTAAGTTAATCAAGCCCGACCTTCATAACGAGCAGAATGAGACTGACGAGAATTGCGAGTTTCTGTTTACAGGACATGTTCATGGGACGTCCTCGTGACACGTACATGCCCATTCCAGAGGAATGTGACAGACCACCAAGCCGCCAGACAGCGCCCGAGAGACCCGAATGGGTGAGACCCAAGCATCAAGGGTGTTTCTGTGTGATTTTGCTGTTGGGACTTGTCGCCAGAGGGCAAGCCAGCCCAGACCACTACCCCCATCAGCCATTCAGGTGGGTCATGGGACACCGTAGTAGTGATAAGGTGCTCAGGGAAATCACCACAAAAAACACCCCATCCTTCGTGCTCCACATCACCGACCTGTTCCTAGGACAAGCAAAGGTAGACCCCAATTACCCACACGCCACACACATGTACCTATCCTACTGGTGCCCAGCTTCAAACCCAGGAAAAAGCTACTGCAATCACTCAGGGTGGGGATGTTGCGGGCACTGGGGCTGCGAAACCATAGTTACAGACGCCAGACCGTCGGGGCCTGGGTGGGACCCACAAGAGCCCGACCAATTCTTACAGTTCACCTGGGCGCCCAGCGGCTGCAAAACACCCGTCTTCCTCCAGGGAAGCTTTTATCGCAATCGCCATTGAGACAGAGTAAGGATCCATCCTGAACTAGGTGAAGTGTCTGGGAGAGGTGAAGGGTCTGTGGAGCTAAAGCTGAAGGAGAGGCCGCATTCCAGAGACAGCAAGGAGACAGAGAAAGAAAAACAGAAAAACCACGAGGTCAATCTGCCCCCGACCTAGGAATTCCTCCGATAAAGAAGAATTAGTGCTAAGTGTCATGCAAGATGAATATGTATGAACTTATTGTGAAACTGTATGCATATGCATTTGGAAGGGAGATAAAAAGAGGTCTGAAATCTTCAGGGGTACCCATGCCCTTTTGGGGAGTCTTGCGTCCGGCGCACGTCGTAATAAAGCATACCGGGCTTTACAACTTTTACAAGTTGTGAGGTTTCTTCTTTTCTCCGCAAAACACCATAAAATCCAAAAAATTCAGAAATGCACTAGCTATAACATGACGGTCTTGCAGCCACATCACCCTAGTTGGGCCATAGGCAGAACGTGGACAGTAGTCCTTCAAGGGTCAAAAGAGAGAGTGAATGTGCGAATTATCAGGCTCCGACCGTCGGCGCCCCAAGTGGTCGGACCCAACAAAGTGATTAAAAGCGTGCCGAAAGGGAGAAACGCAACCTATCCTAAAACCTTACCCACAAGGGTCAGCAGTGTCCCAACCAGACATGCGGAAGCCTTTCAGATAGACCGCTCAGCTGGGTCGGACTCCGACCCAATCCTTCGTATGTTAGAAGCTACCTTTATATCCCTGAACGAATCCAACCCTAACCTAACCGACTCCTGCTGGCTTTGTTACGATGTCAAACCCCCCTTTTATGAAGGAGTTGCTTTAAACACTCCCTTCAGTTACTCCACAGCTAATGCCCCTCACCAGTGCAGATGAGAAACCCCTCGGAAAGGAATCACCCTGAGTCAAGTCACAAGCTGGAGCAGATGCTTTGGCAATGCAACCCTAGCTAGGCGGAGAGGCAACGTCTGCACCAAAGTAGTCAAGCCCAACAGGAAAAACAATAAGTGGGTAGTCCCATCCGCACCTGGGATGTGGGTTTGCCAGCGATCTGGAGTGAGTCCCTGTGTGTCTTTTGCCAAATTTGATGACTCTAACGACTTTTGTGTCCAAGTTCTGATTGTTCCTAGGGTCCTGTACCACTCAGATGAAGAAGTGCACCACCTTTTTGAGGAACCCAGCCGGCTCCACAAAAGAGAAATAATAACAGGTGTAACTATCGCAATGCTGCTCGGCCTGGGAGCAGCAGGAACGGCAACGAGTGTCTCAGCCTTAGCGACCCAACACCAAGGACTGTTCCAGCTGCAAATGACAATCGATGAGGACTTGCAAAGGATCGAGAAATCCATTTCCTTTCTAGAGAAGTCAGTCTCCTCTCTCTCGGAAGTGGTCTTGCAGAACAGGCGAGGTCTGGATCTCCTGTTCATGCAACAAGGAGGCCTGTGTGCCGCCTTGAAAGAGGAGTGCTGCTTCTATGCAGACCACACAGGAGTCATAAGAGACTCCATGGCAGAACTCCGAAACAGACTGGCTCAGAGGCAGAAAGACAGGGAAACCCAACAGGGCTGGTTCGAGTCCTGGTTCAATCAATCACCATGGCTAACCACTCTGATTTCTACCCTAATAGGATTGCTGGCATTGCTGCTTCTAGCAGTTACCTTAGGACCATGCCTGCTGAACAAGCTGGTCTCATTCGTTCAGACCCGCCTAGAACGGACCAACATCCTGTTCATAGGCTGGCGACAATTGCTGTGAATTCAACCAGGGAACACTGCCAGCCACAAGTCCTAAACTTGTCTGGCAAAAACTTACTCAGGTTTACCAAACCCCTTTCCCTTACCGAACTACAACCTTATACCTCATTTCAGTACCTATGTATATGACTACCTCATTCATTTGTGAAAAAAGTGGGGGGAGATGTGGTAGATAGGGTCAGGCGTTCGGAAGATTTCGCGATGTAATGGGAAGGCAGGGCCCCTGTTCCCATAGATAAGAAAATTAACATAGGAATGCAGCCCCCTAAATCAGATGCCAGTAACTTTCCATTCCCTACCCAGAAACTTTCCACCCCTTACTAACCATAAATGGTAAAGACAGACCCCCTCTGATGTAGAAAAACCCTAGATTATAAACCCCACGAGAAGAGATAATAAATGCCTTTTGACCGTCCACCACATTGGTGTCTGCGTGTTTTGTAGGCCTGAGCGACCCTGGAGAGTGGGTCGCCGTGCCGCTTCCTCAGAACCAGGTCGCCAGCTTTGTATCAGAAGGCAACAAATAAGCCCTGTGTCTTACTATTTTTTCCCCTGGCCTTTTTTGCTTACTTATAATTTCATTTTATTGCATTGTGCAAACTTATAGAAATGAGCTGCCTCAATTTTAGATGTCATGGTAAAACTTCAAGCAGTTAAAAGCAAAAATGGTAGATTACTCAAAGTAGCATAAATCTTACAGCATTTTTCTAGCAAAAAAAAAATACATGCCAAAATCACCATAAGCATCACCGGTTCCCACATGTTATGACCTTCAATTTTTTTCCTTTTTAATTTGTATCTTACATAAATTACTACTGAACACTAATGGTTTAGTAGTAAATAAATTGTTCAGTTGTGAGTCAGACAAAACATGCTTAATCAACTGTGAAAGCTGATATTGTTTCAAAAAATTAAGAAATAATGAAGAACAAAAGTGATGCACGCAAGAACTGATTGAAAATGGATCAATTCCCTATTTGAATAAAACTAATGCACTTGACTTTAAGATGCATGACTTGGTTAAAACAAGACAAACTCAACAGTCAGAATGAAATAAAGCAACTGTTTTAAAGATTTAAGGACTGCTATAAAAATGAATGACGATTGTTCAAGTTAAAGAAACAGTGCTATGAAAGCTGAGCACCAAGGAGCCTTTCAACAGCTGCACTGATATCTCCTCCTGTTGCCATTATAAGTTTGCTTCATGGTTCAAAAAGGTCATTGAAATTAGCTGCTCCAGTTGTTGCTGAAATCTAACTTCTGGATTTTGTAACTGCTAAGAAGAAAAATCTCAAGCTATAAAAACATAAAACATATTTGGCAAAATACAGGACTTAAACATAGCTAGTTCAAAGCCACTTCTTGTGGTTCTAATTTCCAAATCCATCTTTTCCATATTCCCCAAATTTCATTCACAGCTGAATTATTGATCAAACAAGTCAGATTAGCCTCAAATTTTAAGACTATCTTCAATTATGGGACATTTTTTAACTACAAGAGCAGCTGCTTGTTTAATAAAAAAGGAACAGTTAAATCTGATGTGTATCCTAAACCCAGTTTTTAATGATGTGCATGCAGACATTTTTTTAATTAATTAATCTAATTCAGTAATGTGGAATAGCAATATTTTGAGAATTTCACTGTTGGCAACAGTGAATGTGGTAGGCTCTTTCTTTTTCCTTGACATAAAAGTTACCTCTTTAATGCTCCAAATATTTGTTGACTAAATTTACCAAAATTCTAGTTAGGAAAAGTTCAGCATAAGTCAAAGTGACAGCTGTGCTTTATGAGTTGATCTTGCTCAAATAAATTGTTCATGCAATAATAGCAAAATTATCAATAATTTCAGTTGTATTATCTTCACCTCAGAGACATTTGTGAAATAACAATTATATGAAAACATATTTTTAAAAACCCAAACAAACAATCACCAACCACATGCACACTAGTGTGGAAGGGGCTAACAGCGGGCCTGTTAGGTAAAGGAGCAAGAAAAAGCTGAGAAGCAAGAAGCTGATAAGAAGCTGAGAGAGCTGTAACCAAGGAGACCAAGAGAAGTGAGGAACTGAAGAAAGATGAGAACTTTGCAGCTGGGTGAAGTATTTTTGAAAGTTAGTTGAAGTCACTGTTACTTTTCACCAATAGTGTTATGTTGATTTATTGTGGCCAATAGTTAGGGTAGAAGAAGTATAAACAATTGGAAAGTGTATAAAAGGTCAGCCATGTTCAATAATAAAGACTTGCCATCTGAGACTGCTTGCGGTCTCTGCTTCGTGTTGTGACCGCCTCGATAGCGACATGTGGTGATTGCTGAGTGACACAACAGCCTTAAGAACATACTCGGTCTGGACCCATACAGGTTCCTAGCAACTGGCAACCGTGACCCACTGGGACATAGTGGGGGAGGTGGCATTGGTGCAGCTGAGAGTGGTGGGTGGAAGCCACAGGGAGGTCCGGACCTGATTTCCTCCTATCAAGACACCTGGAAGTAGGTGAGCCACCAACTAGTAATAATGGGAAATAATTTATCTAAAGAGGAAGAGACTGTTTTGGCTACATGGAAAGTTTTGTTAAGAAATAAGGGAATTAATACTTCAAACTATGCCCTTCATAGTATATTGCTGTGGGCTAAATCACAGGATTTTGGCACTGATCCTGACACAGCATTTAGTGTTAAAGCATGGAAAAACTCAGGGACAGACTGTGGGAAGTCATCCGAGCGGGAGATAAAACTGTTGTCGATCTAGCTGTTACTTGGGGATCGCTCTTTGAAGCATTAAAGGAATGGAAAACAGAGCGAGAACAAGCAGAGTGGGACACGGACGAAGAGTTGTGGCTGATAATAGAACCTGATGGGGGGGATGAGGCAGAGGGGGCCTCTGATGGGGAACTTGGTGAATCTATCCTTGAAGAAGGTGCGGGTGCCATCCAAGTTACCAGGCAGGCTACAAAAGCTTCTGGGAAGGCTGCCAAAGCTTCTGGGAAAGCTGCCAAAACTTCTGGGCAACCTGTCATAGTATCTCCTTATCAGACCCTTAAACCTCTTTATCTCACACCTGTGCAGCAGCTCATGATGGTGCCTGTATATACTACCCTGCTAGGCCAGTTAGCTGAAATGTCTTTAGCAGAGAGAGAAACCCAGCCGTCTGTCCCCCCGCTTCCCTCTGCTCTAGTCCAGCCATCTGCCCCTCCGCTCCCCTCTGAGCTGCATGAACAATATGCAAGGTCATATCCTCCCTTACCTGACAGTGACAGCAGCAGCAAATTAAGTGATGAGTTGCCCGCAGTAACACCTGAGTTGGGACAAGGAACTGTTGACAGTTCACCTTCTAATAGATCTAGCCCTACTGCCCCATGGACTTTGCCCCTATGTCAAGTAACTGTGCTTCCTAGACAGCCTCAGGAGTTTTGGGAATTTGTTAGGAAGAAAGCAGCTGAAGAAAATAATTGGGACATGATAGAAAGATTAGGTGCTCCAAGAGTACCTCAGGAAAAGGGATTGATATATCCACCGCCAACACAGTAACCATTCTGACAAAAGAAATATGCAAAGTGCCCCTCAATGCCTATGGTCCAATAGGATGGGGATTGAGTGCATTTTTCATAGGAAGATCAAGTACTACACTTAGAGGTATTCATGTGCATGTAGGGCTTATTGATGCTGATTATTTAGGACAGATTTATGCTATGATATACATTGATAACCCTCCTGTCACTATTCAGAAAGGAACTTGCATTGCTCAAATTGTACCTTTTGTGAGTTCTGTTCTGAATGCAGTGGACCGAAGTTGCAGCACAGGAAGTTTTGGATCAACAGGAGTGCCTTAAGTGTTCTGTATTGAAAAAGTAATGGAGAACTGTCCAGAAAAGACACGCACTCTCACCGTCAGTGGATGTCATCCAGGAACCATATCAGTAACAGGTTTGATTGACACTGGAGCAGATGTCACAATACTCTCGCAACTTTGGTGGCCTCAATCGAGGCCTCTCACTCATGGAAGTTTTGGACTTCTGGGGCTGGGTGGTGCTACAGCAGGTGATTTGTCAGCCATTGTAAATAATGTGAAACATCCTGATGGCCAACAAGCTAACATCAGACCCTGTGCTGCCAATGCTCCTCAGAGTTTGTGGAGACGAGATTTTTTATCTCAATGGGGTGTCAAAATTTCTACGGATTTTTAGTGGGGACCACTGTGATGCACGGCAATGAACGTCCAGTTGTGGCCTTGACATGGTTGACAGATAAACCTGTCTGGGTTGACCAGTGGCCCCTTACTACTGAAAAGCTTACTGCCCGGCAAGAATTAGTCACAGAACAATTGCAAGCAGAACATATTGAGGAATCATTCAGCCCCTGGAATACCCCAATGTTTGTAATAAAAAAGAAATTGGGAAAATGGAGACTTTTACATCATTTGCGGCAGATAAATGCTATAATGGCAACAATGGGAGCTTTACAACCAGGCCTTCCTACACCTACAATGATTCCACAGGAATGGAAAATAGTTGTCATTGATCTTAAAGATCGTTTTTTCACTATTCCATTGGCTGAGCAGGACAAAGAAAAATTTGCTTTTACTGTGCCCTCCATAAATCATGCTGAACCCAATAAAAGATATCAATGGAGGGTACTCCCCCAAGGCATGAAAAATTCGCCAACTATTTTTCAGTGGTTTGTGTCACAGGCCTTGTCAAAAGTGTGGGAGCAATTTAATAACTGCTACTGTTATCACTACATGGATGATATCTTGTTTGCATCTGATAACAAACAACAGTTATGAGCTCTTAAACAATATGCTGTGAAAAATTTGAAAGCTTTTGGTCTGATCATTGTCCCAGAGAAAGTGCAGGAACACTTGCCTTGGAAATATCTAGGTATGTTGGTGACTAACACTCAAGTTATGCCTCAAGCTGTGAAGTTAGACATTGATGTTAAAACTGCTACTGATGTACAGAAATTGGTTGGTTTAATAGGTTGGATTCGATCATATTTAGGTATAACTAATCATCAGATGCAACCACTGTTTGATTTGCTCTCAGGCATCACTTCCTCTACGATGAGAGGCAATTGACCTCAGCGGCAGAAAAGACCCTAGAAGAAATTGAATTAGCCTTAGCACACAAATTGGTCAACAGAATAGATACCTCTGTTGGTGTGCAATTCTTTATTTTGAAAGACCATGAAATACCATGTGGAATACTGTGTCAATGGAATGATAATTGGGAAGATCAACTGCATATTCTTGAATGGATATTTTTATCTTTCAGATCTCGGAAAACAGCTCCAGGACTGTGAGCTTTTTGCAGATATTATCATCCAGGCTGCAGGTGTTGTCATGAGATTTTGGGACACGACCCTGTGACCATTGTGATACCTGTACAACAGTGGTATTTTGAATGGTGTTTTCAAAATAATCATGAGTTGCAATCTGCCTTATCTTGTTTTACAGGCCAAATAAAATACCATTTGCCTTCTCATCCTGTTCTAAAACTGGCTAAAGAGATTCCTTTTGAAGGGAAACAAATTTGTTCTCCTGTTCCAGTGGAAGGTGTAACAGTTTTTACAGATGGATCTGGGAAAACCGGAAAAGCAGCTCTAGCTTGGAGAAAGGATGATCACTGGGAATATGAGACAATGATTCAGCAGGGATCTCCTCAATTGGTTGACCTTTGTGCTGTTCTTTTGGCTTTTACTTTATTTCCTGGTTCTGTAAATATAGTTACTGATTCCATTTATGTTGCCAATTTGGTTAGGCCTTTAGATCAAGCAGTGTTGTATAATATTCAAGAGAAGCCATTGTTTATTATGTTAGTGAAGTTATGGACAGTTATTGGTGCTTGAAAACATCCTTATTTCATCATGCACATTCGCAGCCATACATCATTACCTGGACTTTTTGTTGAAGGCAATGTCTATGTCGATTCTCTAGTAGCTGCTGCTGCAATCAAAACTGTACCTAATGTGTTGCAGCAGGCAATTTTATCTCATCAGTTTTTTCATCAGAGTGCTCAAGCTTTACAGCAGCAATTCAAATTGTCTCCTGGTGAAGCAAAATCTATTCTTTCTTCTTGTCCTGTCACATGACTCATGTCACTCTGTATTATGGTACCAATTCTAGGGGTCGTTCTGCTTTAGAGGAATGGCAAACTGATGTTACAAAAATACCAGAGTTTGGTCACTTTAAGTATGTTCATGTCACCGTTGATACCTTTTCTTATGCAATGTTTGCTTCAGCATTCACAGGAGAAAAAACTCGTGATGCTATTCATCATTTTTATCATGCCTTTTCTATCCTAGGTATTCCACGTCATGTAAAAATGGATAATGGCCCATCATATGCTTTGCAGAAAATGTAAGCATTCTTTCGTGCTTGGGGCACTGAGCATTCAACAGTCATTCCACATGTCCCCATGGGCCAGGCAAACATTGAAAGGGCTCATGGTCTTCTTAAGTGTCAGGTTCAAAAACACAAAGGAGGAATGCAACAGGAGTCATTTCAAGTGAGATTAGATAAAGCTGTTTCTGTCTTAAACTTTTTGTGTCCCTGTTGGAGAATTTTGCTCAGACATGGCCTGAAGGGAAAAAAAAAAAGGCCATGAAAGTATACAGCTGATGGAAAAGTAAAAAGGCAGCTGAAAGCAGCAACTCTCAAGCCTGTTTCTGTAAACAACAAAGTTCTCAGGCACATTTCTGCAAACAGCAGAGTTCTCAGGCTGTTTTTTCATAACAGGTAAGCATTCTGTCCTTGGCTGCTTTGGGAAAGCAAAAGTGACAAACATGGAGGCCTTGAGAACCATTCATATCAGGGTGAGAAAACAAATCTTGGTTTCAATAACAAACCACAGGTATTGAAAACAAAAGGAGGGATTAATGTGTAATCTGTAACCTATGATGAGCTCGGGTTTTGCAATATGTATGATCTTAATTAACACTGTTATAAAATGTGCCTGGTGGATCAATAAATTGGAGTTCGATGCTGATCAGAGGATGGGTCGTCTCCCTTCGCTTTCTACAAATGGTGACCCCGACGTGATACGGCAATGCACCACGAAGGAGCGAAGAAACGGGTCAGGTCCGAGCAGCCCGGGCCTCAGTAAACGCAACAAAAGGGATTAAAAAGAAGCAGAGACGGGTTGTGCCTTGGGTGTCGTACAGGCGAACCCGACTGATACATGCTGCACAGACCTTGAAGAGGCTGCAATCAGCGCTGATGATTTTAGGTATGGAAAGGCAAGCAGCATATTTACAAAAAAAGGCAGGTTAAGGGGATATATTTGCAAAAGGATTTACCAGGACTTTGGACCTACGGTTACAGTAGGGGAGTTTTTATTAACCCCCATACGGTTTACGAGTTAACGGAGTGGCGTAAATTCGGTGATTTATTATGGGAGGCTACTTTAGAGAGTGATAAAACTGCCAAGAAGTTAAGTAAGCTATGGCGGGTAGTGCACAATAGACTGCTTCAGCATGTCTCTGAGTGCAAGGCAGCGGCCGCGGCTCGGGGCGCTTGCAGGGCTGTGCCGCTCCGAACTCGGCATGGGCACTGCGCCATGGAGAGCAGCCGCAGCGAGCGGACCGCCTGAAATGCTGCGCTGCAGCGGCAGGAGCCCAGCCGCCTCGGGGGGAGTGACCTGGGCCGCCGCGAGGGGAGCCACCGGTGCAGCGCACGCAGTGAGTCAGCCTGCCTGCAAGTCTTGCAAAACAAAGAGCCCAGCGCGGGGGGGTTTGCCCACTCCGACACACACGACGTGGGACCGGAGCGCTTTTCCAGCGCCAGCGCTTCTCTCTCCGCCCCGCAGCTGGCAAAAAGCTTCAGCTTTAGACCTAACAGCCGTAATAAATGTGACTCTTGTCAACAAAAGAAGGGATCCCTACTGAAATTAAGAAACCAGTGATAATAAACAAGCAACACCAAGGAGCATTACTATCCAGACGTTCCTTGTCGCAGTCGAGGCGGTCACGACATAAAGCAGAGACCACAAGCAGTCTCAGTTGGTAACACTTGGCAACAGTTTATTAATGAAAATGGCTGATCTTTTATACACTTTCCAGTTGTTTACCCTTCTTCTACCTTAGCTATTGGCCACAATAATTCAATACCATGTCATTGGTGAAAAGTTACTCTGACTCCACCTAACTTTCTAAAAACGCTTCATCCAGCTGCGGAATGCTCTTATCTTCCTTCTCTCGATCCCCTTGGTTACGGCCTTGGAGAAAGCTCCTTATCACCTTCTTCTTCTTCTTACTTCTCGCTCCTTTAGCTAACAGGTCTGCTGCTAGGCCCTTCCACAATTCCCCCTTTTTTGTTTTTGAACTGTAAATACAGCTGCTATGGATTTTTGCAGGGCCCTGTGCAAAAACCCAAGCAGAGAGGGGACACACAAAATCACAATCACAACCATCAACAAAATTCCCACTCTTAATACAATCGTTCCTGTCCTTCATCCATCTTCAAGTACCGATATATGGTCTTAGCCAGTGTCATCCACACGTTCTGCTTCAGCTGCGGAACCATCGATCCTGTCCTTTCCCGCACGCTCTAGGTAAGGTTTGACACAGCGAGCAGGAACCCATAGAGGACCATTATCTCTGAGGAATTAATACCATACTGAGCTACTTTCGATTAGAGGTCTTGCACAACCCTCCAGGCGAAGACGTGATGACTGTCGTTCTGTCCTGTTCCAGGAGCTGCTTTGAAAACTGGAAAAGCCATAGGGTTATCACAAGCAACATTTGCATTGGCACTGTTCTCCTGAGGTACTCTTGGAGCACCTAACCTTTCTATGATGTCCCAATTCTTTTCTTCAACTGCTTTCCTCCTAACAAATTCCCAAAACTCCTGAGGGTGTCGAGGAAGCACAGTGACTTGGCATGGAGGCAAAGTCCATGGGGCAGTAAGGCTAGAGCTCTTAGAAGATGGAGGGACCAGAGCTCCTTGCCCCAACACAGGTGTTACTGCGGGCGACTCATCACTTGACGCGCTGTAGCTGTCACTGTCAGGTAAAGGAGGATACGGCCTTGCAGGTTGTTCAAGCATCTCAGAGGGGAGCGGAGGGGCAGACGGCTGGACCAGAGCAGAGGGAAGCGGGGGGGCAGATGGCTGGGCTTTTCTCTCTGCTAGAGACATTTCAGCTAACTGGCGTAGCAGTGTAGTATATACAGGCACCATTGCGAGCAGCTGCACAGGTGTGAGATAAGGAGGCTTGGGGGTCTGATAAGAAGGTGCTATGGCAGGTTGCCCAGAAGTTTTGACAGCTTTCCCAGAAGCTCTGGCAGCGTGCCAGGTAACTCCCATGGCATCCGAACTTTCTTCACCAAGTTCCCCATCAGAGCCCCCTTCTACCTCAGAGGCCCCCTCTGCCTCAAGCCCCCCCGTCAGGTTCTGTTATCAGCCCCGACTCTTCGTCCGCATCTTGCTCCGTTTCTCTCTCTACTTTCCATTCTTTTAAAGCCTCAAAGAGCGAGTTCCAGGTTACTGCTAAATCAACAGCTGTTTTATCTCCCGCTCGAATAACTTGCCAAAGTCTGTCCCCGACTTTCTTCCATGCCTTAACACTAAATGCTGTGTCGGGATCAGTGCCAAAATTCTGTGATTTAGCCCACAGCAATATATTACGAAGCGCATAGTCTGACATATTAATTCCCTTATTTCTTAACAAAACTTTCCAGGTAGACAAAACACTTTCTTCCTCTTTAGATAAATTTTTTCCCATTATTACTACTTGGTGGCTCACCTACTTCCAGGTGTCTTGATTGGAGGGAATCAGGTCCGGACCTCCCTGTGGCTTCCACCTGCCACTCTCAGCTGCACCAACGCCGCCTCCCCCACTACGTCCCAGTGGGTCACGGTTGCCAGTTGCTAGGACCCAGTATGGGCCCCCACCGACTATGTTCTTATCACGTCGGCGGTCACCAAAATGTCGCAGTCGAGGCGGTCACGACATAAAGCAGAGACCACAAGCAGTCTCAGTTGGTAACACTTGGCAACAGTTTATTAATGAAAATGGCTGATTTTTTATACACTTTCCAGTTGTTTACCCTTCTTCTACCTTAGCTATTGGCCACATGTGGAAGTCCATCCGGAAATCCTTCAGGTTTTGCCTCACAATTGTCATGAGAAAAGGACCACCGAAGGGTTAAAAACTGTTGAGCCAGTTGGGAAAGAAAGTCTCATGCGTATTTAGTGTGTTTACAGATGGTGTCTGCAGAACATGCCATGCTGTACTCGAAGGGGGCATGCTCCCCTTTTCTGAACAATGGAACTGGACTTTCTTCCAAACTTCAGGCCTGGCTGGACTGAGCTCTGGGGTGGCTCCCCCGCCCCCTCCAAGAGAAGACCCCTCTTGCCTGTCTTCAACCACCGTGACGGACCAACAGAGATGCAAATCCCCTCATCAAAGAACCACTCTGGCACCCTATTGGCACCCCCCTGGCAACCTCCTTCCAGAGACTGGGACTGTACCCCCTCCCAACTCAGGGAAGGGGGAGAACCTGCCCAGAGTAAACGTACCTGGGAGCATTCGGACATGAAAACAATGGAATAATCTATCCTTTTCCCCTCCATGGAAACCTAATTTCGACCACCCTTCCCCCAACCAAGAACAGTATATCTGGGGTTCGGTTCGACTGCCTCTCCGAGAATCTCCCCAAGACGTGTACCAGCGAGCATCGGCGGCGGAACCCCGAAGGCATCACGTCTTGGTAGCTATACCCCATTCCCTAACTTTCTTTCCTCCCTTTTTCCCTTGTCCTACCCTTCTTTTCCCCGGATCCTCTAACCAAACGCATATTTAGCTGTAGTTATTATCAATAAATTGCATCTTGTTGATTTGCTACTGCAAAACCCCTCTGCCTATGTTGGTTATTTTTGCACCCAAAAATCATTCGTCACCCGTTCATTTCGGGCGGACCCTCACACCACAATAATTCAATACCATGTCATTGGTGAAAAGTTACTCTGACTCCACCTAACTTTCTAAAAACGCTTCATCCAGCTGCGGAATGCTCGTATCTTCCTTCTCTTGATCTCCTTGGTTACGGCCTTGGAGAAAGCTCCTTATCAGCTTCTGCTTCTTCTTACTTCTCGCTCCTTTAGCTAACAGGCCCGCTGCTAGGCCCTTTCACAGTTACTTGCCTGTTATGCTGTCTTAAAATCACCTGTATTAACAGAGACTTTAGATATCAGAAGCCAAAATAACTCAGTCAGTAGAACATCAGACTCCAAAATTGTATTTTGAAAAACTTAAAAATGTTAAAGATGTGTTGGAGTGATTGTATGGGTGAGATGTTATGAGTGTGCTTTTTGGTATAAAAATGCTGCAGCAAACACGTGAAAAAAGTTGTTTTAGCTTAGTATTTTAGAATCAGGCCTGTAAGTAAGTTATAGTAAATGCTATATTTTATTTTTATACTAAGTTTTATTTGTTGCTAAGTAGTTTAAGTTAAATTATCTATTAAGTGCCATTAAATGTTAAATACTGTTGAGGTTAAGTTTTGTTAAGTTTATCTTCTGTTAAGTTTAAGTGTTATTAAGTTTAAGTAAAGTTAGATTCTGTTAATCTTAAATTATATTAGGTTTAGGTTATGTAGAATTTAAAGTCAGTTAAGTTCTGTTAAAATTAAGTGCTGTTGAGTTTAATTTCAGTTAAGTTTGAGTGATGTTAGATAGATTTATGCTAGATGTTTATTTTATGGTTTGCATTTGTTGGGACTATTTGTTTTGCTTGGACCATATGGTGATGGCATATACCCCTTTTCTCCCACTTCAAATCAATCCACTTGAGCCAAATGACTAAGGGATTACAGACTGTAAAAGGACAAGAGAGGGGGGAAATGGTTTTGAATACACCGGAGGACTTACCTTACTGACTTTGAACATTTCTGAGAAACCCAAGAAAAGGGTGGACGTAGAATTTCAAGGACAGAAAGGATCATTTTCAGGCTTGCCTTTCGCCTCCTCTCTGGGTTCTCCGGGTTCGCATGAATGAAAACAGCTAACAGCCTTCTTTTCTTACTCAAATTACCACCTACGTGCAATGCCTGATAAGGCAGGACATTATGGCTCAGTTGAGGGTGGTTTTAACCCTTTGGGGTAAAAGCCATTGCTTGGACCGTGGCTGGGGAACCTTATAGAGATACTAAGTGTGCTTTTAAATGCTTTTACTTGTTTTACCTTGTGTTTTTGGTTGTATTCAAGATATGGTCAGTAGAATGATAGAAAAAAAAAACCCTGGCAGACTAGCCTCCTTGTGCAAAAAGGAAAAATGGGGAATTGTTGGAGAATTTTGCTCAGACATGGCCTGAAGGGAAAAAAAAAAAGGCCATGAAAGTATACAGCTGATGGAAAAGTAAAAAGGCAGCTGAAAGCAGCAACTCTCAAGCCTGTTTCTGTAAACAACAAAGTTCTCAGGCACATTTCTGCAAACAGCAGAGTTCTCAGGCTGTTTTTTCATAACAGGTAAGCATTCTGTCCTTGGCTGCTTTGGGAAAGCAAAAGTGACAAACATGGAGGCCTTGAGAACCATTCATATCAGGGTGAGAAAACAAATCTTGGTTTCAATAACAAACCACAGGTATTGAAAACAAAAGGAGGGATTAATGTGTAATCTGTAACCTATGATGAGCTCGGGTTTTGCAATATGTATGATCTTAATTAACACTGTTATAAAATGTGCCTGGTGGATCAATAAATTGGAGTTCGATGCTGATCAGAGGATGGGTCGTCTCCATTCGCTTTCTACATGTCCCCTACCTGACTCACAGTTATCTCCAATCTTTTACCATTTTTCCTCTTTGAATTCTAAGCAACCAGATTTCCATAGAAATTTCAAGGCATGGGTCTAGGATTTAATTACTGGTATGTGGTCTGGTCCAGTGGAACTAATAACCTGGGGGAGGGGTTATGCTGGTGTTTTGACAGATAATGGTCCTTGATGGGTTCCTGATACCTGTGTCAAACCTTACCTGGAGTGCGCAGGAAGGGACAGGATAGATGATTCCGCAGCTGAAGCAGAACATGTGGATGACACTGGCTAAGGCCACATATCAGGACATGTATTTCATCAATTTTAAGGATAAAGTAGTTAAGAAATTTAAAAGCACTTATAGATGGATGAAGGACTGGAATGATTGTATTAAGAATGGGAATGTTATGATAAGGAGCTGTCTCCAAGGCTGTAACCAAGGAGACCAAGAGAAATGAGAAATTGAAGAAAGATAAGAAGAGAACTTTGCAGCTGGACGAAGTATTTTTGAAAGTTAGTTGAAGTCACTGTAACTTTTCGCCAGTAGTGTTATGTTGATTTAATGTGGCCAATAGTTAGGGTAGAAGAAGTATAAACAATTGGAAAGCGTATAAAAGGTCAGCCATGTTCAATAATAAAGACTTGCCATCTGAGACTGCTTGTGGTCTCTGCTTCATGTCGTGACCGCCTCAACAGTGACACACTAGAATACAGTGATCTATTTTACCTGAGCATTTGTGCCAGCAAGTGCCTGTGACATTTGTTGGAGAAACTGCTGGTGACCAAGTTCAGTGGCCCCTGAAACTGGACTTGCATTTTCACTGGGAATTCAACTAGGTACACTGGACTCTGTAGGAGGTTCAGTGCTTCCCAATCCACCTAAAACAGGGTTGAATCTGCACAAATGACAGAGAAATACATCACTAACATAGAAAATGGCTTAGTTATCATCTCTTCCCATGCAATGTAAGTACTAAGTAAAAATTATGTCAAATAAAAAATGGATGACAACAAAAGCATTAAAACAAGACCATAGACCATTGCTTAAAAGTGTGTTGCAGACAAAAGTGTGACAGATTCTAAAACAAGTTGAGTGAAACCAAAAAAAGCAAGAGGAACAGTCTGTAAAACAGGATAAACCTTTATGTGTTAAAAAGAAAGACAAAAGCTGAAAACCCCCAAAACACAAGAGAAAAGTTCTTATATACATTTTTATGACCAATTCTTACGCTGGTATAAGTCCTGGTGCTTCCATTGCTCGTGTCTGCAAGCCCTGCTGAATCTGTAGCAAAGCCTGCATTGCTCTAGGGTTTGACATAGCTGATGTGAAAAGTGCATATTATATGGCTCTATGCAGATATTTACTATATGTATTATGTTGTATTGATTAGTAATGCTGTATTACCTTTTTAATAGTATGGTAAATGTAGTTTTGTAGTTAAAATGTAAAATCTGTAGTTAAAATAGAAACTATGCTATGTAAGATCCTTTTTTTTAAAGAAAGGAATGAAGTACTCGCACCAGATAGCAGCCACAAGACACCTAAATCTTTCAGAGAAAGAGAATTTTTTGCGCCCTTATCAGAAGAAACTATCATTTTCCTGCCTCGCTCAGCTATGAAGATGCCATTAGGATTAAGAGGAAGTAGTTGACACTGACCAGACAGAATCCTGTGTTTGAATGGAATTTATGCATCATGTATGAGATGTATGAATATGCAACGGCCTATTACTTTTAAGGGTTAATCCTTTGTTAACGGGGGTCCTTTTTTGGGCTTATTTTGTCCAGAAAGAGGTACCCAGACTGTCCATAATTCTTTAATTGTCTCGTATTGTCCTAATCTCAATTGTACAAATTTTTATTACTCTAATTCTATTACTATTTTTATAACCATTTTATTACTACTAAACTTTTAAAATTTTAAAAACAAGCCTTTTTCACGGCTGATAATGGTTCGGGATTCTGCATCTAAAAACAGGAGAGAAACTCAAAATTGAATAACATACAGATATTCAAAGTTGGCCTTTATCACTAGATGTTTTATAGGATCTGATATTCTTTCAGAACTTGCCGATTTTCAACTTTGTATTTGAATGTTTACATTAAATTCATCAGCTTGTTTATTTTTGATAGATGACTGTTATAGGTAATAACTTATAAAGCCAAATTAATAATAATAAAATGGTTTTTTATTTCGCAACCAAGATACGGTCCTCAATAGCCACAATCAAAGGGACAGCATTGAGCCTGGGATCAGCGCTGGGTGAACCCTGATCCGAACTCTGTTGCTTCAGATCCCCACAGTTCATGAATGCTGTCTTCGTAGGGTTAGTTTTACACAGATTTTTCCACCTGAGGCAGAAGTTCTTCTATTCTTTTCATTGCTTCACATATTCATGTAGTCTTCTTTCTCTGTGCTGAGCTGGACAAAGCCGTTTCTGGGAAGCCATGAATGCTGATGTTGAGTTACGGGAATTTGTCATTGGGCTGCACCTTCTTGACGACCCTGGTTATCTTGATTGTAGATATTTATTGAGTATTCATGGCTCTGGGTGTATCCCGGACAGTCCTAGGAAAGGGCCCATCTCCGCAAGGAGCCACATCTTTAGCTTGCTAATTAGGTCTTTCCCTTTGCTCCCATCTGTGGTTTCGCAATTTTGTGAGGCAATCTTTTTCCCGGCTGTCTGTGATTCCAAACCTCAAACATTTTCTCATACAGAGACAACTTATTCACAACTTATTGAATGCATATTTTACATAAGCACTAGTTATTTCATAACATATATTACAATGAACAATGAGCTCTTTAGACTTCTTTTAAATAAGGAGAACATAAAGAAAAGTATTTTTCATTACTTCTGGTAGACTTTACTATCTTTCAAAGCCATAGCAATATATTAGTTCAACATAATTCTAAATTAGTCTCCTATATAATAATACTGGCAAAAACCAGGGCTGAATACAGTGAAACCTGACTAAGTAGTTTCCCTGGCTAACCCAAAATGTTATTGTATTTCAGATCTATCTGTGTCCAGAATTGCTACTATCTCTTTAAGACCCAGCACCAAAGCCGGAAACAGAACCGCAAGAGTCAGGGGGTTGACAGGGTCCCTTTAAAAAGTCACCCAAGCTGACCCGCTTTTGCATTGTGGCATTTGCTCAAGACAGAGGCTCTGCTTCATGGGGTTTTTTTTTTCCTCTTTTGCCTTTCCCTTTCCCTCTTGCTGGGACAGCTGAGGCAGCATGGAAAGACACTCCTATCCAGAGGGGCTCGCAACAGTAGCAACTTGGGAAGCTGAATTTCGCAATCAGAAACTGTTTCAAATTGAATTTTATAACACCTGTCGGCAGTGCAAAGACTGAGCCGGTCCTGGCTTAAGCAACCACTCACTGGTGCTCAGGTTTTCCCCACCTCCATTGGAGCAGGGACCCAAGGCAGCAGCACCAACACTTGAAGAATCCAGTGGGTGGCAAGGAGAGACAGCAAACGGCAGCACTGACCTCACACATACCAGCAGTTCTTATCTGCTACTAGAACTGCTCTGTAAGCACCTACCTTTCCTAGGAGGGTTTGTTTGCCATTTCCCTTTTGTCTCCCATGTCCGGTTTTCGGCTGTTTGGATGGCCTGGAAAGGCCCGGGGTGGCCTTGGGGCAGCCCGCGTTTCAAAGGAACAGAAGAGGCTTCAGTTCTTTTCTCGGTCCCTGTGTTTATTAATTGTTTATCTAAAAGATTTTCTTTCGGCCCGACAGAGGTCTGCTCAGCAGCCAGCCATGAGCACACTCCCCTCCAGGCGATCACCTATCTTTATACCCAAAGTTGCGTATACAATATTTATCATTTTTCCCCAATACCTTTCACCCTTATTGCCCAGTGCACTTTTAGTAACAACCAATCTCAAAGTGCCACCATCACCACAGAAGATGGAGGAGAAGAAGAAGAAGAAGAAGGACAGGACACGCCCCAATTCCTCCATCTTACTTCTCTAAACCCCCCTGTACAGAAATCCTAAACCCTGTGTTTCACTTTCTAACTAACTAATCCCTTCACCATTCACCCCGGTGAGACCCTCCTATCCTCATACAGGTGTCGTCTCCCGTGTAGGATCAAAGTCCAGCCACCAGACACTTCTGGCAACATTCCAGGACTCCCGAGCCCCCCAAGGGTGGTCTCGGTGACTCGGCACCTCAGTCCTGAGGTGCTGAGATCCCACATCTCCCCCTTCTGTTTGCACCAAGAAAACCTCTTTTATTACCCGATTCATGGCGCGTTTTAAACATACAAATATGCATGGGACGACAAGTATGAGGACTAGGAGAACTATTAAAACATAGAACCCTACCCTTAAAACTTCTCTCCAAATGGGAGAGATGTCAAAGAAATCTACCAGCTGATCGATCCATGATCCTGTGATCTCGCCAAGCTTATTTATGCTGTCTTTTATATTTTTAATACTTTCATGAATTGACTTTGAATGATCTGAGAGATTCATGCAGCACATCTCTTCAAACTCTTCACACCCATGTCCATGAGCGAGCAATAGATAATCGATCGCCGCTCTGTTTTGAAGAGTCGCCTGTCTTACACCACTAACGTCTTTTAACATGTCATCCAATGCGACAGACACAGACCGTGCATGTTTGCTCAACCAGCAACCCATGCGGTCGATCTGAGTCAAAGCCACCCCTGATGCTGTTTGAGGTGAGAAAATTGCTGTTGCAATACTTGCTTTCTTATCCCAAGAAAATACTTCGTCATTGCAATCTGCCGCATATTTTTCGATTGATCTTTTTCCTCTGTGCCTTTTCTCTCTTAGCATGTTCAAATCAGGCGACAGCATTGAAATTTCCCCAATGCTGCATGGACCTCCCGTGGCATTAGCAGGAATGCCGTGCCAAATTCTGTCCCCGCAAATTAAAAACAAACCCCGTGGCAATTGCACTGGGACTTGGATCGATCCTTTGGTAGTTTTCTCTGTGTATTTACACCAAGCTGATGCATTCTTATAAAACTCATGAATGGGAGTCAAATCGATAGTTTTTGCCTTTGTGGCCTTCGGAGCTTCAAACTGCATGCAGAATTCCATTGTCATGGACCCAAAAATCTCCAATTCCTGAGGTTCTGTAGAAGCCACAGGAGGTAGATGTGTCCAAGCACACCACTCTTTCACAGGATCTTTAATGACCTGCGAAATGTTAACTGCGGAATGCCCTGGAACTGGCCATTCGTCCACTGGCAATCCAACCATGCATGCAGAAAATGGTTTTCCTGGCCTCGAATGTGTCAGCCAAATACTATCTAGATTCGCTGCTTGAGCTAAAGTCTCCCATACATTTTGCCTTGGCTGATTAACAGGTAAATCTTCTCCATTGCTTACTGCAATGAATGAAAGGATGATGCACATAAGCATCATGAAACTCATTATTTCGCTCTTATATAAAAATCCCCAAAGTCCTTAGTTTCTTTTAATTTCTCTTCGGAATCGTTCTTTCCGGTCTGAGTCTCGACTTCTGTCTGAGTACTCGTCTCTTTGTTTCTTGGATCAGCGTTCTCGCGTTCTCGCGTTCTCGCGTTCGGAATGGCTTCACGTGCCGCGCCGACACCCACTTTAGACCTCGATCTGTGGAGATACAAGCGAAACCCTTGCCCCAAGTGATTAGTTTGAAAGGGCCCTCTATTTTTCCTGTCTCTGGGTTTCTGATCAAAACTAAAGGGTTTTCCCTTAGCTTTGCCTGTGTGCTGTTTAGAAAATGTCTCACGATTGGTGGATTAGGTTCCGAGGATGAGCTATTTAGGAAATTCAACACATACAGTGCCTTATTTAATTTCATGTGAGGTCTTGCCTCTGGTTCACCCCTTCTCTGTCTGTCCAGAATGGATTTCAGGGTGTGATGTGTTCTTTCAATGATCACCTGACCTGTGGGTGAATGTGGAATA
Source organism: Zonotrichia albicollis (assembly GCF_047830755.1). Classification (NCBI taxonomy): domain Eukaryota; kingdom Metazoa; phylum Chordata; class Aves; order Passeriformes; family Passerellidae; genus Zonotrichia; species Zonotrichia albicollis. The sequence continues at coordinate 8,578,290 of NC_133859.1, forward strand.
CCAAACGTGTGTCTGACACCCCATTTTTTCAGGAATTTGTCAAGCACCCTGCCTGTATACGTTGGACCATTATCTGTTTTTATCTCCTGAGGCACACCTAATGCTGCAAATGCTTGCAGAAAATGTCGGCAAGCATGGTCTGCTGTTTCCCCTGCATGTGCTGAAGCAAAGACTGCAGCTGAGAATGTATCCACAGAAACATGAACATTTTTGAGCCTCCCAAAAGATGGATATTTCGTGACATCAGCTTGCCACAACTGAAGACTTTGCAGCCCCCGCGGATTGATGGCTCCGGTGGAAGAAGGTGGCTGCACAAACTGACAGTCTGGACAAGCACTAATGACCTCCCTCGCCTGACTCTTTGTGAGATGAAAGGACTCCATCAGCGCTTGCGCATTCTGATGAAAGAACGCATGACTTAACCTTGCCTGCTCAAAAATGTCCGGCAGTGTTTGCGAAATGGGCATTGTCAACCTGTCCGCTCGAGCATTTCCTTCCGCTAAAAATCCCGGAAGTGTCGTGTGCGCTCTAATGTGTGTGATAAAATACTCTCTTTCCCTGCTCTCTAGCAGTGTTTTCAAGCTCGTCAGATAGGAGTATAAAATCCCATTACTGACTTCTTTCAAGAGCGAACCTTCCAATCTCTTGACACACCCGCAACATATGCAGAATCTGTCACCAGATTGAGAGGTTGTTTGAACAACTGAAATGCTCGGACAGCAGCTGCCAACTCCACAATTTGTGGAGAGCCCTGAACCATCCTCACATCAGATTCCCAATCCCCTGTCGTTGAGTCTCTCCACATGATCACTGACTTGTGCGTCTTCCCTGAGCCATCCGTGAACACTGTGATCCCGTCCAAAGGTTCTTCACTTATCCTTGGTTTTGTTTTATAACATATTTGCGATTGCAGTATTCTATGCTGTGGAAAGTGGATTGTGCAAGTTCCTGGGAACGCTAACAACGCGATTAACAGGTCTTTCGATTGTTGCATTGCCCAATCGAAATAGTCTTGTTTCAAGGGTAACCTGGTGATTGAGAATTCTCTTCCTGCCATTGTCAGCAACCTTGTTCTCGCTTTTATGATGATCTGTGCTGCCATCTCCAAATCTGTAAGAATTGTTTTTGCGGGCCTGTGTGGTAGGAAAATCCACTCTATGATTATCAAAGAGTCCTTTTGCGATTCGTCCCATTGGAAGATCAAACCATGGAACTGTGTTTTCTTCCCCAGCACTGCCAACTGAAAAGGCAACGTTGGAACAAATCGATGTGCCTGCCTTTTCTGTATTGCGTCTGCAACTTTCTCCAACTCCTTTTTCGCTTCTTGCGTGAGTGTCCTGGGAGACCGAATGTCTGTGTCTCCTCTCAAAAGATCGAACAACGCTGGGATGTCGCTGTTTGTGATTCCCAAAACCGGCCTCATCCAGTTGATTTCTCCCAGAAGCTGTTGCAAATCGTGCAAATTGCTGATCTTGGTGCTGATCTCCATTTTTTGAGGTTTTATTGTTCTCTCTGAAATTTTCCACCCTAGATATTTCCAAGGTGCAACCTCTTGAATCTTCGAAATGCTGATTTCCAGACCTGCCTTTTGCACCTCTGCGATCACACAGTCACGAGCTTCTTGCAGCTCCCGTTGTGTTGATGCTGCAATGAGCAAATCATCCATGTAATGAATGATCTTTACCTTCGGAAATTTCTTCTGCGCTGGTGCCAAAGCTCGTGCCATGTACCATTGACAGATCGTCGGAGAGTTTTTTAAACCTTGTGGAAGAACGACCCAATGGTACCGCTGCAGAGGCGTTTTCTTGTTGATACTCGGAACTGAAAAGGCGAATCTCGGAGCGTCATCCGGATGGAGTGAGATACTGAAAAAACAATCCTTGAGGTCAATGACCACAAGCTGCCAATCTCTGGGAATCATTGAGACAGATGGAAGTCCCAATTGAAGCGGTCCCATGTCTTCTATGACTTCGTTGATCTTCCTGAGATCGTGTAACAATCTCCATTTGCCCGATAGTTTTTTCTTGATGACAAACACTGGAGAATTCCAAGGGCTGTCTGTTGGCTTGATGTGTCCCGCCTGCAATTGTTCTCGGACCAGGTTTCTCAAAGCACTCAACTTTTTCCGCTCAAGGGGCCACTGATCCACCCAAACTGGATCATCGGTTTTCCATGTCAGCTTCAGTGTGGCGAGTGCTGCAGTGACCCCTACTAAAAATCCACTTCGATCTTTGCACCCCGTTGTGCCAAAAGGTCCCGACCCCAGATTGTGATCGGCTTTTGGACAATAAAAGGACGAATGATCGCCGTCTTGTCTCCTGGTCCCGTGACAACAACAGAATTCTCACTTTGCAGACACAGAGATGCTCCCCCTATGCCTGAGAGAGAACCCAATGGCGCAACCAAGCTCCAACTGCGTGGCCAAAAGATGTACGATATCACTGTTACATCCGCCCCTGTGTCGAGCATACCTCTGATCGCTATTGTTCCGTTCCCACACTTCAATTGGCAAGTGAGCGTGGGTCGGTCTCGACCTATGTGCTTCATCCATGTTGCATGTACTTCAACATGTTCCTTCATAGGGAAACCTTCTTCATCGAAGATTGACATGACCTTTCCAACTGCGTGTGGTGGCAATGCGAAGGCACTCCCAACCACAGTGTTTTCTGGTACAGTCAATGGTGGACGAAGTGCTCTTGCCAACACTGTTAACTTTGTATTTTTGTCCGCTGAGATAACTGTTGGATAGACAATGAGTCCAAGAATACTGCACTTATCTTGTCCAATTATCAAGAAATCTTGTTTCTTGTAGGAGTCCCCTCGGATACCCGTTGGTATCTCCGCATGACTTTCATCTAGAAAGCATACTAATTTTGAAGCTGCCAATGCACACTGTGCCCCCGGTGGGAGGAGGTCTGGGTCACTGTGGAATCGGCTGAGGGTTTTGCTGAGGGCGTCTGCTTGTCGCTCACTGATGATTGCCCCGTCTGCTCTTGTGACACCGCCAGTACTTTTGTCTGAGTGCGCCGGCCCGCGCTGCACTTTGAGTTTCCCGGATGCGGTAATGGATTTCTGTCCACGTCTGTCTGGGAATAACATTCTTTCGCAGAGTGTCTTCCTTTTCCGCACCGTGTGCAAACTGGCCTTTCCACCTTCTGTGCTGGCGCTGGCGTATGTGTTTGTGCACAATTCCTTTTCATGTGCCCAAGCTCCCCACATCTATAGCACTGTCCTCTTGGGGGATTGTTCTTTTTCTGCATCGTCACAAGAACTTTGTTGATGTTCTCATTCTGTTGATGCAGTATTTTTTCCAGCATCTTCTCCAGTGTCTTGTCCTCTGTTTGCTTTTCTGAATGTCCCTTTAATTGATTCTCCCATTTCTCTCTCAATTCGTTCTTCACAATCGCTGCGACATGCTGAGGTTTTCCCACCTTGCTGCATGCCTCCACCATCTCTGCCAAGGATGGCCGTCCTGGCATGGCGCTAATCACCCGTTGACAATCTGGGTTGGCATTGCCGAAAGCTAAGCTTTCCAAGAGAGGCCTCTTCGCTTCTTCTATCGTCACCTGTCGATCCACGGCTTGCGTGAGTCGATCGATGAACGACATGAATGGCTCTGTGGGACCTTGCCTGATGCAAGAGAACGGAACTTCTGGAGCTCCTGCTGGTGTGATTTGCATGATTGCCATTCTCGCTGCTTCCTTGATGTCACTTAACACTCTTCGTGGGAGCCGCGCTGCTTGTTCCCCTGGGTTGTCATCTGGAGGATCTCCTGCTAACTGCCCTTCTGTGAGGTTTGCGTTTGGTCCACCTTGATATCTGTTCCGTAATTCAGCAAGATATTTTCTCCACCTTTTTTCCCAGACAAGGCTTTGCGTGTCAGTGAGAATCATTGCCACAATACTTCGAATGTCATATGGTGTGAGATCATATGTAGCGAATGTCCCTCTTAGTAGCTGTTTGAAGTATTGTGAATTAGCCCAAAAGTTTGAGCCGCCTTCCCTAAATCTTTGAGTATTTCATGACCCATCCTTTCCCACCTTGGATTCTGCCCCTGGGCATCATATGCCACTGGCATTGTCAGATCTCCTGATCCCGGAAATAAATGCTTTTCCTTCGCCAATGCTTTTCTAATTCGCTTCCAATCCATCGTCTTCACCGGCCCTTGAAATTCCTCTTCTTGAGGTTCCGCTGGGATTTGCATGAATAATGGTATTGTGGATGTCATTGGTGATTCATCGCGTCTCATTTCTCGCCTTGAGGTTTTTGGCCTCGCTCCCAAATCCGAAAAGGAAGCTCGAGGATCCTGTTGATATTTCTTTTTTGTTGTGTCGACTGAATGCAAGAAGCTCTTAGCTGCTTCTGCTGCTGACAACATCCATGTAGGAACCCCTTCCGATGCCTTGATCCTTATGACATCTTCTTCTTGTAGCTGTTCTTCATCTGAGCTTTCATCATCTTCATGAAACCCTGAAGTCGATGGATAATCCCTTTGTTGTGTTGGCATTGTTTTCTTTAAAATGCTTTTCTTTTTATATATTGTTGGAAAAAATTGCTGCATTGTTGCAGTCTCGCCACGAGATGGCGCTGTGGCTCCGCCGATCCGATCCGGCATGACGTGCACTTCTGTCTTCCTGCCACCAGGTGGCGCTGTCACAAGCCTCCCTGCCTCGGATGACGGAGCGTGCTCGACTGCTCCTCTTCCAGCCAGCTGCCATGCCGGCAGCCCCGTTTGAGACCGTGTTTGCTTGGCTTTTAATTCAGCTGAAATTGGGGTTTGAACACCAGAACGTCTCCCTTGAAGGGGTGAGTCTTGGACTCCGAGGGTTTTAACCAAAGGCACCAAGTCTGGAGAGGGCGTGGAGCCTCGGGATGTAGACTTCCGAGTTTGGCCCCTCCTCGCCCGAGACGTCACAGGGGGTCTGGCCCGCCCCCGCCCGCGCTCTACTCTCTGCGCATGCGTGCTCTCCGAGCCGCTCCCTGTCTCTCCCGAGCTTACGTCACTCTCTCCCCCTTGTTCCACCTCCGAGGTCTCCTCCCCTTGGTCTGCCCCTGACTCTGTCTCCTCCTCCTCTGACGCCGTGTTCACTCCTCCCCTCGCAAGTGTGTGCAGCCCCCCTCCCCCGGCACCCGGGAACGCTCCGCGATCCGGGCCGATCTGCGCACCGGGTCCGACGTCATAATCGCGCGCCTCCTGCGTCTCACCATGGCAGCCTTCTGGGACTGCGCAAATTCCCCTATTTCGCTGCCCGTTTCAGACGCCCCCGCGCTGGTATGTGACTCCCCCCCCGGGTTTTTGCGAGTTTCGCCCGCCGCGCGCGTTTCTGCATCCCTGCTGGCCCCCGGCACTGCTGCCGCCCTCGGCCCTGAGCTGGGGAAAGCCGCATGAAAACACGTGTCTCTTGCTATCTCTTCACCCGCGCTCCCCGCCTGCTCCGCCGCAGCCTGGCCGCGCCGCTCCGCCGCTGCCGAGTCGCGAGAAAGCGCCCCCCCACCCCGATCCCTTCTCTCCCCCCTGCTCCCCCCCTTCTGCTCCTGAGTCCTCCATGCTCTCTGGAGTTTCAGGACGCTTTAGGAGTTTCCTGGGGTTTCTGGGTCTTGGGACCGGGTGTTTTAATAATATTTCTTGCTCTCTTTCTTCGAGAGCCTTTTTTTCCTGGCTTCTTAAGGCCAGTGCTAATTTTTTCCCGGAGTCTTGCTCCTCCCCTCTTTCTGAGGGCACTGCAGCCTTCCGCTGCTTCTCCTGGCATTTCGTTTGCATCGATATGCCTTCTAACATTATCCTTGCTGGGGACAGCAGCTTTAACGCTGTCTCGTCCTTTTTTGTTGCTAAGAAATATAAATGTCTGTTTATCTCCTGCCAAAATCCCACTTCGAATAGCAGGCACGTTTCTGCCAGTGGGTAGTTTAGCCTTGCCCATAACAATAATTGTTTTAATTCTTTCTTTGGGATCCCTTCTGTATATGCTTGAGTCACGCCTTGTAAGGCGGACAAAATTTCCCGTTGTTCCTGGGAAAGTGTGCCCCCCATGTTCTTATTTTTCGACCTTCTCACCAAATCTGTCGTCAGGGCAGTCCGGAGGTCTCAATCTCTGTCCAGCAGGTCTCGAGAGATGGTCCCAGAGGCGCCTTCCTGGTTCCGGTCCGGGCTGTTCTGCTACGAATTGTCTTCGGCAGAAGCTGAGAGATGGAATTCTCAGTGACTGCTGTTTTTTTGCAGACTCTCCTGGCCGTTTTTCTTTCTCCTCTTCTCTTTTTTTTTTTTTTTTTTTTTATTTTCAGGCTTCTCTCCTCAGGAGTTATCAGTGCTCTCCTGGGACCTCGTCTAAGATCGGAGCTGCCCCCTTCGCTCTTCTGCTCTTCAGGGCTTTGAGGCTGCTCCCCCCCCGAAAGGTTTTGGTAGGGGTTCGAGCTCACCCAGTGGAAGCCAGTTGTCCGGTTTTCGGCTGTTTGGATGGCCTGGAAAGGCCCGGGGTGGCCTTGGGGCAGCCCGCGTTTCAAAGGAACAGAAGAGGCTTCAGTTCTTTTCTCGGTCCCTGTGTTTATTAATTGTTTATCTAAAAGATTTTCTTTCGGCCCGACAGAGGTCTGCTCAGCAGCCAGCCATGAGCACACTCCCCTCCGGGCGATCACCTATCTTTATACCCAAAGTTGCGTATACAATATTTATCATTTTTCCCCAATACCTTTCACCCTTATTGCCCAGTGCACTTTTAGTAACAACCAATCTCAAAGTGCCACCATCACCACAGAAGATGGAGGAGAAGAAGAAGAAGAAGAAGAAGAAGGACAGGACACGCCCCAATTCCTCCATCTTACTTCTCTAAACCCCCCTGTACAGAAATCCTAAACCCTGTGTCTCACCCTCTAATTAACTAATCCCTTCACCATTCACCCCGGTGGAATCCTCCTATCCTCATACAGGTGTCGTCTCCTGTGTAGGATCAAAGTCCAGACACTTCTGGCAACATTCCAGGACTCCCGAGCCCCCCAAGGGTGGTCTCGGTGACTCGGCACCTCAGTCCTGAGGTTCTGAGATCCCACAGGAAAGTAGGATAAACACGAAGTGTATGCAGTATGGTGCAGGGGAGGAGCCCAACAGCTCTAACTCTTGGGGCTCCTGAGCAGCTCTGAGTAACTTTGGCAGCCATTCTTCTTTAAGGTTCCTAGTCATTACAGCTCGCCACTGATGGATATTGTGTGGTTGTGTGTGATGTGATTTGGGACTTGGGTCAGGCATAGGTGTATCAAACTTGATTGGAAACTCTCCAGCTTGCAACGGAATCCCTACCAGGCATGGAGACATAGGGTCTCTCGCTGCTGCAGTGGACAGGCATATATTTTCCTGTTGGAGCATTTGTGCCAGGGTCACCCAGATGTTTTGGCATGGCTGAGGAACGATCCACTCTGCTGTCAGACTGCTCAGTGCAAACAGGATGATATCTCAGACAGGGCTCATCATGAGGTTGGATGGGAGGTAGATTTTTTTCTCTACAAAGGAAAACAAACATTTTTTAAAACACATATTCAAGTTCAGGGGTCTGCCGGATGTAGCTAAATCTTTTAGGAAGATTCTTCTTCCTCTTTCTGGCGGCGTCTTCTCTTTGAGGTGACAGCTGCTTGCTTTTCATCCCCGTCTGCTGGAGTTGGATTCTTGGGGATGAAAGGTTTTACCGACTTTTGGGGTATCCATCGCTGGCCTGTGGGGGTAGATACACATGCGTAGACATGCCCTCAGGTGATGAGCTCATAAGGACCCTTGGTTTCCCAAGTTTCTGGGTCCTTAATGAGAACTGGTGGACCCTGTAACAACTTAAACCAATTGTTACTGTGGAAATGCCGTACTACCCGAGGACTCATGTTTTCAAATGAACAATTTAAAAAATTTATGGTAAATAGGGCTTTGCAGAGCATTTGTTGTGGTGTGATCCCTGCTGCAGAACTGCCCTGCCTAGCCAGGACTTCTTTGAGCGCATGGTGGAAACGCTCGATAACAGCTTGACCTGTGGGGGAGTGGGCAATGCCTGTATTATGCTCCACCCCCCACTGCTGGACAAACTCTAGGAACTCCTTGGAGGCATACGCTAGGCCACTGTCAGTCTTAATCTCCCTAGGTCTCGAGTTCGGCTGTCTGGTCTCTGTCTCGAGATGCGTGGGAATGTTCTGAGGCAGCCCAAGCTTTGAAGAATGAATCTGGACTCTTCACTTTTCAGTCTTCAGGTTGTTTATTATTTCTTATCTACAAAATTTTTCTCTCTGCCCGGCCGTGATCTGCTCAGCAAGGCAGCCATGAGCACTCTCCCCCGCCCCCAAGGCAGTGTCGTCTTTTATACTACAAACTATGTATATCATATTTGCTTTTAATTCCCAATACCTATCACCCATGTTAGACAGTGCACTTCTACCTTAAACCAATCCCCAAGTGCCAACATCACAGCAGAAAATGGAGAACAAGAAGAAGAAAGAAGAAGGACTGGACACACCCTGGTTCCTCCATTTTGTCCCCATAACCCTTACACCAAAAATCCTAAAATCTATATTTTCACCCTGTTATTGGAATAGGAATCCCAATATAACCAGTTAGATTGTGCCTGGGTCAGTGTGACCCTCGCTGCTGAGCCAAAGGCGGCTTCTGTGGTGCTTTACCCCAGAGATACCTTGGCTGCTGGAGATTGCAGCAGGGCACTGGTGCAAGTCCAGGCTTGTCAGGAACTCCGTTTACCTCAGGAGAGAGAGCTTCTGGCGATGGTGAAGAGAAAACGAGAGGATTCTGCTGGAGGGTTATATCCAGATGTTTATTCCATGGTTACAGAGGCCTGAACCAGGGCAACTCTCCAACCAGAATGGAGGCCGCATGGTCTCATTAACCTTTTAAGCTCCGGGACAAGGGAAGGGGAGGGGACAGGTGAGCTACCAACCAGGTGAAAGGGGCAGGGTCTCAAGGGACTAGGGACACCTATCCAATGTCCCCCAGGCCTGAGGAGCATCCTTTGAAATCGACCAACCATACGACGCCTTGCTGGTATGTTAGCCTGATTGACAGGGCACACACAGCAAGGGGCGAGGGGGGAGGGAGAAGGGAATATTGGCACACCTGAGAAAGGGACCCGGAAGTTAAAAACACACCACAACATCTCCCCCTAGTTTTGTTTAAAAAGAAGAGGACTGTGTTTATGGTGCAGAATGATTGCCAAACCATGGTTGGTAAATCGGATTTTCTTCTACAGGAGGGTCAGTGTTTTCCACTGAGGCTTCCAGGTCATCCACTGGAGCACTGAGGGCTTCCAAATGGTAGACCTCAGGATGGGGGGATGAGCTTGAAATTAACTTGAGAACCATGCATTTGATTAGTCCAAAACCAATGCTAACAACTACAATAACTATAACTAAAATAAACAGCACTAAAAACACAGTTTTCAGAACAGATCCCAACTAGCCCGCGAGTCCCCAGCCTTTGAACAGTCCATTCAGCCCGTTGTCAGTTTCTCTGTTGATGTCTGAGAACTTTTGTCAAGGTAGTCCATATGTGGTTTGGGCTGCGGTACTATGTAGGAGATCGCAGGTGGGATGATCACGAGTAGGACAAGAAGCAGGCTCGGTCTCATGGCGTCTCAAGGCTACACACGAACAGTGGGATCTAAACTGGTACAAAAACTTGAGACAAACATATATTACAAACTATTCCAGATAGGAGGCTTAAATGGAATTTCCTCTAGAGAACGCGTGCGGCGTTTTCTTCTCCAGGCAGCGTGAGCATCCTGGGGTGCTTCTGCAGATTTCTCTGAGACTTTGGGAACATAGGGCTTTACCCATTTGGAAAGAACACACTTTAAACCAGAGGGGGTGGACACACAGGCGTATCCACGTCCCCAAGTAACCAATTTGTAAGGTCCCACCATTTTCCAAGTCTCAGGGTCCTTTACTAAAACCGGAGGTTTTTCTTTCATCAACCTGTGACTGCTGCCCCCAAAGTGGCGTAGGATGGGTGGGTTCAGTCTGTCAAAAGAACAATTCAGAAAATTGACTGTGAATAGTGCCCTGGATAACCGGATGTGGGGAGGTTCTACTTTCAGAACCTGTTGTTGCTGGTCCAGGACCCTTTTAATATCACAGTGAGCTCTTTCTACAATGGCTTGACCTGTAGGGGAGTAGGGGATGCCAGTTTTGCGCTCTACTCCCCATTGCTGCAGGAAGCTCTCGAATTCCTTGGATTTATAAGCAGGCCCATTATCAGTTTTCAGCTCCTTGGGGATGCCCATGAAAGAAAAAGCCTGTAAGAGGTGCTTAATAGCATCAATAGATGATTCTCCTGTGTGGGCAGAAGCATAGACCGCTCCAGAAAAGGTATCTACACTAACATGAACATATTTCTGCCGTCCAAAAGACTGTATGTGTGTTACATCTGTTTGCCACAGTTCACAACTGTTCAGTCCCCTTGGGTTTGCTCCCGTACTCACTGTAGGGAGTGCATGTTGTTGGCAATTTGGGCACGTGGCCACAATCGCTTTGGCCTGTTCTCGAGTGATGTTAAACTGACGAACCAGGCCAGGTGCATTTTGGTGGAAAAGCTGGTGGCTGATTTTTGCCTGTTCAAAAACATTTGGGAGAGTGGCCATCACTGCAGGCGCAGCAAGAGCATCTGCCCTTCTGTTGCCTTCAGCGATAAACCCTGGCAAGTCGGTGTGTGACCTGACATGCATCACATAAAATGGTTGCTCTCGGTGAGTGACTAACTTTACCAGTTTTGAGAGCAATTCAAAAAGTGCAATGTTAGATACATCTTGCAGTATTGCTTGATCTGCCCGGGATACTACTCCTGCCACGTCTGCAGAGTCTGTAATCAGATTAAATGGTTCTGAGAACCTTTCAAAAGCCCTAACAATCGCAGCCAATTCAGCAACCTGAGGTAAACCTTCCACCTCAGCAATGTCCGTCTCTCACTGCTAGGTTTGAGGATCCTTCCAAGTCATAACGGACTTGTGGGACCTCCCGGACGCATCTGCAAAGACAGTTAGAGCCCTTTTTAAAGGTCTCCTACTTAGAGCAGTTCTTAATTTTAAAGTAAATTGAACATCTTGTTCAAACAATTTGTGAGCAGGCCGTGCTACCGAAAATTGTCCTGAGTAGGAATCCAGAGCAAACTGCAACACTTCATTTTCTCGAAACAATTGTTCCAGTATTTTCATAGTATTTTGACCTGATTTTAACTCAACTGGAATGTGAATGCACTTAAAATCACATCCTGCTAACTCCCTGATCCGGGTCCTTGCTTTCCGGATCAGTTCTGCTACCAGCTCTTGAGGCTTTGTCAGTCTCTTGGACCTTTTGTGACTGAGGAAAACCCATTCTATGATCAAGAGAGAGTCCCTCTGGTCCCGGTCCTTTTTTGGTGTGTCCTTTGCCTTAGGTGTTTGTTTTTCCTCCCACTGGAAAATAATTCCATGGAGGTGTGGCAACTTACCTAGGATGATAAATTTGAATGGCAGGTCAGGCCAGCATCGGTGGGCCTGTCTTGTGGACATTGCAATCTGAACCTTTTCTAGAGCTTTCCGTGCCTCTGGGATAATAGACCTAGGAGCACCTGGGTCCTCTCCCCCTTTCAATAAATTGAAAAGAGGGGCAAGGTCTTCATTAGTCAGACTAAGCCATGGTCTTACCCAATTCAAAGACCCACACAACTTGTGGACATCCACAAGGGTCTTGATCCTTGGATTGATTTCTAGTTTTTGAGGAACAACCGTCCTATTTCCAATTTCTAAGCCCAAATACTTCCAAGGTGGCATCTTTTGAATTTTCTTTTCCTGGAGCTCGAACCCTGCAATAATCAATGCATCGATCGTTAGGTCAAGCGCATGTGTGAGTAAATCATCATTGGGGGCACACACAAGGATATCATCCATATAATGATAGATGATGGCCTTCTCTGTGGCTGCATGCACTGGGGAAAGCAGGGAAGAGACATACCACTGGCAGATAGCTGGAGATACCTTTAATCCCTGAGGAAGAACGGTCCAATGGTACCTTTTCATAGGAGCTTCTAAATTGATAGAAGGGACTAAGAATGCAAAACGCGGTGCATCATCAGGGTGCAATGGGATTTGGAAAAAACAATCTTTAATATCAATAACAGCTAATTTCCAATCCTGGGGAAGCATTGTTGGGGATGGCATACCAGGTTGTGGAGAACCCATATCTTCAATTACATTATTAATTTGTCGGAGGTCACAGAGGAGTCGCCACCTCTTTTTGTCAGCTTTTTGGATGACAAACACTGAAGAGTTCCATGGGGACATGGTCTCCACAATGTGGCCCTTTTTAGTTGCTCTTCTACTAGTTCCTCAAGCACCTTTATTTTTTGTTTACTGAGTGGCCACTGTTTCACATCAACTGGTTTGTCTGTTTTCTACTTCAGTTTTTGGGTGGGGCGCTGTTGTTCAATGACTGCTGCACAAAATGCTGTGGAGAGTCTGGAATATCAATTGTGACACCCCACTGGGCCATTAAATCTCTCCCTAACAAAGGTTCTGAATAATCTAACACAAATGGACGGATATTTGCCAATTGTCCGTTTGGACCCTCGAATTGAATAATGCTTTTGGATTGTTTTGCCAATTGCAGACCTCCTATACCTCGAAGGTGACCAGCAACATTTTGTAAAGGCCAGTGTGCTGGCCAGTCTTGTACTGAAATCACTGTGCAGTCTGCACCTGTGTCTACAAGCATCTCAGTGCGTTTAGACTCCCCACCCCCACTGACATTGCACCACAATTTGGGTTTATCTGTCCCAATAACTTGGACCCGGGCGACTGTGGGCCCTTGTTTTTCGATATTTTCAGGTAAAGATGGCACAGGGATATCTTGTGCAACAATTTGTCCCTTGGGAAGAAACAGGGGTGGGTGGAAACAGTGCAGGCCGAGAACAAATTGCTTGGGATCTGATGTTGTCATTCCCGGAGCAATTTCGATCTCTTGTGGTGTGTTTTTGGTGTCTCCATTGATGATGTACTTAGAACGAATTTGGTTCCAAGTACCCTTCTGTTCAGGATTTACAGAGACAAAATGCCAGTCAGTGTCCTTCAGGTGGAGTGACTCTGTCAGCTGCAACCTGTAAGGCTCATTGACAGAAGATGCGGTTAATACAGGATCACTTAAATCATAACAAAGGTTATTTTGTTTCACCTTCAACAGTGGACTAGCAGACTTGGTCTTTGAAGCACCTGCTTCACTTACACAAATGTTAATATTATCGCGCGCTTGGTTTGTTTTGCTACCCTTATTCTCTTGGCCTGCTCCTTTTATGTCTGCACGCCTGGCAGGCGGGCACTCCCTTTTCAGTTTTTTGTTGTTGACCCCTAGGGAGGGCTTGTAGTTCTCCTCCCCTGCCATTTCTAAATTCATCAAATTCCCTTTTCAGGGGGCACTGGTTACTCCAGTGTCCTAGGTTATTACAAAGCAGGCATGGTTTAGTGGGCTCAACCATTGCCGGTCTCCGCTGCTGCCCAGGGTACTGCTGTGCTGAAGGAAAAGGCGCAGGGCTGGCAACAGCGACATGCTGAAGTGGTCTTGGCAGCAGCCTTGGTCTGGTGTCTTCAGCCACACTCATCAGAGGCACTTTCCTGTTACAGACTAGAAGCATATCCTTTAGTGTAGGGGAAGGTTCCATAGGAAGGCTCAGGATTGCCGCTCGACACTGTTAATTTGCATTTGTAAACGCTATTTCCTCTAAAATTGCTTCCCTAGCATTTTCCTTTTTAACCTGTATTTCAATGGCTCTAGTTAGCCTTTCTACAAATTTTAAAAAAGGCTCTGATGGTAGCTCTTTAATTTTACTATAGGTCTCAAAAGGCCCCTCAGATTGGAGGGAAAAGAATGCTTTTTCAGCTGCTTCTTTTACTTTCTCGAGTGTTTCTGCAGGAATTGCAGTAGCTTGGACTGAGGGAGAAGACCACTGGCCCTCACCACAGAGGTGCTCAGTGGTGATAGGGTTACCACTGTTGTCTTTCGCTGTGTTTGGATCAGCCTGTAAGCCTGGGAGAGCATCTTTTAGCAGTTGTTTCAATGCTGATTCCCATAATTTGAATTCCGTGGAGGTCATGAGGCAGGAAAAGAGCTGTTTTAAATCATGTGGGACTACCACAGTCCTACTCAATTCAGAATTTAAAAGGCCACAGAAATATGGACTGTGTGGACCATATTCTTTATGAGATTTACAGATCTCTTTAATCAATTGTCGTCCAAAGGAGCTCCAATTAGCAGTTTGAGCTGCCCCAGCTTGAGCTGCAGGCTGAAACGTAACAGGAGCTAGTGACAACATGGGACTATGCATTGGGTCTGCCGTCCCCTGCTCTGTATCCCTTGAATCAGAAGCATTGGGATCACAGCTACAGGTTTGGGGACAGGCAGTGGGTGTGTCCCCACCGTGGGAACCCGGGGAGGGGGCAGGGACAGGGAGCCGGCAAGGGGCAGGGAAACCGTGGGAACAGGGGGCGGGGACAAGGGGCTGGCATGGGGCGGGGACGCCTGGTGACATCACGTCAGCAGACGCCCCCTGGGAGGGGTAGAGGGGAGGAGCCGAGGGTACTACAGGAAAGGGGGGGAAGGGGGAAAGGGGTCACGAGGAACAGGAGGAGAGGGGGATGGGGATGGAATTTTGGAATGCTTAAGAGGATTTTGGGAAGAAGAAGACCAGGTTTGGGAAGATGCCACATGGCATCCACCATTTTGCGGACCCCCTAGGGACTGGGGGCCATTTTGGACATCACTGCTCTCCGGAAAGCTAACACGTGCTCTGGGTTTTAGAGGAGGGGATACAGGGGGTTGGGAATTTTTCCACGCAGCCTGGCCAGGGCTTTGTGAACAAAACAACTCAGGTATTCTTGCACACTCTGGGAGCAGACTTCCCAATGAGTTTGCACTCTTTAAAATACTAATTTTTGGGGAAAGAGGTTTAGGGGTTTTAGAGCTAGGGGAGGGAGAAACAGGGACACCAGAGGTACATGGCTTTACATTTGGCTTTTTCTCCATTTCCTTTTGTTTGAGCAATGCTGTTTGAATTTGTAAACTCCAGAACACAAATTTAGCTGAGGGTGATTTGCCAGATTGTCCTAAGGTTATCAATTCATTCCCAACTTTATCCCAGAATTGAATATTGCGAATTTCTTCATGGGAAATGTTTGGGAACTGCAGAAAAAGCCATCTTATAAACTGTTTCAATTTTCCTTTAGAGAATTTCACATTACCATTGACTAAAATGCTAACAATATTATAATACACTCCCCTTTGTACAATGCTAAGTTTGGAACCCATGTTAGATGTAAAAAGCCAAGTACTTAATCCTGCCTGACCAAAAACAAAGCTAAAATCAGCTACCAATTTCTAAAAAAAACCACAAATAGAAAGCGATAACGAGCAGACAAAAGCTTCACAATGCAGCTGTATATACTGCTTTTAAAATTCCCGGGCAGCAGCAGCAGGGCACGCCCTGCCGAGCCGAGGCAGAAAACAAAGCTTCTCCCGTGGTGGAATGCAGCCCCCCGCAGAGCAGAGAGAGCAGCCACTCCACGTGGCAAGCCGAAACTGGGGAGCTCCCCCGCTGCGCCGCGTGTGCAAAGAGCACTCCGAACCCCGCACCGAGAAAGAAAGAGAGTCTCCTAACACGTGTCCGAGCATGCTGCCGAGCCAGGGGGGAAGGGCAGAGAGCGATCCCACTCCGGTGTGAATTCCAAAAGAGAGTGAAATGCGCGGCAGAAAGCTAAAAGCCTAGAACGCAATGAATTCCCGTCTGTGGGGCTGCGCAGCCAAAAATGCAAAGGCAAAAAGGAACAGAACTCACGGCAGAGTCTGTTTTTGAGCTTCTGCTCTATCGAAAGCAGAGATACTCAAGTGAAATGGAAGCTGTAGGTGGCTGGGTACAGGCAGGCAGGTCTCCACCGGAAAAGGACCTCTCTCTGGGCAAGAGAGGCTACCCTCTTCTTCCTCTGGAAAATCTGCTCACCACAATGAAGCTGGGCTTTCCAGAGGCGCCGAACAGTCCACGAAACTTCTTCTGGTAATATTCCCAAAGTCTCTAGCTGAGGGCGATGCAACCAAAGCCCTTCCAGCTTGATGCACGGCTACCAAAGCTTCTCTGAGGTACTGCGAGTCCGTTCTCGGGCTGCGGAGTCGCTTTGCCCACCCAGGGACGCCAATATATTAGAATAGGAATCCCAATATAACCAGTTAGATTGTGCCTGGGTCAGTGTGACCCTCGCTGCTGAGCCAAAGGCGGCTTCTGTGGTGCTTTACCCCAGAGATACCTTGGCTGCTGGAGATTGCAGCAGGGCAGTGCTGCAAGTCCAGGCTTGTCAGGAACTCCATTTACCTCAGGAGAGAGAGCTTCTGGCGATGGTGAAGAGAAGAGGGAGAGGATTCTGCTGGAGGGTTATATCCAGATGTTTATTCCATGGTTACAGAGGTCTGAACCGGGGCAACTTCTCCAGCACCCTGTGAACACATTATTTTTGCACCATTAAAACTGGTGTGGCTCCCATGTCGTCATACACAGGTGGCACTTGGATAAAAGGATTTAAAATCAAGCCACCAGGTGTTCCGGGCAACATGCCAGGGTCTCCTAGCCCCCCGAGAGGGTTCTCGGCAACTCTGAACATCCAGAGGGATGTGCTGAGTTCCCATACCTAGGGATCCCTAACACTGAAAAGGCTTGCACAGCCATTTCCCCTGTGTGGGCAGAGGCATAAACTGCACCGAAATACGTGTCTATGTTGGAAAAGAAATGAAATTTAGCAAAATGTTTTATTATAGTTTAGTTATGAGTTGTGTGTGAATTGGTTTGTTAAAAATAGTTTTGTAGCCGTTGATATTATGTGTTGAGTTCTGTGTAACCTTGGCAGGTAGTCTTAGGAACTTAATAAACATTAAACCAGGGTAGGAGAGTAAAGAAGACCAACCGGTTTGTTGGGGGCAGCATACAATAGGACTAGCAGAAGATTTATGATTTTGCTTTTGAACTAGGGAATGTATTACAAGGGGTCTGTCGTTTAGCAAAGGGCCACTGTTTCTTGGAGACTTTGTTATGAATTGCATGTATATAAAAGGAAAACACTCTTGTGTGAATTTTGGGGCTCTGATTTTGGAGACGCTAGTCCGCAGGCCCCCGGGCCCTTCAATAAAGCACCGCACAAAACTTATCCGAGTTTTGTGTCCTTTATCAATCGGGCAACAGTTTTCTGGCGACCGCGGCAGGACTCCGAAGGCTGCTGGGGTGGCTCGCGTCTCGATCCACTCCAAGCCGGCCCCGAGCTTTTCTCGGAGGAGTCATCGGTCATGCCCAACCCCCGCGCCTGTCGGAGGACTGCATAAGGTAAGCCCGAAGGTGCTTTATATTGAAAAAGGTGACAATTGGATTTGGATTTGGTGGTTAATGGAAAAAGCCTAGGCTCCGGCCATAAGACGTCTAAGAACGCAAATCCGGAACTCGCCTCCTATCGTTTTTTCTTGGGGAAGGACGGCGAGAAGGTATATTGGTTTATTGGGACAAAAGGTGGAATTAAAATTAAAGGCTGTAATATGATGTCTTTTAAAACTTCTAAAACCTTAGTGCAGGTGTTTTGCGGAGAAAAGAAGAAACCTCACAACTTTATAAAAGTTGTAAAGCTCGGTATGTTTATTTACGGCACCGGACGCACACAGAGAAAAATTCTCTTCAAAAGGCATGCGTACCCCTGAAGATTTCAGACCTCCTTTTATCCCCCTTCCAAATGCATATGCATACAGTTTCACAATAAGTTCATACATATTCATCTTGCATGACACTTAGCACCAGTTCTTCTTTATCAAAGGAATTTCTAGGTCGGGGCAAATTGACCTCGTGGTCTTTTCTGTTTTTCTTTCTCTGTCTCCTTGCTGTCTCGGCATGTGAGTTTTTCCTTCAGCTTTGGCCGTTTGACTTTTCACCGTTGTCAGACACTTCACCTAATTCAGGACGGATCCCTACTCTGTCTCACAGGCCAATGGCAAAATACCTGGAAACACGCCATTAGGTTGTATATTGAAACGATGGAAAGGTGAAGGATATTCTCAAGAATTAGATAAGAGCAAAATGATAGATTACTGTAATCGTTGGTGGCCTGAATATGAGATTGGGGAAGCGGGATGGCCTGTGAATGGTACACTGGAATTGGGGATAATGGAATCTTTGATGCAATTTTTAAGGAGGAATGAGAAATGGGATGAAATACCATATTTAGATTTGTTTTTTGTTTTATATCGGAAAGAATAATGGCAAAAGGAGTGTGGTATTTTGGTTTTGGAGGTGAATGATGAGAGAGGGTGTGTTGGATGTAAAGAAAGAAAGGAGCGTGATTTGTATCCCCCGACTGAGGAAGATTTGTCCTATTATGTAGCACCTCCGAGGGTTCCAGTTGTTCCTAATGTACCTCTTGCTCCCCCTGATGACATAACTATAAAAATGGGATCTAGCGAGAGTGATACTGGTGGTGAACAGAGTGAGAGTGTTAAAAGAACGCCGTTAGCAGAGCGGACTCGCCAAGGAAGGAAGGGGCAGAAGGGGCCACAGTTAATTGCACCGTTAAGGGAAGCTGTGGGACCACAGGGAGAAAGGATACTTATAAAGGTGCCTTTCTCTCCAGGGGACTTGGTAATATGGAAACAATCGGCTGGGAGTTATCAGGAGGACCCCGAAAGAGTAGCAAGGGTGGTTAAAATGGTGATAAAAACTCAGAATCCGGACTGGAATGATTTACAGGTATTATTGGATACTATAATGGATTCCACAGAAAAGGAAATGGTTATTAAAGCCATGAGAGAAAAGGCTCGTGAGGAGATTAGGTTGCGACAACTAAATGAAACAGTTGATGAATTGGTGCCAAGTGAGGAACCCAGGTGGGATCCAAACTCTACGGGAGGAATAAGGGCTGTAAAACGATATCAGGAATTGTTGGTGGAAGGAATTAGAACAGGAATACCTAAGACTATGAATTTGTCTAAGTTGTATTCGGTCAAGCAGGACAAGAATGAGTCTCCGTCTGCCTTTTTGGAACGATTAAAAGACATGGCTCGGAAGTTTACTAATTTAGATGTAGAAGATCAATCAGGGAAACTTCAATTGGCATTATTGTTTTTAGGGCAATCACAAGAGGATATTAGGAAAAAGTTACAAAAGCTGGAAGGGGAGGATACTCGGTATTTGGATAAAATGTTGGAGGCAGCATGGAAGGTATACAACAACAGGGAAAAAGAAACTGCAAAAAGACAACAAGCTAGTATTTTCGCTGTAATGCAACAGACAGGGGCAGGAGGAAAATTCATTAGGGGACAAGGTCGGGGAGGAGCGAATCGTGGACAGAGGGGGATGATGAGAGGTCGGGGAGGATTTGGGTTTGCACCTAACACGGGGAGGTTGGATCCAAACCAGTGTGCATTTTGCCGACAATTGGGACACTGGAAAAATGAATGCCCGGTTAGAGGGGGTAACATGGGATTAATAGGGAATACTCATGTGGGAGGATTTACAGGAGGACCAGCAGAGGCCGCTCAAGCACTAGTTTTGGGAAACTATCAAACTCAGAGCTGACTAGACAGAGACCTGAGGGTAGTTTTAGAGATAAATGGCAAAGGTCAGGAATTTATGGTAGACACTGGAGCTACATATTCTGTACTTAATAGACTATTGGGACTTTTGAGTGACACAACGGTACAGGTGGTGGGGGCAACAGGGAAGCTAGAGGAACAACCATTTTTACAACCTTTAAATCTTAGGTTTGGGGGGAAGGAATAAGGTCATCAATTTTTGTATATGCCAAATTGCCCCACACCCCTTCTTGGCAGAGACCTATTGTCCCGACTTAATGTGAAAATAATATTTGAAGGGGGAAGGGTGAAATTGGAGATACCTGAGGAACAAATAGCGGGCATTTTTGTGATTAAGGAAGTGGATGCCTCTCCTATTCCAGAGGAAATTGAGCAGGCTGTAGTACCCTGGGTGTGGGAGTCAGGGGTCCCCGGAAAATCTAAAGCTGCCCAGCCAGTAAAGGTGGAACTTAAGGAAGGGGCCCGACCAGTGAGGGTAAAGCAATACCCCTTGAAGCTTGAGGCAAGGAGGGGAGTAGCCCCGTTAACCAAACAATTTTTGGTTCAAGGAATATTACAGGAATGTGAATCGGAGTATAATACTCCAATTTTTCCAGTGAAAAAGCCTAATGGTAAATATCATTTGGTACAGGACTTGAGAGCTATTAATGAAATAGTAAAGGACATACATCCAGTTGTTGCTAATCCTTACACATTGTTAACATCTGTATCGGAGGAGTTTAAATGGTTCTCTGTGATTGATCTTAAAGATGCTTTCTTCTGCATCCCACTGGCAGTAGAGAGTAGGAAATATTTTGCCTTCGAGTGGGAGAGTCCTGATTTTGGGAGAAAG
This sequence comes from Zonotrichia albicollis, assembly GCF_047830755.1. Taxonomy (NCBI): domain Eukaryota; kingdom Metazoa; phylum Chordata; class Aves; order Passeriformes; family Passerellidae; genus Zonotrichia; species Zonotrichia albicollis. Next base: position 8,598,730 of record NC_133859.1, read on the forward strand.
AGGCAGCTTACGTGGACCAGACTCCCACAGGGATTTAAGCTCAGCCCTACTATTCTTGGAAATCAGCTGGCCAAGGAGCTGGAGGAATGGAAGACAACCCAGGTAACAATATCTCCATCCTTGTATGTAGTCCTGCAGTACGTGGATGACATTTTTCTGGCCACTAAGGAAAGGGACATGTGTGTGGAAATAACAATTAAATTACTCAATATGCTTGGCCAAGCAGGGTATAGGGTCTCTAAGGAAAAGGCTCAATTGATCAAAAATAGCGTTATTTATCTCGGTTGTGAGATCACACAAGGGCAGAGACGTTTGGGAGTAAACCGAATAGAGGCAATATGTGCTATTCCTTTGCCTCGTAACCATCAGGAATTGAGATCTTTTCTAGGAATAGTGGGATGGTGTCGACTGTGGATCATGACTTTCGGTCTCCTAGCCAAGCCACTGTATAAGGCCTTGAAGCAGCATCGGTTGGAATGGACGACACAACAAAAGAAGGCCTTCCAGGAATTGAAGCAGGCACTAAAAGAGGCCCCAGCCCTAGGACTCCCTGACCTGACCAAGGAATTCCAGTTGTATGTGAATGAGAGACAAAAAATGGCATTGGGGGTCCTCACCCAGAAGGTGAGATCATGGAAGAGGCCGGTAGGATACTTCTCTAAACAACTGGATTCGGTAAGTTCCGGGTGGCCCTCGTGTTTACGAGCCGTGGCGGCAACAATAATCCTTATTCAAGAGGCCTGGAAATTGACTTTGGGGGCAAAAATGAAAGTGTTTGTTCCCCATATGGTCATGGCTGTTTTGAAGCAAAAGGAGGGTCACTGGCTATCATCAAGTCGAATGTTGCAATACCAGGCTATCCTGAGAGAGCAGGATGATATTGAAATAAAGACTACTAACCATGTTAATCCAGCAGAGTTTTTACGCAGTGACCAGGAGGCTGGGGGACTGGTGCACGATTGCGTGGAGGTAATTGAACAAGTGTGTGCCAGCAGACCCGACCTAAAGGATGAACCATTGGAAGACCCTGAATGGGAACTATACACTGATGGATCCAGTTTTGTCGAGAATGGGACTCGCTATGCTGGGTATGCAGTGGTAACATTGGATCAGGTAATAGAAGCAAAGGCTTTGTTACCTGGAAGTTCGGCCCAGAAGGCAGAGGTGATTGGACTCACCAGAGCTCTGTACTTGAGCAAGGACAAAAGGGTTAATATCTGGACAGATTCTAAATATGCCTTTGGTGTGGTTCATGTGCATGGGGCGTTATGGAAAGAAAGGGGGCTTTTGAATTCACAGGGAACCAACATCAAGCACCGGGAGGAAGTGCTACAGCTACTGGATGCAGTACATAGTCCCAAAGCAGTTGCAGTAATGCATGTTAAAGGACATCAGAATGCGGAAGGAGAAGTTTACAGAGGAAATAGATTTGCTGATGTTACAGCACGGCAAGTGGCACGGGAAGTATGGACTCAAATGGCATTGGTACCGGTAAGAACAAATCCGGCTACCCCATACCTGAATCAGGAGCCCAAATATTCAATAGAAGATGGAAAACTAATAAACTTGCTAGGGGCACAGAGGAATCAGCTCGGGTGGTATGTTACACCGATGGGACAAATAGTGGTACCTACTCGCATAATGAAATTTATTTTAGAATCAGAACATAATAAATGCCATTGCGGAGCAGAAGCATTGGTAAAATTTTTAAAGAATGAGATAATCTCTAATCAGATGTTAGCAATGGCAAAAAGAGTTAATGCAATGTGCCCGGTATGTTTGAAAAATAATCCAGTAGTTAGGAGACAAATACAAATGGGAAAGTTGCAAATTGGGCCACAACCAGGAGATTACTGGCAAGTTGATTTTTCTGAATTGCCCAGGGCACAGGGATACAGATACTTGTTAGTGTACGTATGTACGTTTTCAGGGTGGCCAGAAGCTTTTCCGTGTAGGACTAATCAGGCTAAGGAGGTGGTAAAAACCTTGTTAAAAGAAATAATACCAAGATTTGGAGTACCCTTAGGATTGTCGTCAGATAGGGGTCCTCATTTTATAGCCGAGGTAGTGCAGGAATTAGCACGGATGTTAGATATAACCTGGAATTTGCATACTCCCTGGAGACCTCAGTCTTGTGGGCAGGTGGAAAGAATGAATCAAACTCTGAAAGGACAAATCAAAAAGATTTGCCAGGAAGCTAAACTGCACTGGCCTCAGGCTTTGCCTTTGGCCCTACTCAGGATTCGAATTAAACCCAGGGAAAAGGTAGGCGTAAGTCCATATGAGATACTATATGGCAAACCATATCATGCAACTGTATTAAAAGGGGAGGTACATGTGAGTGGGGATCAGGCAATTGCAGAGTATGTTATGTCACTTAATAAGATTTTGAATTCTTTAAGAAATACGTTACAGTGGAATAAACCGCTCACGCTGGAGAACTCTGTCTATGACATTCAGCCTGGGGACCAGGTGTACGTCAAGAAGTGGATTACGGATCCGCTACGGGAATCATGGAGCGGACCCCACCAGGTGATGATGACGACCTACACGGCGATGAAGGTCCAGGGGATGGATGCTTGGATCCATTACACCAGGGTAAAGAAGGCACCGTTCCAATGGGAAACCCAGATAGTGTCTCCAACCCGGATGATCTTCCGCGCAAAGCCGCCTTCTTAATTATATTGCTGCTAGTAATCATGAGACTGGTACCCGTTCAAGGGTCTATTTTAGTACAGGTTAAAGAAACAAAGGTTACAGCCATGGAAGGGATGGATGTTCAATTAACTTGTGTTATGTTTCACAGCCAGAAAGTTGAGGCCGGTGAAGTTATTGCAATATGGCAACGGGGGGCTGAAAGAAGCCGAGGCAAGATAGAAGTCGGTTGGGATCAGGATAAACAACAAGGAAACACGGTACTGAATCTTACTAAGGTAACCACAAACGATACGGGAGAATATACATGCTTGGTCAAAATACTGGATAGTTTTGATTACAAAAGAGTGAGTATGAGAGTTTTGCCATGGACAGGGGATCGTGCTGGGAGGAAGCAAAATAGGGAACTGACCTGGGACAGAGTAGAGGACGGGACCAGCTGGTGGGAGAAGGGAGGCAAAGGTTGTGGGTGGTTGAATGTCACTAATCCTAGAATAGGAAATGCATGGTGGAGGCATGACAGAATGATATCATCCTCACAGAGACACGGTAGAAGGAGAAGACGGGAGGCTAATGATACAATAGAACGAAATGCTGAGCAGGAAAACCTAGTGGTAGGATTAATTAGAGATTTTGGGATCATGCAGAACGTGACTAAAATAACAGCTTGTCTGCCATTACCACAGGCTGCAGGTGAACCAATTCCCTGGGGAATAATACCGGTAACCAAAATGCCTGAATCATTCAAGAATGTTTCATGGTCCTGCCAGTCAGTTCCCAAACTAGTAGAGGTATGGAGGGATTTGTGCAAGACCATTCAGGCTATGACTAAAGAGGAATGTGAAATGAAACCCAATCATTATGGTTGGATTCAAAATACCAGGAGGTGTTTGATTGCAACCCCAGTAGATGAGCCATGCAATACAGTACGAATAAGAACAAAATCCCAACGAAATGAGATGAGTTGTCAGAATATTACACAGAATTTTGACACCTGGAAAAGTTGGAAGACATCATGGGGACCCAGTGTTTTGGAACACTATAATTACCTTGGGGAAGTACAATGGTGCATCCAATGGTCAGGGGTAAAGAATCAGTCACATTATAGGGCCATCATCACGTCTATATCTTCCCGAGAGTTCAGGCCGCAGAAGGAGGATTGGAATTGTACTGAGGTTTTTACATGTGATACACCGGAAGACCGAATTGGATTGGTACCGGTGAAAATGGCATTAAAATGGGGATGCGAGTGTAGGGGGTATAATCACACGGTTAGCAGAGAGTCCATGGATGGACCTATAGATTGTAGATATACTACTGTGCACAGTCCTGGAAATCTAGTTTGGGTGTTGGGACACGGACAGTGGACCACACATTTATCTTTAGATGGATCAGTAACACAAATTACCCTAGGGGTTCCCACATTGTGTCCATACTGGAAACAGAATAGATTGATTCAAAGGAAAGGACTCAAAAAGAGGGAAGAATCCCTAGAGGAGCAGTGGCATGAACCTGGCGCAGGAGTACAATTTGGGTGGATATTAGAGTCATTCCCTCCGATAGCATCATATCGAAATAGGGAAATGCTCAACAACTTGTTAGGACAGACAGAAAGATTGGCAGCAGCTACTAAGAAGGGATTTAAAGATCTAAATTTGCAATTGCAAGCTACATCAAGAATGACCTTACAAAACAGAATGGCATTGGATTTGCTACTGTTAAAAGAACATGGAGTTTGTGGTTACCTGAGTAGGAGAGTAGATCATTGCTGTGTACACATTCCAAATGTTACACTTGAAGTGGAGAAAGATATTTCCCAATTGGCAGAAGTGGAAACAAAAACCAAGGAAATTGAAAGGGAAGCACAGCATAATTGGATAGGAGCAGTATTTGATTCTTTGGGGCTTCACCTGTCTGGCTGGATTACTTCCGTTATACAGTATGTACTAATGCTTTTGGTATTTTTGGTGACTATATGGATTGTATATAGATGTCTTTTAGGTGTGATTGAAAAGGAAAGGAAGCAATCTATCCGGTTGCTGAAGGTGATGACCCGTGGGCGGCAGAACGAAGAACATCCCCCACCTTGCTATGAAGATGTTACTGTCAATACCGTTGGTTGAGCATCCTTGCAGCAGGACTGAAGGATGCTCAAAAGGGGGGAAATGTTGGAAAAGAAATGAAATTTAGCAAAATGTTTTATTATAGTTTAGTTATGAGTTTTGTGTGAATTGGTTTGTAAAAATAATTTTGTAGCCGTTGATATTATGTGATTGAGTTTGTGTAACCCTGGCAAGTAGCTTTAGAAACCTAATAAACATTAAGCCAGGGTAGGAGAGTAAGAAGACTAACCGGTTTGGGGATAGCATACAATAGGACAGGTAGAAGATTTATGATTTTGCTCGTGAACTAGGGAATGTATTACAAGGGTCCGTAGTTTGGCGAAGGGCCACTGTTTCTTAGAGACTTTGCGAAGGGCCACTGTTTCTTGGAGACTTTGTTATGAATTGCTTGTGTATAAAAGGAAAACACCCATGTGTGAATTTTGGGGTTCTGTTTTTGGGGACGCTAGTCCGCAGGCCCCCGGGCCCTTCAATAAAGGGCCGCACAAAACTTATCCGAGTTTTGTGTCCTTTATCATTCGGGCAACAGAATAAGTCCCTGGATGAACTGATTATAAAGATAGAAAGATACAGCAAGACTATGTAAGAAGGGATTAGGAAAAGGCAAAGGCAAAGGTGATGGCAGAGTTTTTGCAGCCCCAGAAGGATAAACTGCAGGATCCAAGGGTTCCCCCAGGATAGAAAGGACAGGGTCAGCCACAAGGAAGTGACAGAAGCATTCCCTCCTCAGCAGGGGAGATCCCACCCAAACAGCAACTGGGAAAGAATCAGTGTGCTATCAGCAGGGCAGAGGGGCACTGGAAGTGGGAATGTCTGCAGAAACAGCTGGATCCTCAAGAGGAAGTCCAGAGGATAATGGAAATGGATTGCTAAGGATGTCAGGGGCTCCCATTATTCCAGGGACCCATCTCACTGGAGCCCTTGCTACCTTTTAAGGTGGGTCCAGATTGAGAGGCACTGTGTTTCCTGATAGACACAGGGGCCTCTCAAGCCACTTTGAATTTTATCCCTACCAGGGGAAAATTGTCAAAAAGATCTTTGATTATTCAAGGGGTGAGTGGAAGGGATGAGTGGGTGCATTTTATTCAACCAGTATTAGTAGATCTGAGGAATAGGTTTAAAATGCAAGAATTTCTGTTTGCTCCTAATTGTGATTGTAATTTACTGGGAAGGGGTTTGATGGCTAAAGTGAGAATTCAAATTAGTATTGTGAAAAATGGTACAGGGGCTAACACTGTGGTAACTTTGTGTGAAATGTCTGAGAAGTGTGGGCAGCCCCAGGGAAATATGGAAAATTAGACATAGACTCTCTCCAAATTACTTTGAAGCAACTGGGACAAGTGGTGTCTAAAAAGCAATACCCTATTTCAAGGGGGGGAAAGAAGAGGTTACAGACTGTCATTGAGTCCCTGCTAAAGGCAGGTCTTTTGGAGCTGTGTATGTCTCCCTGTAACACTCCCGTCCTGCCAGTTAAGAAACCAGATGGAACCTACAGAATGGTGCAGGATTTAAGAATAATAAATGAAATTGTCAAACCAAGGCATAGCACAGTTCTAGATCCCTATACCATCCTGAATCAGATCCCTTCTTCACATCAGTATTATTCAGTACTGGATTTGAAGGATGCTTTCTGGGGGTGTCCGATTACAGAGGACAGTAAACAGTATTTTGCCTTTGAGTGGGAACAGGAGGAAGGAGGGGAAATGGTAAAACAACAATTGACATGGACAGTCTTCCCACAGGGATTTACAGAGTCACCGGTTTTGTTTGGGCAAGCCTTGCAGAAAATACTAAGAGAGTTTACTCCACCCTCAGGAAACAGGTTGTTGCAGTATGTGAATGATTTGACTTTATCAGGGGAACAGGAAAAGGTGGTTGAAGAGGTTACTGTGAAGCTGCCTAATTTTCTTGCTAAAAAGGGACTTAAAGTGTTTGAAAAGAAAGCGCAGTTGGTAGAAAAAAGAATTAAATGTTTGGGACATGTTTTGACTGGAGGTCTACGGTGTATGGATCCAGAAAGAATACAAGGAATTTAACAGGTACCATTACCACAGACTAAAACAAGAGTTATGACAGTTTTTCGGAGTTGGTGTGGTACTGCAGAGCATGAATTGAAGATTTTTCTGTTTTAGTTAGACCTTTATATGACTTTTTAACCCAAAACAGTCTTAATGTTGTGGCATGGACACCAGAAGGAGAGCAAAGCTTTAGAAAATTGAAAGACAAATTGGTTAATGCCCCAGTCTTAGCTCTACCAGACTCAGAAAAGGAATTTCAGTTATATGTGGATGTTAAACAGGGCCATGATAAAGGAATTTTGGTACAAGAGCATGGAGAAATGCAGCAACCTGTTGCTTATTTTTCTAAGCTGTCAGACCCAGTGGTCAGAGGCTGGCCTCATTGTCTGCAGAACTGTTCAGCCACAAATTTGATGGTAACTGAGGCCCAAAAACTGACAGTGGGAGGATATCTGATTGTTGAAGTTTTGCATCAAATTAAAGGTTTGTTAACCGGAAGAACCTTTAAGTGAATGACCAGTGCTTGGTTATTACAGTATGAATCTTGTTTAATGGAGCAGGAGGATTTAGAATTGAGAAACCAGGAAGGGTTTAACCCAGCCTCCTGTCTAAACAGTCCTGAAGAAGGGGGCCAGGAAGAAACCCTGTTGTAGTGTGTTCGTTAAGTTCATTTAATTCCTCCCCCATTTTATGTATCTGCTCCCCCTCATTTTGTGTAAAATGGTTCTGTCCTCCTCAGTTTTCCCACCACAGCCCTGCCAGTTCTATTGTCAATCTTTTAGGTTATATAATTCCTCCTCCACTTTTTCCCTTATATGTATGCTTTTTCTCCTCCCTGGGCCAAGTCAATCACCCCCCCACTCCACCTAGTATTCCAGAAGCTTCTCCTCTTTGGGGGTTGTGGTTGGCTGTGGTCCTGGGACCCCTCCCATACCTGGTACCTATTGGGCTCTCCACTATGTCATTTGTGTTAAGCTCATCCCCTCTTCTCCCCCTATTGGTCTTCTGTAAACGCCTCCCGGATCCACCCCTTCCCTTTATAACCCTGAGGCACCTTTTGTTCTGGGTCATTCGCTGGTACGTCAGGGGGTACCTCCCTGGCTGGCATCGTGGACTTTCCAATAAACCTATTTCACCCCCAGCGAGCGTCCAGCTCCTTCCTTCTCATCGTTTAGCAGCGATCCAGTCCGCAACCAGCACAGCCTGAGGCCTTACGACGCTAAGGGGTGCTGGCAGACTATGCAGCTGGGTGTCGGCCTTAACCTCAGCTAGCCGGACTCTGACCTTCTCTGCCCTTGAAGGCCAAATACACCTCGATGCAAAACCCATTGTTGTACTTTGGACCTGATTAGCATAAGAGATTTGATAATCAGGATGCCTTGGCAAGAACAAACAGAGCTTTGAAGATTGCAAGAAAATTGGATCAGACTGGGACAGGGAAGAAGATTGAATCAATTTCTGCAAGTAGAAGAGATGTTGCAAAAATGTATAAGTTTGTGTGACGATTAACTCAATCATTGTAGTAAAAAATTACTAGCCTTCCTAATGTTATATGTAGTAGAGATAATTCATGCTATAGAAAATAAGTATATGTATGTATAAAATATTAGTAAAGTTTAAACCTATGCTTGTGTATAAAATGTTAGTAAAGATTAAACATATGCTTGTGAAACCATCCAGTCCAGGAGCAGAAGTTATTCACATTATAACTGGTTCCCGGACAGAGTTAAGATAAAATCAAACCCTGTTCTCATATGAACAGAGTAGCCCTGAGCCACCACGGGGCCTGCAATTGTCTTTGTCGAGGCTAGGGGTATTCACATGGTAACCAGTTCCCTGGACAGGCTCTGGGATTATACTGGACATGTTATCAGATGTAAGAGACAAGCTGGAGCCATGTGAGAGGATTTCCTCTGCACCTGGAAGATATCATCTGGAATTTCCTGGGTGATGATCAACAGGACATCTCAGGAAGCCCATGAGATCATGCACCTGGATTTGATGGAATCTCTGCTACTCAGGAGATGGCATCACCTACTACATGTGAATAGCTCTTCCTCTTGAGCACTCAGACATTCGTCTGGGCTTTGGACACTCTCTTTGTCTGTTTCTACACATGTATGGATCCAACTTTACATGCAAAGAGAGACAAAGAATTATGTGGTCATCTCTGCCTCAGGTGGAATAAACTGTATATAAGCAGGCTGCTGGAAGCACTCGGGGGGATGTACCTTTCGGGGGAACACTGTCGCTCTGTCAGCAGGATCCCAAGGGCACCCAGCGGCTGCACCCGGGGCTGACGCTGTCTTGGTTGTGGTGGGATTTCAAATTTTCTATTTTTTTAATTGACTTAATAAATCTTTGTCAATTTTTTATAAATTTGGCTCCCTATTTGATCATTTATAACACTAAGATAGTATATAAGCATATGTAGTCTACAGTAAATTCGGATTCTGATCACCAGTCAGTTGTCCTCGTCTCTCTCCATCATCGATAATCCATGACTGCATTCAAGTGATAGATCTCCAGACCTGGGCTAGGGAAGATTTACACGGCACTCCCTGGCCTGAGGGAGAAAATGTGTTTATTGATGGATCTTCAAGGGTGGTAGAAGGGAAGCAAGTTACAGGGTCAGCTCAGACAGCAGAGCTGTATGCTCTTGTAGGAGGCTGTGAATTGTATCGGGACAAGATAGTGAATATTTTTGCTGATTCTAAAAATGCTTATAGGGTGATACATGCATTTGGGAAATTATAAGAAGAAAGAGGCTTACTAACCTGCAGGGCAAAAAGGTTAACTCATGAGAGCTTAATTTCTCGCCTATTGGAGGTGATGATTTTACCAAAAGGGGTGGCAACAATACCTGTTAGGGGACACCAGGCAGGGTACTCAGAGGAAGCAATAGGTAACTGACTGGATGATGAAGAGGCTCAGAAAGCTGTACTGTTTCTAGAAATCTTTAAGATCCTCCCCTCACTCCCAGTAGTCCCATCGCTGCCAGAGGAACTCTTTTCCACTAGAAGAACTTGAGATAATTAAAAACAGTGAATCAGAGGAAAGAGGGGATAATTGGTTTACAAGGGATGGTAAACAGCGGATACCAAAAGTTCTGGCTGTACAAATATTAAAACAACTCTATGAAGGGAGAAGTAATTGGCCCTCTGAAGGACTGGCAGAAGTCTTCCTCAAAATGTACACTGTTGTGAGCCTTTTTACTCTGGCAAAACAAGCTATTGAAGGTTGTTTGATTTATGCTAAAACCAATAACAGGGTTAAAAAGAAAATTGCCAGGGGAGGGAGGTCTTGAGCTGTACATTCCTTTTAAAGATGCCAGGTGGATTTTACTGAAATGCCCCAAGTGGCATCTGATAATAACATGTCAGCTAACAGGGTGGCCAGAAGCATTTCCAACTGCTTCAGCAACTATAGGATCAGTTATTAAGGTATTTTTGGAACAAATAATTCCAAGATATGGAATTGTGGAAGCAATAGACTCAGATAGGGGAACTCATTTTACAGGAAAAATCCTTCAAGAGGTTATGACTGCACCCCCAGAGCTCAGGTCGGGTAGAAAGAATCAATGGAGAAATAAACACCCTTTGAAACTGGTGATAAGAACTAAGATGCCGTGGGTACGGCTTTTGCCAATGGCTTTGGTAAGAATAAGGGCAAGATCCAGAGGTAATATTCAATTACCTTCCTTTGAATTGATGTTTGGAATTCCTTACCCTTGTAATTCTCAACATGGGGGGGAGGGGGAGGGGGTGTGGAAGATGTATATTTAAAACAATATGTGGCCAGGATGCTGTCACTTGTGAAATCTCTTCAACAGGAAGCTCAGTGGACACAGACATTGCCTTTGAACTTTGCTTGTTAAGAAGTGGAAAGAAGCACCACTGGTGGCAAAGTGGCATTGACTTTTCCAAATGTTACTGACCACAGAAACAGCTGTCAAGACAGCTGAAGATGGGTGTGCCCATCACACTCCAGGCAGGGTCTCTGAGGCCCCGTAGATTTGGACATTTCAGCTGGAGGAGAAGGATGGAAGCCCACGATTGAGACTCCACAGAAGTGGACTGGAGCAGTAGCCAGTGCGTCAACATCGGGGGAAGCCCCATGTTCCTACCCACAGGTAGTCTATTGAAATAGTCTGTATGGGCATCTCTCCTTTCAGATCTCCAGTCACTGGGGGTCTACTACTTGGTGTCATTGTTTTCTTTATGTTGTTTCGGTGCCTTCACTTGCCACAGGTGGTGCAGAACACAACGTGAGAATGAGATTATGAAATCAGATTACACCATTAAAATGTTTTTCTTAAAAATTGTATCTTTATATAGTCAGCTAGGTTTGGTCCAGAGGTGGGAAAGTCGTATTTTAGTTTTAGGAGAAGAAATAGCAAAAACCTTTAACCTTAGCAGTTGTTGGGTTTGCAGAGGGTCAGAAGGATCTGAAGGCTGGCCATGGGTGGCCAGCCCAGTCGAACCTGTAATATATGTTAGAAATAATTCATGCTATTAAAGAATGTATTTTATAAAGAGTGTGAAATCCAAACAAGTCTCTGACCACAAGCAGCCTGAGAGGCGGATGTCTATTCAAACTCCAAAATTGCTGGAGTCGCCTAGATAAGGATCGGCACCTTAGCCTAAGAATAGACGCACCCAATGCGATGATCACCGGTATCTGGAGTCCTCGGAAACCGTCTAAGAGCGATCATTCTCCTGCGGATAACATCAGTCAAGATAGCCGAAGTTGCCAGGAAGATACATGTGAATACGACTTCCCGGATTCGATCAACGCTGGCTTCAACTGTTGTGAATGGTGGAGGGGGTGGGGGGGGGGATTCGATGTGATAGAGGTCGGATCCAGGTTCACCCAGCGCCGATCCTGGGCTTGACGCTGTCTCTTTGGCTGTGGTGGTTTGAGGACCATATTTTGGTTGCGGAAAAAGATAAATAAATCTTTTCACATTTTTTATAATTTGGCTTTTGATTGATCATTTATAACAAACCTAAATAGTGAGTGTGGTGGTTTTGCATGGGAGGCATTTACAGAAGTGATGCAAAGATTCCAGTCTCTGGAAAGCTGTACATGCCTCTGTGAAAAACACATGTTAAAGACAAAAGAAACCTGGGAACTTTCTCTTTTCCTTCCGGCCTGGGAACAGTTAACAAGGCCCGGCCCAGCCTCTGTCTCAGCTGGGTTGGGCCGGGCAGGGTCTGCCACAGGGCTGAGACCCTTTCCAGGGAACCCACCAGGCCACGTCCTGGACAGGACAGGCCCCAGCAGCTGCCATGCAGGGGGCGGGGAGGCTGCAGGGCCCTGGTCGAGGAAGGACTGGGCCGAAGCTGTTAACATCTTGCTGCCAGGTCCCCTCCCCCAGTGCGGCCACTGCACAAGATCATGCGGCTGAGACCAGAGGTGGCCCTGCCGCCCGTGCAGAGTGGCCCTGCAGCTGGAATTGAATGCAGCAAAAACCAAAGACCAGCCATGCAGCCGATCCTGACACAGCCCCAGCCGCAGTTCCCTCCACAAGCTACCGATCCTGGCCAGGGTCAGGTAACCATCTGCTGGCCCCAGGCAAGATGTTAACTCTTTCAGTGTTTCAATCCTCCCTCAAGTGAGAGAAAAGAACAAAATGGAGGCAACGTAGAGGAGCAACATAAAGACACTGAGGTCAGTGAAGGAGAAGTCAAGTCCCAGATGGGAGGGATGAGGAGATTCCTTAATCTTGGGGCTGAAATCCTCTTGTAAAGCTATGGAGAAAGTTGTAATTGATACATCAGACTTTGTTTCCCTGTAACACATGAAAGCATGGGCAGATGAACGATTCAAATTGATATTGAGCAAGGCCTCCATGCCAAAGTAAGCAGATGTTAAAGTACTTGTCATCTATGAGAAGTTTGAACAGAGAGAGAGAGAGGAGTGACGAAAATCCTGTGCCCCCAGGGAAAGAAGACCTCTGTTCCCAGAGATGAAGATGATTTTAGAGATAGATAATGAGAACCTTTGCCTTTGAACAGCTCATTTTTAAAACAGTACCCGATAAGTTGACATGACCTATAAACACAGGTGTGGGAAAAGCTTGAGGAAAATGGGAGGGATTTCACAATTGCAGATTTCCCCAGGTGGCTGCTATTTGTGAAGAGAGACACAAGAGAACTGTTTTCTTGTGGAGAAGTCTCCATAACATTAACAAGAGGGACTTCTGTCCTTAAGTGAACTAAAGAAAGACTATTCTAGAGGTGGCAAACAGACTGAAATTTTAGGTTTTGTTTCTTTACATTGTCATTGGGAAAGAAAAGGTTGTGGGGGGAGGACAAGTGTTCTGAAGGGTTTGTTCTGAATCTTGTTACTCTTTCTTTTAGTTACTGTTAATAAACTTTTCTTTATATCCCTTTAAAGTTTTGAACCTACTTTGCCTTTCTCCTGGTCCTACCTCACAGCAGAAAATGGGTGAGTGCATACTTGTGAGTGCACTGGTGATTGGCCAGCACTGAACCCACCACACTCATTTGTGCATTGGCCAGGAAATCTCAAATTGGCGAACCAAAACCATTACAGTGGGTCAGCACCCTGAGTGAGGTCCATAATGGAATGGGATTTGGGGAGGAGAAAGCAAGTCCATGGCAGCTTCATTCTTCTGAAAGAGGCATTTATTGTTTAAATAGGACAGGAGTCATATACTTGGGGAAAAGTGTTTGGCCTTAAGGACGTAAGGGCAAGCACCGTAGCGTTAATAAATTTATTGAGGGAATAAATGCTAAAAGTTTCAGTTTAGGGAGCCCGAGGTCAAATATTTAGGACATTAGCTGACAAAGGGGAAAAAGAAGTTAGATCCTGAAAGGGTGGCAGGGATCATTGCCCTACCTCCCCCACGGACAAAAAGAGAGGCAAGACAGCTACTGGGACTTCTAGGCTATTGCAGGCAGTGGGTCGAGCGATATAGCAAAAAGGTGAAATTCCTGTATGAAAAACTCACCACCGACAAGCTAAAATGGATGGAACAAGATGAAGAAGGATTTAAAGACTTAAAAGAAACACTTATGGCAGCACCAGTATTGAGCCTCCCCGATGTATAAAAGCCATTCCAGTTGTTCGTGGATGTCAGCAGTCATACTGCTCATGGAGTATTAATGCAGGATTGGGCCAGGGCCAAGAAACCAGTTGGGTACATATCAAAGCTTCTGGACTCTGTAAGCAGGGGGTGGCCCACTTGTTTACAAACAATTGTGTCAGTGGCAGTTTTAGTAAAAGAAGTCAAGAAAGTAACCTTTGGGGCTCCATTGACAGTTTACACTCCCCATAACGTATGAAGTATACTGCAACAAAAGGCAGACAAATGGCTTACAGAGACTAGGCTATTAAAATATGAAGCCATATTAATTCATTCACCTGAAGTAGAATTATGGACAACTATCGCACAAAATCCAGCCCAATTTTTGTTCAGGGAGGCCTCGGAAAAGCCCATTCATGACTGTGCAGAAGTGGTGGAACTACAGACCAAATTAAGACCAGATTTAGAGGAGAAGGAATTGGAAGAGGGAGAAAAATGGTTTGTGGATGGGTCAGCAAGAGTAATAGAAGGGAAAAGAAAATCAGGATATGCGATTGTGGATGGTAGGTCAGGAGAAGTAATAGAATCAGGTCCTCTGAATGCGGGATGGTCAGCTCAAGCGTGCAAACTATACACAATATTACGAGCCTTGAAGAGATTAAAAGGGAGGAAAGGGACAATCTTTATGGATTCAAAGTATGCATTTGGGGTAGTTCACATGTTTGGAAAAATTTGCGAAGAAAGAGTGCTAATCAATACTCAAGGACAGGGAGTGGTACACAGGGAACTAATAAAACAGATCTTAGAAGCTGTCAGGGAGCCACAAGAAATTTCGATCGTACACGTGAAAGGACATCAAGCAGGGATACAGTTTCGAATTCGAGGGAACAATTTGGCAGATAAGGAGGCTAAGAATGCAGCTTTACTGAAGGTAAGTACCCTGGAGATCGAGGAAAATGAGGCCCCAGAATATCCTCCACACCCTTCCCAGAAAGAGATCGAAGGATGCGAGAAAATTGGAGGAAAATTAGAAGAAGGTAAGTGGAAATTACCAGATGGGAGGGAACTACTGTCTAAAGACTATACCCAAAAAATCCTAAGGAGGTTACATCAACAAACACATTGGGGGGCCCAGGCACTTGCGGAGCAATTTTTGAAATTTTTCAGGTGTAAGAGAACTTATGAATTGGCTAAACAGGAGGTACAAAGGTGCCTGATCTGCCAGAAAGTCAACCGAGCCAGGGCACGACAGGCAATATTGGGAAGCCGCCCTATAGCATACTGCCCCTTTGAAAGAATTCAGGTAGATTTCACAGAATTACCTAAAGTTGGGAGGTATAAATTCTTATTTGTAATAGTCGATAAACTAACCCATTGGGTGGAGGCATTCCCAAGCTCTAGGAATACAGCTCAGACGGTGTCAAAAGTCCTTTTAGAAGAAATTGTACCCCGATATGGGGTAGTGAATTACATAGATTCAGATCAGGGTACGCATTTTACCTCAAAAATCATTAAGCAATTAGCAGAAGCCTTAGGCATCTGATGGGAATACCACACTCCGTGGCATCCCCAGAGCTCGAGACAGGTTGAAAGGATGAATGAGGCTTTAAAAGCGCAGTTATCAAAATTAATACTAGAAACTCGAATGTCCTGGCTAAAGTGCCTCCCTCTAGCCTTACTAAACATCAGGACCATGCCGCACTCTGAGACAGGGCTGCCACGCTTTGAAATGCTATATGGAATGCCTTATGAACATGGTATGCTGGTAGGACACCCTAGGTTAAAGGACAGTCAGATACAACCTACTTAGTAGCTATAAATAAGAATCTACAAGAACTGCAAACACAGGGGATAGTAACGCAGAGTGCCCCTCTAGTGTTTGCTATACACAAAATACAACTGGGAGACAAAGTGCTTATAAAAGCTTGGAGGGCATCTCCCTCTCCCCTCACTGGGAAGGCCCTTTTCTTGTCCTTCTATCAACAGACACAGCCATTGGAACGGCATAGAAAGGCTGGACACAGGTGTCTCAAGTGAAAAAGATCGAACATTGGGAAGACACTCCTGAGTAGAAGATCATCTCTTCTCCTGGGGACTTAAGGGTAAATTTACGCCGACCAAGTAAATGACCAATATAGATTGGATGAGTTATACTGCCTGGTTGTGAATGTTATCCGTTTGTGTATTTTAAATGCGAATACCGTCTTGAGGTCTATGTTATACATTGTAGAAGGGGATATTGGCCTAAGGGTTTGTGTACCAAGTGTCTTGAGGACGAACTAAATCTGACTAACTGTATCTTAATTCTCGCTACTAATTTGGGTATACTAGAATTGGACTCCCAAGATTGGTATAAAAATGGAATAAAAGGAAAATTGGACTCTAAGGCTGAAATCTTAGAAATCAACTGCCGGAAGTTGAACAAAGTACCCTGCAGCGCAGATGAAGTCAAACTATCGAGGTGGGGCTCCTTTAAGAGACGATATGCGGCTCGCTCCGGGAATGGGACCCCGGAAGAATAATCTTGCTGCCAAGAAGATGGTCTTCCTCACTGCTGGTGGCAACCCAGGGGGCACAGGCAAAGGCAGAGGAGTACGCCTATGGGGAATCCTGATGGGCCTGGGCCTAGTCGTGTGCAGGACAACTAGTCTGCACACTGAAATCCCATTCCACATGGGAGGGCAGAGCTCTGTTGACGAGTGCGGGCAATGCACTCAGGTTGTCCCAGAGGGACAAGGAAAGGCGGAGATCTCAGCATACTCAGCCCCGGAGGACTGCCACAATAAAGGCAAAGCAAGTACCGTACTCTAAATGACACCCAATTTAAATTATGCAAATTGGATAGAAAAACAGTGTGTTTTGATCTAAAAGCGAGACTTAAAGATGAGCAATCAGAAACATCCAAGCATAAAATGTATAAGAGGGATGTGGGACAAATATTGATTCCTACCTGTAATTAATATAACCGGACAGTATGGGTTGGGGGAAAAATGGAACCAGTTGTTGTGGCTTATTTACAAATCAACCAACTGCGTTATGATAATGCTCGACTGGAAATGTGTGTAATGGATGGAAAGACATATTGGGTCAGGAAGAATTCAAAATATGAAAACAAGCTCACCCTCGCTATGTTTTGCGGAGAAAAGAAGAAACCTCACAACTTTATAAAAGTTGTAAAGCTCAGTATGTTTATTTACGGCGCCGGACGCATACGCAGAAAATTCTCCTCAAAAGGCATGCGTACCCCTGAAAATTTCAGACCTCCTTTTATCCCCCTTCCAAATGCATATGCATACAGTTTCACAATAAGTTCATGCATATTCATCCCGCATGACATTTAGCACCAGTTCTTCTTTATCAAAGGAATTTCTAGGTCGGGGCAAATTGACCTCGTGGTCTTTTCTGTTTTTCTTTCTCTGTCTCCTTGCTGTCTCGGCATACAAGTTTTTCCTTCAGCTTTGGCCTCACAGACTTTTCACCGTTGTTAGACACTTCACCTAATTCAGGATGGATCCCTACTCTGTCTCAGGTAATGAGCCTGTCATCCTGGACCTCCTTGAGGCAAATGATGACAGGGTCTGTTTACAGTATGATAAGACTTTCCTGTTTCTCAAAGAACAAGGAAGGGATAGATCTTGAAAGTAAAATGCAACAAGTAGCTCAGGAATTTAAGATACATGAGTCGGAAATGAGGAAAAAGAGGGTAGAACACGAAAGACTAAAAACCCTAAGTGAACAGCACAATCAACTAGAGAGCCAGTATACCGACTGGGGATTGCCTGCCCCAAACCGAAATCTGTTTATCAATCTAATTCAAGAGATTGCCACTGAGCTAGGACTAACTGCTAGATTTGTTGGGGACTAAAATCAGCCGAAAAGTGGACTTGGAAAGGTGAAAGCTTAACTCCGGAGCAGCTTTTGAAATGGGATAATACTCTGGTCTCCAGAACAGTACTGAGACCTGAGGGATGGGTGTTAGATCAAAGGGTAATTGGAACTGTCTGTGTCAGTCGAGAAGGAAAAGAATATACTGAAGTGGTCAGATATACCCCATGTATATCCACTCTTGTGGTAAATTCAAGCAGTAAAAGCGGGGTCTGGCAACCAGAACCTCCTGCCAGATATTGGAGTCACGAGAAAGAAACAAATTGTGAATGGAATGATAAAATTGGACTTTGTTGGATTAAAAGCTCCGGAGCTTATCCTTAGCAATCCTTGGAAGAACTAAGGGGTTACTGGAAAGAACCAGAAAATACAAGAATCAGGTGGAAAGCCCCTAATGGAATATATTGGCTTTGTGGAAAGAAGGCATATAGCGAACTCCCCCAAAATTGGGAAGGGTCCTGCACATTAGGAATTATTCGACCAATTATTCGACCAGTTTTCTTTACCCTCCCTAGAACCAAGAGCAGCTTATTGGGGGCTCATCTGTACTAAACTTTAAATAGGGAAAAGAGAAGTTTAAAAAAGAAACTCCCTGTGGTAGGTGGCAGCTAAACATGGGGAGAAGAGGAGTGGCCTGCAGAAAGAATAATAGACTATTATGGCCCTGCTACATGGACCCAGGACAGAAGCTAGGGATATAGGACCCCAATTTATCTGTTGAACAGATTGATAAGGTTGCAAGCAGTAGTTGAAATAGTATCAAATCACACGTCGTAGGCCCTTGAACTATTGAGCAGTCAACATTCACAAATGCGGGCTTTTGTATACCAAAACAGAATAGATTTAGATTATTTGTTAGCCGAGGAAGGGGGAGTCTGTGGGAAGTTCAATGAGTCTGAATATTGTATAGAAATTGATGACTATGGGGAAACTATCAGGGGACTTGTGGCAGAAATCAAGAAGGTGGCTCATGTTCCAGTCCAGAAGTGGAATTCTATCCTACAGGCATCCTGGTGGGATCAATTATTTGAAGGAACCTGGTAGAAAAAGATGGTGTTCTTTATCATGTGTTCAGTAGCAGGGGTTATATTCCTACCTTGTCTAATACCATGTTTTATTAGGCTGATACACTCTGTAGTACAGGGCATGCAGATAGCAGCCATGCCTATAGACCCTGAGTGTGCTTCCGAAAATAATAAAGTATCCAAAATAATGAATCTGGGAGAGGGAGAACAAGAGAGTAGAGCAGCACAAGTCCTGGCTAAATTTGAAAAACAAAAAGTGATGGAGTCATTTACAGAATATATCAAGAAGTGCCGCAAGGGGAATGGGATGGAAATAAGGAATCTGAAGAGGTGTAAGCAGGTCCCTTTTCTCCTTGTAGGAAATATCGAACAGACAGGTCTTAGAAGTTAAGGGTAGTTTTAGTAAAAATTATAGATAGTAGAAAAATATAAAATTATAGTATTAAGCATGAATTAATGTGTTTATATAGAAGGGGAGGGATTGCAATATGTGATGTGAGATAATTCATGCTTAGATGAAATATGTATAAAATAAAGTTGTAAAACAAAATTGTATATGTAACAAAAATCCAAAAAGCCTAAGATCATGGACAGTCCGGAGACAGATTACCTCACAGAAGTTGCAAAACTCCCGATGACAACAAGAAAGCCTCATTAGCAAGCAAAAAGACATGGGCAGTAAGAAGATGGGCTTTTCCCAGGACCATTCGGGAACACCCAAGAGTGATCAACACTCGATAAGTATCCTTCAATCAAGAAAACCGGAGTAGTCAGGAACATACATCTGAATACCAGATTTCCCATAACAGAATCAACACCCTCCACCTTCCAAGAAACAGCATTGTACAGCCCTGTACAGAGAAAAGAAACTTCATGCATATGCGAGGTAACAAAAGCAATAGGGGCACCTCTGCCTCAAGCAGAAAAAACTGTATAAAACAGCCCCACTGGAGACAGCATTTGTGAACAGAGGGGGTCCGATGCGATAGAGGTCAGATCGAGGTTCATCCAGCACCGATCTCGGGCTCGACACTGTCTCTTTGACTGTGGCTATCGAGGACCGTATTTTCGGTCACGAAAACGAAATCTTTCCTTATTATTATTATTAATTTGACTTCCTCATTGATTACCTATAACACACTTTTTCTTCTTCCCCTCCCCCTCATGGCTGGAGAGGCTGACCGAGGCAACGCGGCTGGAAATGGAGGGGACAGTTCAGGCAAAATGGGGGGGGGAGGGGGAGAATGTGGCGGCAGGGTTTTCACTGCAAACATTTCAACAAGGACTCGGCAAGCAGGGAGAAGTTCCGCTGCTGTTTTGTCATGATGAGAGATAGCACTACACAATTTAACTCCCACAGAGTCCCAAAAGTCTCTGGTATAGATGGCTTTAGAGTCAGCATTTGGGATATGAGTTATAGTCCATTTTAAAAGATTTTTGAGCTCTTGCCTAGGCAAGGTTTTTGGACTTGATTCAATTAAAGATTTCAAATGCTGATACACATCCCTCTGATTTGCAGATATATTCTGCCCCATGATTACCTGATGCTCACCTGCTGTCCTCCTCCTCCGCAGACGCCAAAGTTGAGCTCCAGTCCACGTACTGTCCAGCAGCAATGGTGTCCGGGCCCCAGTCACCTTTCTTTCAAAGTGCCAAATCTCCTTCCCTCTTAAGTTCACCGGGAGGTCTCTTACTGCCAAAAGCCAAAAATTGCCCACTAAAGCACAGAGCACCACTTGTAAGAGCCAAAATGAGAGATGGAGAAATCCAGGCAGCCTTCAAAATGCACTTTATTACATCCAAGACGTTACAGCAGTCCAGGGTCATGGGTGACAGAGCCTGTGCCTACAGCTGTCAGCTCCAGCTGCAGGCAGGCCTGGACACCCTTTGGTTTTGGTTAAAATGCATTATATACTTTTCTTTGCTGAGCATCTTAATACAGTAGAACCAATCTCTACCTTAACTTTTATCTATAGCCTATCATAACTACAATAATTACCATATTCATGTTACTATTCAGTTTTCTTGCAGTGGGAAATTCTGAGACCTTTTTTCTATGTGCAACATCGGCAGGCTTGTTTGCCTGGGCTATCTTTCTGCTTGGTAAAAGCATCTTCTTGTTTGCGGTGGGTTTATCCTTTGCTCTAAGTCATAAAATCCCCCTTCTAACTAACATACCCTTTGCCTCCTTGGTTATCCAGGAAGACTGGCTCAGCAATTCTTTTCTTCCATAGCAAAACTTGCTTTCATCTCTATTTCTTCTTCAGATTCTACATTCAAAAATCTTTCTGCCAAGCATACATATCTGTGAGACTTTCTTGTCAAACTTTCCTCCTTCCCAACAGTTAGGGGTGAAATCAGTAGCCCAGCTGAAGTGCATGTATACTAATGCACACAACATGGGTAACAAACAAGAAGAGCTGGAAGCCATGGTACAAACAGCAAAGCTATGAGGTAGTCACCATCATGGAAACGTGGTGGGATGACTCACCTAGCTGGAGCACAGCACTGGATGGCTACAAGCTCTTCAAAACAGACAGGAAAGGGAGAAGAGTTGGAGGGGTGGCTCTTTCTATTAGGGAGGTTTTTGATGCCATGAGTATTGAAACTAATGATGATGAAGTTGAATGCCTGTGGGTAAGAATTAAGGGGAAGGCAAACAAGGCTGACATCCTACTGAGTCTGTTATTGTCTACCCAACCAGGAAGAAGAGGTGGACAACTTATTCCATAAGCAGCTGGAGAATGTTTCAGGATCACCAGCACTTGTTCTTGTAGGTGACTTCAACCTACCACACATCTGCTGGGAACTTAATACAGCTGGAAAGAGGCAGTCCAGGAAGTTTTTAGAGTGTATGGAGGACAACATTTTGTCGCAGCTGGTCAATGAGCCCACCAGGGGAGGGACTATGTTAGAGCTGTTGTTTGCAAATAGAGATGGGGTGGTGGGAGATGTTGCAGTTGGAGGCCGCTTGGGGCATAGTGATCATGAAATGATAGCGTTCTCAATATTTGGTGAAATCAGGAGGAACATCAATAAGACTTTTACATTTGACTTCTGGAGGGCAGACTTTGGCCTATTTAGGAGACTTACTCAGACAGTTCCTTGGGAAGAAGCCCTTAAAAACAAAGGAGTCAAGGAAAGGTGGGTGTGCTTCAAAACAGAGATCCTGAGGGTACAGCAACAGCCTGTCCCTGTGTGCTGAAAGATGAGTCAATGAGGCAAATGTCCAACCTGGATGGGCAATAAATTTTTGAAGGAGCTTAGGAATAATAAGAGGATGTATCATCTTTGGAATGAGGGTCAGGTCTTTTAGGAAGTATTTAAGGGGGTTGCTAGGGCATGTAGGAAAAAAATTAGAAAGGCCAAAGCTAAGTATGAGCTAAATTTGGCAACTTTTGTGAAAGACAATGAAAAATGTTTTTACAAATATATTAACGGCAAAAGGAAGGGTAAGACTAACCTTTGTTCTTTACTGGATGTTGAAGGGAACTTAGTAACTGCAGATGAGGAAAAGATGGAAGGGCTTAAGGCCTTCTTTGCCTCAGTCTTTAGTGGGAAGATGGCTTGTCCCCAGGACAACTGTCCTCCTGAGTTGGTAGATGGTGTCAGGGAACAGAACAGTCCCCCTGTTATCCAGGAGGAGGCAGTCAGAGAACTGATGAGCCAGGTGAATGTTCATAAATCTATGGCACCAGATGAGATCCATCCCAGGGTGATGAGGGAGCTGGCAGATGAGCTTGTGAAGTCTCTCTCCATCATTTAGCAGCAGTTCTGGCTCACTGGTGAGGTTCCAGATGACTGGAATCTGGCCAATGTGATGCCCATTCATAAAAAGTGTGGGAAGGAGGATCCTGGTAATTATAGACCAGTTAGTCTGACCTCAGTACCTGGTAAGGTAATGGAACAGTTTATAGTGAGTATCATCACACAGCACTTACAGGATGGCCAAGGTATCAGACCCAGCCAGCACGGGTTTAGGAGAGGTAGGTCATGTTTGACCAATCTGGTCTCCTTTTATGACCAGATGACCCACCTGGTGGAGGCGGGAAAGGCTGTGGGTGTTGTCTATTTGGACTTCAGCAAGGTCTTTGACACTGTCTCCCACAGCATACTCCTGGAAAAGCTGGCAGCCCACAGCTTGGACAGGAGCACTCTTTGCTGGGTTAAGAACTGACTGCATGGCTGGACGCAGAGAGCGGTGTTGAATGGTGCTGCATCCAGCTGGCGGCCAGTCACCAGTGGTGTCCCTCAGGGGTCTGTGCTGGGGCCAGTTCTTTTCAATATTTTTATTGAGTACATGGATGAGGGTATTGAGTCTTTCATTAGTAAATTTGTGGATGATACTAAGCTGGGAGTGTGTATTGATCTGTTGGAAAGTAGGAGGGCTCTGCAGAGAGACTTGGAATGGTTGAATGGATGGGCAGTGTCCAATAAGATGAAGTTTAATAAGTCCAAGTGCTGAGTCCTGCATTTTGGCCACAATAACCTCCTGCAACGTTATAGGCTGAGGACAGTGTGGCTGGATAGTGCCCAGGCGGAAAGGGACCTGGGGATACTGGTCGACATCCGACTGACCATGAGCCAGCAGTGTGCCCTGGTAGCCAAAAAGGCCAACGGCATCCTGGCCCGTATCAGGAATAGTGTGGCCAGCAGGACCAGGAAGGTCATTCTTTCCCTGTCCTTGTCACTGGTGAGGCCACACCTTGAGTAGTGTCCAGTTCTGGGTCACTCAGTTTAGGAAGGATGTTGAAATACTTGAGCGCATCCAGAGGAGGGCAGCAAGGCTGGTGAGGAGCTTGGAACACAAGCCCTATGAGGAACGACTGAGGGAGCTGGGGTTGTTTACCTGGAGAAATGGAGACTCAGAGGTGACCTCATCACTCTCTACAACTTCCTCAAAAGTGGTTATAGTCAGGTGGGGGTGGGTCTCTTTCTCCAGGCAACAAATGTCAGAATGAGAGGACACAGTCTTAAGCTGCACCAAGGGAAATACAGGTTGGATATTAGGGAAACGTTTTTTACAGAAAGAGTGATAAAGTACTGGAATTGCCTGCCTGGGGAGGTGATGGAGTCACCATCTCTGGACGTGTTTAAAAAAATATTGGATGTGGCACTCAGTGCCACAGTTTAGTTGAGGTGTTAGGGCATGGGCTGAACTCCATGATCTTGAAGGTCTCTTTCAACCCAGTGATTCTGTGATTCTACTATTACTAAAAAAACCTTCCATGTCTGCACTTGGGGAAGTTCAATGAAGTTCACTTGGATGCTTTGAAACGGTCACAGGGCTAACTCACAACCTCCTTAAACGAGCCTTACTTGGTCTTATCCTATGCAAGCTATTACAGCTCCAGAGCTCAGTCCCCAAGGGGACTAGGTGCCAGAAGCCAGCTCGCTCTCAGACCAAGGCCACGAGACAGCCCTAGCAAGCAGGGAATATTCAGCTTTTAGTGATTAGGCAGCTCTTATGATTTCAAGCTCTTTGCTTGCTAGGTAGCTTTTTCCCTTGGCTTAAGGCTCCAGCAGACGGTAGAGAGAGGAAAAGAAGAAGACACCGGCTGTTCCACGAGTATGGCTTTATTGCAGGGTTCCGTGAAGGGTCTCAGCTCTTCTTCTTCCGAGTTAGTAGGGGTACAGTATGCTACTTTTATACCCTTGGCCCGGATCCAATCCTGACCAATGGCAGAGGTGTTAGAGTGACCATAAGTGACCAATAGTAGGGTTAACACAATATTGCCTTACATGGTATAGGGATAGGGTACAAGGCGGATGTCCCTGGAGACAGGAAACTTCTTTGCCGCTGTGTCAGCATTCTGTTCTCCAAGGAGCCCTGGCTAAACCCGAGGGATTTACTACAGCTCCACTTTCTGTTTTTACAAAAAATGCGTACGCGATAGTTCTTTTGAAACAGTGAACAAGACACAAGAACATAGCTAACACAATGACAATTACAAGGAGAATCAACAACAATCCCTTGACCAAAGATGCAGCCCATCCTGTTAGTCCCCATTGCCCGAAAAGTTCATTGACCCAATCTGGGATTCTTTCTACTTTCAAGTCCTTCACAAGATCTTTCAGTTTCTGGATGTTTGCATGGATGGACTCCGAACGCGAAGAGAGGTTGAAGCAGCACATTGCCTCGAAGTCCTCACATCCATGTCCGTGGGCAAGCAGCAGGAAGTCGATTGCTGCTTGATTTTGGAGTGAAGCTTGTCATGAGGTTTCTTCTTCCTTTAAGAGATCACTCAGGGCTGCTGATGTGGCATTAGCTTGTTTACTGAGCCAGCACCCAAGGTGATTGATTTCACCGAGGGCTTTAGCTGCAGCTACCCAGGGTAAAAACAGAGAGACAGCAATCTTTTTTGGTCTGTTCCAATCGTACAATCTCGGATCACAGTTTTCATCAAATTCAGTGTAGGACCTTTTTTGTCATTTTGATTAGCTTTCTTTTTTCCAGTTACGTAATAGGGTGATGTTTGGAGTAAGGGTTGAAAGTTTTCCCAGAGTACAGGGACCTCCCTGGAGTTGGGAGGGGATCACTGCCCATACTCTGTCACCACAGATGAGAAACATTCCCTTGGGTAATACTTTGGGATGGAGGGAGGACACAGAAATTACACGAGCTGTGTAATTGCACCAATCATGAGGGTTATAGGCTTTGTTAACTGCTGATACATCTTTTCGATATGTGTTTTTGTGTTGGTCAATTTCTGGCCAATCGTTTTTTGGACGCCTAAAGTAAAATTTGACACCATATGTGGCTTTGGAGGATCCCAATAGATCCAATTCTTGGGGTTCCTCTCGAGCATCTGGCAGAATTTTTGTCCACTCGTCCCAAGTATCAGCCCCATTGGGTCTCTTACCTGTGGTTTGGAGAACCTCTGAGTTCTGGACAGGCCAATCATCTGCTACAAAGGGAATTCCTACTAGACTTGTAGAAAGTGGATTATCAATGCTTCCCATGGACAAGCACATGTTGTCTTGTTTTAATGTTTTTGCTAAGGTTACCCAAACATTATGGCTAGGCTGAGGGCGAATCCAGCCGAAGGCACGCGGTACAGTGTAGAGCATCCAGGCAGCGGTGAGGACAGCACCGACAGAGACATTTTTCATCTTTGGGCAGGATTAGGGCTTCTGATTTGGAATATAAGCACAATTTGTTATCTTTATGATGAAAGGGATTTCTGCCTTGTTCTTTTCTGTGTTCCCCTCCTCCCCCCCCTTTTTCTTTTAATTTCTAAGCTACACTACGGGAGGAGGAGCGGGTAAAAGGTTAAGGGGTCTTAAGGATAGGAAGAGGGAATAATAATGTTTTTTTTACATTACAATACAAAACACAGTGTAATAATGCATAATTCAGAGAATGCTTTTGTGTTAAGGCTATCTGTGGCCTGTTACAGCAGACTGTTATTTAACTTTCTGTTTTGCCTGCTGCCTTGTAATGGGGCGGTCTGTTCTTGTGTTTGTGAGTGTTCGGCGACATCTCCGTCTCCAGGCTGAGCTGGTTTGGTTTCGAGATGGTCTTGTGTTTGCCTCAGGAGAGTTCTTGTCCTTGTCTGCAGTAGTGTTCGCTGTGCCTAAGTATGGTTTTACGTATTTTCCTGGGTACCACCTTGGACCTGATGGTAGTAGCACGCACACATATCCTCTACCCCAAGTAATCAACTGGTGAGGCCCAGAAATTTGGTGTGTTTCAGGGTCCTTCACGAGCACGGGTGGTTTCTTCGTGAGCCTTGCTTGTGTGGTATTCGCAAAGTGGCGGAGTATTGGTGGGTCAGGCTCCGATGCTGTGCAGTTCAGAAAGTTGATAACATAGAAAGCCTTGCACAGTCTCTCCACTGGAGATGTGATTTTCGTGTCTCTGTTCTGTTGCTCGAGGACTCTTTTGATGGTTTGATGTGTCCTTTCCACGGTGGATTGTCCTGTGGGGTTTACAGTTATGCCCGTCTTGTGTGCTATGCCCCATTCATTGAAGAACTCCTTCAACTTGTGGGAGGTATAGGCTGGCCCATTATCTGTTTTAATCTCCTTTGGTACACCCAGGGTGGCAAAAGCGAGGAGGAAGTGTTTTATTGTGTGCATGGTCTTTTATCCTGCATGTGATGATGCAAACACTGCTCCTGAGAACGTGTCGAGCGAAACATGCACGTACTTTGACCTTCCAAAAGCTGCGAAGTGAGTTACATCTGTCTGCCACAGCTGACAGCTATTCAGACCTCGGGGATTGACTCCCGTACCCATTGATGGTATCTGGTAGTTTTGACAGTTCAGACAGGTAGTCACGATAGCTTTTGCCTGATCCTTTGAGAGCTTAAACATTCTCATAAGGGCAGGTACATTTTGATGAAAGAACGCGTGTGACAGCTTTGCCTGAGCAAAGATGTTAGGAACATTAGCAGTTTCTGCTGCCATGGCTAATGCATCTGCTTTCCTGTTGCCTTCTGCAACAAAACCTGGGAGGCCCGTGTGAGACCTCACATGCATTATGTGATAAGGTTGCTTTCTGTGGGATATCAATTATATTAATTTAGAGAGCAGGTGGTATACCTTTGGGTTAGAGACCTCTTTGAGAAGAGCATGTTCTGCTCTCATAGCTATTCCCGCAACATAAGCTGAATCTGTGACCAGATTGAAAGGCCCGGTTTTAAATTTTTCAAAGGCTCTGACAACAGCTGCTAATTCTGCAATCTGTGGCGATCCTTCTACTGTCTGCACATCAGATTGCCATTCTTGTGTTTGGGGGTCTCTCCAAGTAATCACCGACTTGTAGGATGACCCTGAGCCATCTGTAAATAGAGTTAGAGCCTTGAGAGGTTTTCTACTTTGGATTAGTTTTGGAATCAAATGGAAAGTTTCATTCTGGTTGAAAAGCTTGTGTTCTGGGATGTCTGATGAAGTTTGACCCGTATAACTGTCCAGAGCAAACTGTAGACTCTCATTGGTCTTGATCAAATCCTCAAAGTCTTTAAGGGTTATTGGCAAATATATGCATTCAAAATCACACCCTGAAAGGGAGCAAAGGCGAGTCCTAGCCTTTTTTACTAAGTGTGCTATAATCTCCTGGTAGGTGGTAAATGTCTTTGTGGGCTGGCTACTTGTAAAAACCCATTCCAGTATCAACAAAGGATCTCACAGCTGAGGGTCCCATTGGAAGATCAGTCCATGGAATCTGGGTGCTTTTCCCAGGATGATGAACTGGAAAGGCAGACTTGGGTCATAGCGATGGGCTTTGCGTGAAGACAGGGCTTCCTGGACTTTGACGATGGCACCTCTGGCTTCCTCTGTGAGGGCGCAGGGAGAGTCCAGTTCCTTGGGTCCACGTAGAAGACTGAACAAGGGAGCAAGGTCCTCTGATGTAATTCCTAGCAGTGGACATACCCAGTTGATGGATCCGCACAGGCTGTGTAAGTCCCTGAGGGTTTTTGGGTCGTCGTTGATGACGATCTGCTGAGGTAGGATGGTTCTTTCCCGGATCTGGACTCCAAGGTAAGTCCATGGCTCGGTGTACTGGATTTTGTCCTCACGAATTTCCATTCCTGCCTTTTCAATGGCTTCAATAGTCTTTTTGACCATTTTGTCCAAATAAGCTTTGTCTGAAGCACACACCAGAATGTCATCCATATAGTGATAGATGATGGCGTCCGGAAATGATTTCCGAATGGGAGACAGGATGTGAGACGTACCACTGGCAAATAGTGGGGCTGATTTTTAGTCCCCGAGGAAGAAAACGCCAATGATATCTTTTGAGCGGAGCTTCTTTGTTAATAGAGGGAACGGAGAAAGCAAACCGTGGAGCATCCTCAGGATGCAGTGGAATGCTGAAGAAACAGTCCTTAATGTCTATGATAGCAAGTGTCCAGTCTCTAGGCAACATCAATGGGGAGGGTAGGCCAGGCTGAAGAGGGCCCATGTCCTCGATGATTTCATTGATTCTGCAAAGGTCGTGGAGCCCTCTACTTGTTTGTACCTGGCTTTGGTAGAACGAAGACTGGAGAGTTCCAAGGGCTGTCGGACTCCACTATGTGGCCTTTTTTGAGCTGTTCTTCTATGACGGCGTTTAGGGCGCGCAGCTTGGCTTTCTTTAGGAGCCACTGCTCAGTCCAGATAGGCTTGTGGCTTTTCCAGGTGAGACGGGGTATTTCTGGCAGCGCGCTCAACTCAGTGGCCCCAGTCAGAAATCCTGAATGGGTATACGTAGGGAAGCACCCCACTGGGATAAAACGTCTCTGCCCCAAAGGGTGATGGGGGCCTTTACCACAAATGGACGGATGGTTGCCAGCTTGCCTTCTGGCCCTTCTACCAGGATGTTGTTCTTGCTCCTCATGGATACTGTAGTTCCACCAATTCCGGAAATCATGCCTGCAACAGGTTGTAGATCCCAGTGTGCTGGCCAATCTGAACGGGCGATGATGGTCACATCTGCTCCGGTGTCCAGCATCCCTGGCAGGTGGGTCTTCTCTCCTTTGTGGGAGAGGCCGCACTCGATGGTAGGCTTGGATGGTCCCATGACTTGAGCCCACATAGCTGTAGGGTGGAGAGGAATCTGTTCCCTGTGATTCTTTGGGAGTAAAAATGCTTGAGGTATTGGAGTTCCCTTAGAAAGAAAAAATGGTAAGTCCATGCAGTATACCTGCACGAGGATCTCTTGTCCTGGCTGCACTGTCAGCACTTCCAGAACAACAAAGATTTCCTTCGGAGTACTAAGTGAGTCACCTGTAATTAAAATGTCTGAAGAACTCCCTTTAGGTCCATATTTTCCTGTGGGAACACGGTGAACATTCTTATCATTAAAGTCAATGGGCAAAGCAGTTACCAGTTGTCGGCGGGTACCTCTCTGGGTTGTCCCGTGGGTTGGGGCTTCTCCTTTGGGCCTGGAGCAGCCTGGGTTTGTGCGTGATTGGGTCTTGGTGGCCTTTGATTTGTATTCTGCGCCCGAAGGTCAGACGGGCGCCTCAAGGAGTTTAAAGGACGCGATTGATAGCGTTGCTGATGTTGGGGTCTTTGATTATAATTACGATGGTATCGGGGAGGTGATCTCTCCAGACAGTCCTTTATTTAATGTCCTAGCTCTCCACAGTGATAGCATTTAGCTTGTTCCTTAGAGGTTATGGCTGCATATGCACCAGAAACTCCTTCTGCAATACCCTTAGCAACTGCTTGGGCCACTGTATTTTCAGTGGACATGTGATGTGTACAGCACTCTAGCATTTGCTCTATAGTAGGGTCTGTATCCACAGGTAAAGACCTCAAAATGGCCTTACATTTCTCATTTGAGTTGCTGAAAGCAAGCTTGCATAAGAGTTCCTTTCTTGCCTCAGCACTCTCTATTTGTTTCTCCAAAGCATCTCTAAGTCTGTCCACAAATTTTATAAAGCTTTCTTCAATGCCTTGTTTTATAGTAGAAAAATGCATTGTTGGCATTGACTCCTCCTGCATAAGTAGCAAGGAGGTTTTTGCTGCGATTGCTACATCCTGCAGCGCTTCTTTATTCAAAGTTTCCATTTGTTCTGCTGGCTTTTGAAAGTCTCCTTCACCGGCCAACTGTTCCACTGAGAAGTTGGTCTTAGTAGAATCGGCAGTATATGAATCTGATAATGTTTTCAAGTGTTTCTTCCAATACCTGTCCCATAACAAATATTCTGCTGGTGACAGAAGGCATTGCGAAATATTTTTTACATCGTGAGGAAGCAAGACATGTGCAGAGAACATGGCTTCTAGGAAATTTCTAAAGATATGTGAACTACGTCCATGTTCCTTGGCTATATTTCTCAATTGCACGAGTTCCTTATTAGAAATTGGTTTCCATGCCTTGATATTAGATTCCCCACCATTCCTTCCTTGCTTGTATTCGACCGTAAAGGCTGTGATTTTCTGTGCTAGGTCCCAGTTCCCAGACTTTGTAGCTTCTATCTTAATAAGAGCCCATGGGTCTATGTTAATTGCATCAAAATCAGATTCATCAGAAGAGCTCTCATCGTCTGAGGAACGCTGTGAGGGATATGCTACCCGTGAATTTCTTTTTTTTCGTTTAGAAGTGTTTTTCATAGTTTTCAATGACTGGCCCAAAGTTGGCACTATTGGGTGAGGGGTGGCAGCACAGCAGGGACCTGATTGGGTGGGGTCTGTACGCCACAGGTGGTCTCTGATCCGTTCGGGTGGCAGGAGGGTTGGGTGGGGGGTTGGAGGGACACATAGGGGCAGGGGGGGTGGGCGGACTGGGGATGCACACCTGGGGGGTTTGGGGGTGTGCAGACATTGCTGCTGGTTTGGGGTACCACAGGTATGGGGTGAGCTGGTGTTACTGCACATGTGTGCGGCTCGGGGCAGAGGGATAGGGTGTGGGCATGGCTCGGGTGTTGCCTTCTGATATAAGGCAAGGCGACCTGGTTTCGAGGAACAGCACGGCGACCCAAACTCTCCAGGGTCGCTCGGGCCAGAGAAGCACGCAGACAACAATGTGGTGGACGGTCAAAGGCCTTTATTATCTCATCTTGTGGGGTTTTATAGTCTAAGGGGTCTCTCTATGTCAGAGGGGTCTGCAGTACCATCTATGGTTAGTAAGGAGTAGAAAGTTACCAGGAGTGGAAAGTTACTAGCATTACTATCGTTAGGGGGGCTGCATTCCTAGTTACATTCCTAGGGTGATCTTGTTATCTTAAGGGATTAGGGGAAAAGGAGTCCTGCCGCTTTCCGTCACATGCCTGTCCCTATCTACCACACTCGGGAAAGCGGTGGGAGGGGCAGGGAGGGCCGGGGTGGTCTCGAGAGGGGTGGGAGCGGGAGCGGTGACGGCGGGGAGGGCGGTGGCGGGGGCGGTGACGTCGGGGAGGGCGGTCGCGGGGGCGGGGCGGAGTAGCGTGGGATTGGGGGCGGCGGCGGCGATAACGGGACCGGGGGGCATGGTGGGCGCGGCGGGGGGAGCGGGGGAAAGGGCGGGGATAGCAGCCGGAGCGGGGTTACCTCGACGGAGCAAGCGGGGGCGGGGAACGGCGGCGCAGGGGTGGGGGGGACCGGGATCGCGGCGATGGGAGGGGGTAGCGGCAGCACAGGGGCGGGGGGAGGGAGGAGGGGGTAGAGCGGCGCAGGGGGAGGGGTGGTCGCAGCAGAGGGTACGGCGGCAGGGACAGGGAACGGGGCCCCTGAGGCCGGACGCGGGAAGGAAGCAGAGCCAGGGGAATGGGGGGCTGCAGGAAACGGGGAGTTGGGCAGCGAGGGTCCGGCGAGGGGGGGGAAATCTGGGGGGGGGCTGCTTGGCTTCTGCCTGCGAGGTGGTATCTGCAGGAAGCTCTGCAGAGCCCAGCGACTGTGTGGCATGCAAGCCACATACCTCTGTTATCTTATCAGCGCAATTAGCATATGAAGAGGAAAGATCTGTTAGTTTGGAACTTTTTTCAGAATTCGATTTTTCAATTGATTTTGTTATTATATGAAATAAGGGAAGAAGTTAGTAACAGAAAAGTCCTGTTTTGTTTGAGACATATAAATGGTGTTTCCAACTTCATCCCAGAAAGAATTTTCAGTAATTGTGGTCTTATCTGTTTCAGGGAAATGCAGCACAATCCAAGTTACAATTTTTTTAAGAGTCTTTTTTGACAGGCTACCTTTAGAAAAGGTGAAATTCTTAACAGATAGGGTTTCTACAATGGTTAAATATAACTCTCTCTCAAGTGTGGTTAGTCTTAGGGTGCTTAAACAAGTACCCATGATTTTCAAGCCCTTTCCACAGAAAAATGAGAAAAAAAAGAGAAAAAAAACGAAAAAGGTTTTTTAGAGCACTGTCCTGGGGTGACGTTATGATGCTTGTATCCCCATTCATCTGTTCTGTGCCTTTAAGACCGGCTCTGAAGAGTGGAAGTTTTGTTTGGGTTTCTCTTATCAGGGACACATAAACAAGCAGTATCGGGCTGTTTTTCACTTCTTGCTTTCAGCTTGCTCCTTTGCTTGCTCCCTTTTCTGCTCTTGCTTCTGCTCTGCTTTGGCCTCTGCTTATTAGCTAGTTCTAGCTAAACAGTCCACATTCCTTCCTGGACTGTTTCTCCTCTCCTGTTTCTGTGACCATATCGAACCTGCTCCGGACTGGGACCCGGGAACACCGTTTGGCTGCAGCAGCTGGCCCAACGCCGGAGGGACTGAGAACAGAGCAACCACCCCCGAAAGAGACTTTCTGATTTTGTCATCTTTCTCAGAGCGGTGTCATCGGGTATTGTTCATTTTGTGTGCTGGGGGGAGTTGCTGGGCCAGTCAAATAAACAGGTTTTTTCCACCTCTCTCCAAGGAATTTTTTCCCGAACCGGTTGGGGGGAGGAGCCGTGTGGGTTTTGCTTTCTGGAGGGGCCCTCCTTTGCAGATTCTTTAACAAATTTGCCCTAAACCAGGACAAGCACTCAAAGGTATGCGCGCAATTTTAAGCAATACTTACGTCCTTTGGGGTCAGGGGTCTGTGGAAGGGTGTCTGCTCCTCAGTTCTCCTCAGACTTTATCTCGTCCAGATGTATTGTTGAGGGTCGAATTGAGCCTTCCGCAGAGAGGATTTTCTAAAATGAAAAGTCCTTTCGCAGAAGGAGAGGCTTCCCGAACAGGCAAAACCAGGAGGCCCTGAAAGGCTCCGATGCTCTGGTGACGGTTCGCTCCTGGGGGCCAGGGTCTGACGACACATTGGGCGGCCACTTAAATGAGCCTTACTTGGTCTTATCCTATGCAAGCTATTACAGCTCCAGAGCTCAGTCCCCAAGGGGACTGGGTGCCAGAAGCCAGCTCGCTCTCAGACCAAGGCCACGAGACAGCCCTAGCAAGCAGGGAATATTCAGCTCTTAGTGATTAGGCAGCTCTTATGATTGCAAGCTCTTTGCTTGCTAGGTAGCTTTTCCCCTTGGCCTAAGGCTCCAGCAGATGGTAGAGAGAGGAGAAGGAGAAGACGCTGGCTGTTCCACGAGTATGGCTTTATTGCAGGGGTTCCGTGAAGGGTCTCAGCTCTTCTTCTTCCGAGTTAGTAGGGGTACAGTATGCTACTTTTATACCCTTGGCCCGGATCCAATCCTGACCAATGGCAGAGGTGTTAGAGTGACCATAAGTGACCAATAGTAGGGTTAACACAATATTGCCTTACATGGTATAGGGATAGGGTACAAGGCGGATGTCCCTGGAGACAGGAAACTTCTTTGCCGCTGTGTCAGCATTCTATTCTCCAAGGGGCCCTTGCTAAACCCGAGGGGTTTACTCCACCTCCTGGTGTTGTTCTTCTCATAATTTTTTCATTTACCCTTTGGCAAATTATACGTGTCTCAGTTACTTGCTTTGTTAATCCAAAAATCCCAATGTACACATAGTTCCTTAAAAAGTGATCACACAAAACTTGAGTGCTCCAATGAGTCTTTTGATGTGTCTTCTAATATTTTCTTAGTAAGGGGCTTATGAAGTAATTGCCTCCCGTCAGGGTGTTTCCATTTCTCAGACTGATCTCACTCTCCCCCTGTCTTACTTAACTCCTTCTCTTCTGCTTCATTAAATTTTGAAATTTCCAATTTTTTCTTGCTTGGAGTAAAAATTAGCAAAACTTTTTTGCTCCCATTTTCTACTGCATTTCTAGCCTCTTGATTTGCCAAATTATCCCTTTGCCAAATTATTCTGTGGTCATTCCTTTTTGTTGTCCTTTGACATGTATTACCGTTATTTCTTCAGGCAATTTTAATGCTTCCAAAACCTCTAGAATAAGTCCCTCATTAATCAGCCTTCTTCCTTTTAAATTTAGTAACTCCCTTTCTTCCCAAATTTTTCCAGAGGTGTGTACTACCCCAAAGGCATATTTCAAAACAGTATGTATGATTCCTTTCTTATGTGCTAAATACTCCAGTACTCTCTTTGGAGCATATAATTCAGAAGATTGAGCAGACCAATTTGAAGGTAATTTTCCTTTTTCTATGGTTTGCATATTTTTCTCATTGACTAAAGCATATCCTGACATCTTTTTCCCTTGTAAGCATCTGGATGAACCATCAACATATATTTTTCCCCTTCTGGGAGGGCCTGTTCTCCTAGATCTTTCTGAACTTTAGTTCTGTACTGTAAAACTTCTAAACAATTCTGTGTTAAGTCTCTCTCTGGTTCTCCATATAAAAATTGTGCTTGCTTCAGACTTTTGTCTACCTCCAGCATCGTCATTACTGTTAATCAGAATTGCTTCATATTTTAGCATCCTGGAATCTGTTAACCATTTTTCAGCTTTTTGATTTAACACATTTCGGACTGCATGAGGTGTGTACACAATTAGTTCCAAAAGTAAGTTTATAACTTGTGGAGAGCCTGGTTCAGACATGGCTTAAAGAAAGAGGCCATGAAGGTACTCAGCTGAGGGAAATATAGAAGCCTGCTGTAAAGCAGCCTTTCCCAGGCTTGATCCTGTAAATAATTAAGGTTCTCAGCCACCTTTTATATAAACAACAAGATTATCAGACCGTTTCCTCAAAAACAGGCAATATTCTGTCCTTGGCTGCTCCGGGAACAGATGGCCGTTCTGGGAAACAGATATAAAGGTTTTGAGAACTTTTCATATCATGGTGAGAACACTGATCTTGGTTTCAATAAACTAACTTCAGGTATTGTAAACAAAAGGAGGAGCTGAAGTTTTCTCTACAGCCTATCGGGAGCTCAGATTTTGCAATATGCATGAAGTGAATTAACACTGTTATAAAAGGTGCCTAGTTGATCAATAAATCAGAGTCGATGCTGATCAAGGAAGATGGCTCGCTCCCTTCACTTCAACAATAACTCTCCTCTACTAGGATGGCAGTAGCTGCTATGGCTTTAATACATATCGGCCAGCCATGGCTCACTGGATCTAGTACTTTAGATAAATAGGTTACCAGCCTCTTTACTCCTCTCCATTCCTGGACAAAACTCCATGAGCTACTCCATCTTCTACATTCACATACAGATAAAAGGGCTTTTCTAATGAGGGTAAACTCAAAGCTGGTACTGAGGCTAGTTTAAACTTCAGTTCCTCTAATTTACTGTCATCGTCTCTGGTCCACTTTACCTTGTCTTTCTCTGTCAACTTTTCATATAAAAACTTCACAGCCTGAGTATATCCTTCCATCCACAGCCGACAATATCCCAAGAATCCAAGCAGTTTTCTAACTTCTTTCTTTGAAGAAAGGGAGCGAAGGGATAAAATTCCCACAGTCCTCTCAGGATTTAGTTTTTGGCTACCTTTACTTATTAAGTGATGAAGGTACTTCACCTCTGACTCAAAAAATTGCAATTTCCGTTTTGATACGCTCAATCTTTTTTCCCCAAGAAAATTCAGAAGTTTTATAGTAGCCTTCTTAACTTCAGCTTCAGCTTCTTTTGATAATAAAAGGTCATCTACGTATTGGTAATCTGTATTCCAGGAGGAGTAGGGCAGTTCTGTAATATTTCTTCTAAAGCTTGCCCAAATAAATTTGGAGACTCAGTAAACCCCTGTGACAGTTTTGTCCATCTTAATTGCTGTTTTCATCTGGTACTTGGATCCTTCCATTCAAAAGCAAAAATATTTTGACTATTTTCTGCTAACAGACAAGCCCAAAATGCATCTTTAAGATCCACCACACTAAACCACTGATGTTGAGGTGGGACTTTACTTAAAAGGGTATAGGAATTAGGTACCACTGGGTAGTGGGTCCGGGTTCTTTTGTTAACTCCCCTTAAATCTTGTACTCATCTATAAGTGCCATCAGATTTCTTTATTGGGAGAATAGGGGTAATATTGAGACATAAACTTTAAGGAATGTAGAGATTTTAGAGGAGCTAAGATTTTAGTTAGAGATAAGCTTTATTGGAGTTAATTAAAATAAATGGGTAGGTCTCGATGAAGTTAAGAGTTAGTAGTTAACTAATATTTGATTGCTTGTCAACACAATGTTTGGTTAGCTGGATTTATAATGAAGAATATAGAAAATGATAAATAGCTTTTAGGAACATAAGACAATTGTAGGCCTCCTCTGTTCTGAAACCAATTGAAGACGAGGAATGGGAGTTCTACCAAGGGTTCATTTGTCATATTTGCATTGAAAAGGTAGAAAGATCAGAATGAGGAAGACCTAATTTACTTCCTCCTTTTGGGACCCCTCCCCATGAAAGAGACCACTGACCCATTTCAAGGAACAAACTACACATACCTAATAGCTTTTGAACTAATTACCATACAAAATGGGGAATGGGATGTACCAAAGTTATGAATATGTATTTGTATTTTGGGTATTAAATACTTGTATAGATAAAAGGACTCTATAATCACCTGCAAATTGCAGTGTGTATTTGGGAGCTATCCCGCACGCTGCCCAGCATCACAATAAACATACACTTTCTAAATTCAAACTGTTAGAAAGTTTTTGTC
Organism: Zonotrichia albicollis; assembly: GCF_047830755.1. Taxonomy (NCBI): domain Eukaryota; kingdom Metazoa; phylum Chordata; class Aves; order Passeriformes; family Passerellidae; genus Zonotrichia; species Zonotrichia albicollis. The sequence continues at coordinate 8,635,863 of NC_133859.1, forward strand.
CGTCACAGTTGGATATTGGTACTAGATCAATATCCATATTTTTTAATAAATCATTATGAGGAGACATACAATGTTCCAATGTCCTATCCTTTATTGAGGCGACTCTGGCATTTCAGGGTCTCCTTGACCCCAGCTGCCGTGGGTGTCCAAGACAGAGAAGTCCAATTAAGCATGACTTGTCTGGGCCCCTCAGGCAGGCTCCAGAACTGCAGGCAGTCTTAGCAAGCAGTTCAGCTCTTTGTGATTATCAGCTCATTTGTGATTTCAGCTCTTTAGCTTGCTACGTGCCTTTGGCAGACACCGTGAGAGAGAGAGGAGAAGGCTGTGTGAGGTTCCACAGAGATGTCTTTTTTTGAATCTTCTGCAAAGGTCTCAGGGACAGCTCTTCTGCTGAGCTCGGCAAAAGTAGTGGTTTATATAGGGTACAGGAGTTTTAGAAAACAGTCCAATAGTAAGGGTCAGGGCAAAAGTGACCTACAGACTTACAGAAAGATAAGCAAGGGTCCAAAGGTGGAAGAGGGGCTTCTTAAGTCCAGTCATCATGACTAGACATTTCCTATCTTAGGCCGCCAAATGCCATGGACGCATTGCAGGCCCTGTGCCTGCCACACTTGATCGATCCTTCAATTACTGGCTTTAAGCCTTCTCTCCCTTCTAATCATATGTGTTGTAGTGTGTTGTTAAGTTTTTTGTATTACTCCCCCATTTTATGTATTGTTCCCCCCTGTTCTATGTAAAATGGTTCTGCCCTCCCCAGTTTTCCCGCCAGTAGCTCTATTGTCCGTTACATTGCTATGGTTACCCCTGCCCTTGGTTGTATCAGTCACTTAAGTTATATAATTTCCCCTCCTCCTTTTCCCCTTATAAGTAAACTTTTTCTCCTCCCTGGGCCCAGTCAATCACCCCCCACTCCTCCTAGCTTGCTAGAATCTTCTTCCCTCTGGGGGTTGTGGTTGGCTGTGGTCCCGGGGCCCCTCCTTTACTCTGTATCTATTGGTTTCCCCTTTAATGTCAGTTATGCTAAGTTCATCCCCTTACCCTTCCCCATTGGCTCTCTGTAATCCCCTCCTCTGCACAACCTCCCCCTTTATAACCCCTTTCCACCCTCTGTTCGAGGCCATTTTGCTGGTTGGTGCCATCCTCTGGTTGGTGCTCCAGTGCCATCAATAAACCAACCTTCACCCCCAGCAAGTGTGCCACTCCTTCTTCTTGTCCCTTACGCCGTGAGACCAGTCTGCAAGCCAGCTCAGCCCGAGGCCCATAGACGCCAAGGGGGGCTGGCTGTTTATGCAGCTGGGTGTCGGCCGCTGACCCTCTGCTAGCCAGACTTTGCCCTAGTGGCCGAATACACTCCGTCGCAATATGGACATTCTTCTCTCTCATTCGTTATCCTTTTGGGGTCAATATCCAATCTTCCCCTATTTCCTTCCCTGGCCCAAACTTATTTTTTAATTTTTTCTTCATCTTCCTGGCAGAGTTCTGGCACTTTAGCTGTTGTTTTCCCTTCTTCAGGTGTAACCCCTATTCCTAATTGTACTTGGAAGTCTCTCCCCAAGAAGTTGCAACCTGCTCCAGGGATTAATAAGACATGTCCCACCCCTGTTCTATTTTCCCCTTCAATTACTACATGTTTTGATTACAGGAACCTTAAAACCTTCTCCTTTAGCTCTGGTTGCTTTTATAGTGTCATTACTTACATTACACTCCTTCAGAATAGTAACTACACAAGTTCTCTCTGCCCCAATATCAACTATAAATTCTAACGCCTCCCCCTGGGGGGCTACTTTTAAAGTTATCAAAGGCTCTAGATGGTAGTTATCCCCCAGGAAATAGAGCCCCTGACATCCCTAGTCTGCTGATTCTTCTGAGTATCTCTCTTGTAATACTTCCAGGTTTTTCTTTAGGCGAGGGCAATCTCTCTTATAGTGTTCCTCTTCTCCACAATAAAGACATTTTTGGTTTGTTCTTGAGATTTTGATTGTGCCTGGGTTCTGTTTGCTCCCCTTTCTCTATCTCTGAAGCCTGAATATCTGGGAATGGTACCTGGGGTCTTAGGATCCCTTGGGGAGTTACCCTCTCACATGGTGGCTATCATAATTTTAACTTTTACCCTTACTTTTTCTTCATCCCTCTGCACATATACTTTTTGGGTTTCTTCTAATTATTCAATTAATTCCTTGTTTTGCCAGTTTGTGCTGGTTTGACCAGGAAATGGGAATTCTGGGATGCTGTAGTCAAACCAATGGGTGCTCAGATTTTAATATTGGCACCTGATGTAGCCAGTGAGGTTCAGACACACCTCTGAGAACACACAGGGTTTAAAAACCAGAGCTGCGCCCCTGGCAAGCTCTCTTGGGACTTCGAGGGAAAGAGGTCGGATCTCCCTCCCCCGTTCAGCTGCTGCTGCTGGGCAGGGGGAGGGGCAGCCATGCGGCAGGCCTGGGCCTGGACAGAGATGGGGTGTGAAGAGGCCCTTGGGGATGGAAGGGTGGAGGAGCACCAAGAGACATCGGGCAACCACCCCCCACATCCCCCCCCCGGAGGAGAGAGAGAGGGAGAGCCGGCCGGCCCAGGAGGAGAAGGGAGGGAAGTGCGGGGAGAAGGTGCCCGGCAGGGCAGCGTGGGAGTTCCCGAGCTCTGGGACAGGCAGAGACTGAAATTTTTAACCCTTTTCCTGCATGATAGAAACCTTGCAAATGCTGATCCTCCTGGAGCTGAATGAGAAGAGAGATGAGATGAGATGAGATGAGATGAGATGAGATGAGATGAGATGAGATGAGATGAGATGAGATAAGAAGGGGTAGGCCACGAGGGAAGTGCAGAAGACTCTTGAGTGGGGGGAGAGATGATGGAGTGGCCTTTTGGCTGGACTTTTCTTGTGTGGCCATAGACCGAACCATTTTTTTTCCCTGTGACACAGAGACTGCATTTAGGGGGAGGCAGTGCCTCAGAACCAGGAGGGTTCAGTGTGGGTACTCCTCAGCCCCAGGGGGTGAAAAATTTGGGGAGGACAGATGTCCCGAAGGAGAGACTGTGCCTTTTTTGGAGTGAGACAAGGCATCCTTGAAAGACAACCCTAGAAGCAGCTCTGGTCCATGCACAGTGGTGAGAGCACTGGGCATGGAAGGAAGGTGTCACGATAGCAAAGAACTTTCCGGGCGGTGCTGAGTGACATGGAAGCACACGAGGTTTCAACGTGTTTCCAGGGGAAGCCTATGGTGCAAGAAGGACTCCTCTCCTCTTGATGAACTGAAGATTGAGTATTCTAAAGGGTGGTGCTGGACTGAGAGTTGGTGATTTGGGGGAATGTATTGCATTGGGAAATTTGGGGGGGGGGCGGGGGACGGGATGAGGGAAAATGCTTTTGTAAGGTTTTCATTTTCCTTTTGTTGTTTTTTTTTTTCTTTTCTTGTAGTTTAGTTAATAAAGTTTTCTTTATTTCTAAGCAGGAGCCTGCTTTGCTTATTTCTGGTCACATCTCACAGCAGACACCAAGGAGAGGGTATTCTCATGGGGGCACTGGCATTGTGTGGCATTAATTTTTTCCAACTTTAACCTAATATCTGGCCAGGCATAAGTGACAAAGTCAACCCTCTATAGGGCTTGACCCGCTGTATTTTTAGGGTCTATCCCAAAGCACTGCCACATGTTCTTCCAGAGCCTGTCTAAGAATTCCATTGAGGTTTCTTCCTTTCTTTGCTGCCTATCAAAAGCTTTGTTAACATTTAGCCTTTGGGATGCTGCTTCTTTCATCCCTTTGATTCAGATTACAATAATCATTCATATTTCCTTGTCCTGCTGCATTGCTGTGATTCCAGTTAGGAGGTGCTATTGGCATTTTCTGGTTCCCCGGTTGGCCTTGTTGATTTTCGCTTTCTCAAATTTTCATTCCAGCAGCTCTAATCATCTGCCTCTCCTCTTGGAAAAAAATATTACCCATTATTGACTGCATTTCTTCCAAAGTAAAAATGTTGGAACCTAAAAATTTGTCTAATTGTTCAGCTAAACCTATGGGATCTACTAATAACCCTTTAATTTCCCTTTTAAAATTTCTGATTTCTAAATGATTTGCGGAAGCAAACAAACTCCACAACTTTTGTGAAAGTTGTAAAGCCAGTATGTTTAGTACAGCACTGGACGCATGTGGGAGTCATTCCCCTAAAATGACGTGTACCTCTGGGAACTCCGGATCCCCTTTTATCTCCCTCTCAAATACATATGCATGCAATTTCACAATAAGTCCATACATATTCATTCCACTGATTTTGCGTGACACTTGCCACAAATTCTTCTTTATCAGAAAGAACTTCTGGGTCAGGTTGCCCTGCTCTGTCTGCCCCCCTCCTCTCCCCTTATCTCTTGTCCTTTGGCTGAAGCAGTCCCTCCAAGCACAGGCCCTTTACAAGAACAGGCAGTCAGACAAAACAGCAAGCTATGGACTCAATGATATACATTTCACCTAAATCAAAATGGATTTCTACTCTGGAAAATTTCCACTCTGCCTCATTCCCCCCTTTCCTAAAAGGAATAAGTAAATTCTTTTACTTCATGCAAATTCCTATGACAATAAGCGTGCCTTAGTGTAGCAGACTCCATAGAATTGGCTAAGGCTCCATGGAGGGCTGAGAATTAACAGTAGGAATTGCTGAGTCATGATGAGATAGCAAAATAAGCTCCTGTCTTCCACCTCTCAGACCCTAGCTTATCTCTGTAACCCCATAGGTCACTTTCCCCTAACCCCTACTATTCGACAAGTTTGGATCCCTCTGTACCCTATAAAAAGGGACTGTTTTAGCCCATTCAGGAGAAGAAGAGTCATTGCTGGAACCTTTCACAGACCCCTTAATAACACCATCGCTGTGGAACCACCAAGACCTCTCCTCCTCTCTCGTCTGCTTCTCCCTCTAGCCCACTGGTGCCTTAGCAAGCAAAGAGCTGAAATTCTAAGAGAGCTGATAATCACTAAAGAGATGAAATCCACTAAGCTTGCTTAAGGTAGCCACGACTACGAGCAGACTGGGTATTCGGACACTCTGTCCCCAAGAGGGACTGAGCTATTTAGTCAGTGCTGCCTTGCTCGGGGGCAAAGCCTGCTCTACGGGCAGAGGGGCCATACCTTAGTGCTTTACCATGTATGTTTGATAAGGAGGTTAACACAGCTACTCACTGTAGTATTCTCCAATTCCAAATTAGCAATATAAAGGATAACCCTAAACTTACTCCAGCTTATATGAACAAAACTACAATGGGATGACACAACTTATTAAAGATTCCATTTGCAGTTGGAGACTACCAAAAGATTACATACCACCAGTGACGATGTGCATTTTGTTTTACTCTTTGTTGAATCCTGGTTATTTCTTTTGTATCATGTTGGACAGTAATTAAGGTTTTCTCCCTGCTTTCTTGGATATTCTTCAAGATGTCTAGTAGGTCTTGGTGTTTAATTAATTGTTTTACCAATGTGCGGTCCATTCCAATAGGAGTAGGTGATAGTCTGTGATACATTGTGTAATTGGTTTTAATTAATGGTAGGATGTCACTGGGGCCAAGTATGAAAAATCACACTCGATAATCTTAGCAAAATTACAAATACAAAAAGCAGAATGATTTCTACTAGACAAAATAACATTGTTGTTATAAATTTTTACAGTAGCACAAGCGGTTCTCATGCACACATACCCATTACCAGTATATACAAGTACAGTTTTCTGATCAGTGACTGGATGAATCTCAAAGTGGCAAACACTTTGTTCAGCGTCTAGACACACATCTTGAGGGTTAATAGGATTGCTTGCAAAAATTAATCCTAATTGTTCCTTAGTAATACAAGATTCAAAGTTTACTGTTTCTGTTCGCCACTTTTCATTCACCTTTCGTGCCCACACCCTATGTTCTAAAGGGTAGAGCACTGTTTTGTCATTATTTAATCCTAGTGCAATGACGGGGTGGATAACGTAAACAGTGGCATTACGTACGGTAAGCACAAAGGCAGTGGCCACATTAGAAGCAGAATCATAGGAGAAATTTATCATAGCCCATCAGGGTTGAAACTTCCTTTCAAAATCAATAATATTATCCCAGACAACCTTCCAAATTCAGCTGGAAAATTACCTACATCCCCTTCCCGTATGATCAAAGCTGCTGTTGCCTGCATCTGTAACTGTGCTTGTATGCAACTGAAAGCTAAAGACACATTATCTTGAATTGTACTAAGCGCTTCTATTGTTAGCTTGTGGTCTTGAATGCTGACCTTTTCCCACTTTGGCAGTACTTTTGAAATCTGCCACTGGCTAGTTCCTAACACCAATAGGGATGACTGTAAAGGCTGCTTCAATTTTGCTAGGCCATCCGTTGTAGTGGCCAGCTTATTCATCAGTATTTCTGAATCAATTCAATTTAAAACTCCCAGTCCTGTCCCTAATATCCCAGTTAGATGATTTCTTATTCTGCTTCTGAGGTATACCTGTCTTTGTAACCACATTGTCGAGCTCTCAACGGATGTTCTGAGGAAAGAGGAGCAGGCTGGTTGGATTTCTGAGATGTTAATTTGCATTAGCAATTCAACACGTTTGAGAGACTACTTTGGATTGAATAGCAGTTGTTCACCCATATTCCTCACTACATATGGGCTTATTTCATACACTTTAGGTTCAAGTTTGGGTTGGGTCTGAACTGCTTGAGTACTGGTGTGAGTTGTATAAGGTCCTGCCATTGTAAAAAGTGTAGTATCTATTTTAAATTTAAATGAGAGCCCAATAGTATCATGAGCTCAAAGGCAAGTCACGTCTACAGGCTGTATTAAGGTGAAATTACACCAACAGTCTGACTCACTTGGTATATTACAAACTTTGTGGTGCCTGTATCTGGGAGAGGTTGAGACACTAATTGCATCTGGTCTCTCATGAGCCATGTCATTGACCACCCGGCACCCTACCTTGATTTCTTCTCCTCTGATGCCTTGAAGCTCCCATTCCTGCCACTCCTGCTCCTCATATACCTGATTCCCGTGGATTACTACAGTGGATAGGTTTAAATCTATTATCTCAGAAGGTTCTCCCATGGATCCAGTATACTGATTAAAAGCCTGGGACCAAGGCCAAACAGCATTGCTTGGGATAGAGGTACTCTGTAATACTCCAGTTATAACTACATACAAAACAATTCTGTAAATGAAATTACAAACTACCCCCAGCCACAATGTACTCATTTTGCCCTAGTCAGTTTTAGTCTCAGTTCATTGTCTCCTGGTGTCACTCTCCAATGGGCCTCTGGGGCTTTCTTCACTCGAGAGTGGTGGATCCAGGCATTCTGCTCCTTGATCTTGATTGCGGTGAAGATGGTGAGAAGCACCTGGAATGGTCCTTCCCACTGTGGTTCCAAAGTCTTTTCTGTAAGAGACTTAACATATACATAATCCCCAGGCTGTATGTTATGTACTGGTCCAACTAGCTCCCTGCTCCGAGTTCCAGTCATATGTTTTTCATTTTCTCCAAGCTGTCTGCTTAGAGCCACCATTTAGGTATTGTGGCAGGAACTCTGAAAGCAGTATTGTTTACTCTGGTCACCTCTCAAGCCTTGACAGTTCTGGTGAGGAATGCTTCTGGCCACCCTGAAAACGTATTTGTCAATACTCATAAATACTGACACCCCCCTTTCCATGTGAGTTCTGAAAAGTCAATTTGCCACTGTTGTCCAGATCCATGACCCTTCCCAATCTGACCTAGTTTTGGCCTGGGGGTATTCTTGGGGTTAGTCTGGAGGCAAGGATCTTAATGTCAGTTTACCTGAGTAATAGTGGCATATAAATTCCTGGCAACGATTCTTTCAATCAGATATGTGTTCTAGAAAGGCTGTGGAAACTACTACTTCCAAGTCAACACTTCATTTCGATGCACTCTGTAACACTGGCAGCCATGGTCATTCTGGGAAAGGAGCCACACTTTATAAAAGCTTTTAAGTAGTTAGGCCCTAGTGTGTTTTCTGGTGCTCCTCCCTTACTAGTGACCACACAAATGGAAAGGGATTACCAGCTCCCTTTCAATGGTAGCCCACCCCTCGCGGTTGCATGTCCCTTTTGATTAATAGTATTATTATATTCTGGCTTACCTTCAAAGGAAATCTGTCCATAATTACTTCACCTTTTGCTGCTTTCTTTGCCTCTCCATCCGCCAGCTCATTTCCTTCCTCCAGTTCTGAGCTCATTCTCTGGTGTGCCTTAATATGCACAGTTGCTACCTTTTCAGGCAGCTGAACTGCTTCCAGCAGCTGGATTATCTCTTCTTTCCTTGTGAGGTCAGCAGTCCCTTCTCTCTCCAGATGGCTCCATGTGCATGCACAACGCCCAATGCATACCTTGAGTCTGTATAGATGTTTATTCTCTTTCCTTTTGCCATTTCCAAGGCATGGGTCAGTGCAATTATCTCGGCCTTTTGCACAGAGGTGCCTGTTGGTAAGGGTCCAGATTCTATTACCTCTCTGCAGGTGGTCAATGCATACCCAGCATGTCGCTTTCCATTGGCAACATAGCTACTCCTGTCAGTGAACCAGGTTTCTGCATTGTGCAAAGGAGTGTCATTTAAGTCTGGGCAGCTGGAGTAGGTAGCTGCAATGGTCTCCAGGCAATGATGGCATACTGCTTCTCCTTGATTTCCACTGAGAAAGGAAGCTGGGTTGACAATATTGGTCACTACTGTCTCTACATCATCTTGCTCTACCATGATGGTCTGGTATTTCAGGAACCTCTGAGGTGAAAGCCAGTGGCTGTCCTTTACTGCCAGTATTCAGACACTGTGTGGGACACTAGCACAGTCATTTTTTGTCCCAGGGTAAACTTGCATGCCTCTTAAATATTCAGCATGACTGCTGCTTCAGCTCTGAGGCAACCTGGCCATCCTTTGGCTGTTGCATCGAGTTGCTTAGAGAAGTAAGCAACTGCCCTCTGGTATGGACCCAAGTCCTGAGCCAATATTCCCAGGGCAATTCCTTGCATGGGAAAATAGAAAGAATGGTTTACTTACATCTGAAAGTCTCAAAGCTGGAGCTGACATGAGGGCACTCTTTAGCTGGTGAAAGGCCCATGTGGCTTCCTTTGACCACTGGAGATCTCTGTTTCCATTGATAATAAGAGCATAGAGGGGTCTGACGAGTAGTCCATAATTATAAACCCACAGCCGGCACCACCCTGCCATGCCTAAGAAGGTTCGGAGTTCCTTTATTGTCTGGGATTTCGGGGTTTGGCATATGGCTTCCTTGCGTGCCTGCCCTAAAGTCCATTGCCCAGCACTGACCTCGTACTCCAGGTAGATTATTTCTGTTTCAATACCTGCACCTTTTTCTTTGATACTCTGTATCTGTGGAGACCTAGGAAATTTGAAAGGCTTTCTATCCAGGCCACACATGCTTCCCTTGCCTGAGTGGTTACTAGAAGATCATCCACGTACTGCAATAGCCTTCCTTCTTCCTGTGGAGCTTCCCAGGACTCTTGGTCTTTGCAAGTTGTTCTCCAACCAGAGTGGGGCAATTTTTGAAGCCTTGAGGCACATGGACCATGTGAGCTGGGTTTTGTGCCTGCTTTTAGGGCTTTCCCATTCGAATGCAAAAATTTTCTGTCTCGCTTCGTGGACAGGGAGGACTGAAGAAGGCATCTTTCAGGTCTAAAACAGTAAACCAGGTTTGCTCAGGTATTAAACAAGTTAATAAAGTATATGGATTTGTGACCACAGGATATAAATTCTTTCTTATCTTATTGACAGCCCTCAATTCTGTACTATCAATTATTGGGCTGATTTTTTCCATATTCTCCTTTTCAGTGGCTACTGCTTAATTCTCACTGGTTGTGTCCCTTCCTTAAGCTTGATTACTGTGGGGGGGGCATCCTTCACCCTCCCCTCTACATCAGAGGCCCATACCCCCAAAAATACTTGCCTTAATATCTCTTTACGAATGTCCTTCTTAATTTCAGTGGCTGTTAATGTTAAGCCTAACATCTTTATATACTTTTGATCATTTACCTCCAGAGTAACCTCCCCATTTTAGAATGTTTAGCAAACTTTGCATATACAAAAACTTGTAATCACGCATTACTTAAAAGGCTTGCAAAAGTATGCCTTCTCAGACTGGCCAGTTGTTCCCCACACTACAACATAATCATTCTTCACTGGTACTAAAGCTTTATTTAAATCTGAATATATGGCCCCCGTATCAATCAATATTCCACCCTTTTCCTTTCTTCTGGTCTCACTGCCTCTCGCAGAGGGGTCTGTTACTTCCTAGTTCTGGATGAAATTGGACTGCCAGGAGGGGAATGGGTGCGAATGGGTGTACCTTTGGAGCCTGAGTCCTCTTCCCTTTTGGAGAGGTCCTCCTTATCCTCACCTACCTTAGGAGGAGCCTTTAACAAATCATATGTACTTCATTTTGTGTTTCAGCATGATAAACTGTCTGATTTCATACATTGCTATCTTACACTGCATGCTGAACACATTTGATTTGCCTTCTCTTTACTTTGTTTTCTTTTTCAAGAGCTAACACCAGTGGGTCAGAGGGAGCTCTGAGCCCACAGTTACTCTGCCTTCTGGGTGATTCTTTAAGGCGAAAAACATATCAGCATACGAGACCTCATCTTATTTGCTTTCCCGTCCTAAAACAGCATTAACTGCAATAAGATATTATAAATATTTTTTATTTTCTGAGCCACCCCTACTGCTGGCTTTGTCCCACTGAGCCCCTCCCAAAGGGTTTTGTTCGGGAACCTCTTTGCTCTGGTTAGTTCTCATTATCTCCTTCTCCTTATACTATCTTGTTTCCACCTAAGCCTCACAGTGCCTTTTCTCAGTTTTTCTCACACACAGACCTCCAGGTGGCAGGTATCAGATGTGATCCTCCACACATAAGCTTTAAAATCTCACGTTCTGAATCGGCTTGATCAGGAACCTTCAGTTTACACTTGGGGCATAGAAGAACAATACCCGTGCCTCTCACAAATTCTGCATTGCACTCAAGGTGGCAGCCTCTCAATGCACCAAAAGCTCCTGGGAATTGCCTCCAAGCTCTTCCGTTTATCACTTTGGCGTTTATCGCTTAACCTCTACGGCAGCGGGTTGTTTTCAGTCCAGACATTCAATATTACCAGCTGAAGTCCAATAAAGCCCCTTTATATAAACTCATTAGTCTCTTCTATCTAAACTCTGTTTTACCAAATCTCAGTCTTTTCCAGTTTTCTTCCTGCACAATCTAATTAAAGCATTGTTTCCACTGACACTTTACTGCCTTGCAAAAGGCTGTGTCTGTTACAGCAAAAACTCTGATATGCCCCCAAACACAGACCTCCTCCCCCCCCACCGTATCTCAAATTCATGAGAGTCAGGGCTTGAATTGCTGTGGGAGGGGAATTCCCGGAATGCTACACTTGTTGCAAATAAAATCCTAAAATCTTCACAAGCACAGCCCTACAATCCTGAGAATCAAATTACCAGAATGCAGAGGAGGAACCACACAAACTCACTGGGAGAGGGGGCATCTCTCAAAGTGCCCACTTTTCTCAACACAACACAGCATACAATGCTTCAGCATTTACCCACATCAGCTTTCTCTGATCCTCACACACACTGGACACAATCAAAATAACAGCACACAGTAAAATTCCAGGAATCAAGTCCAAACTACTAGGACAGAGGAACCTCCCAAGTTCATCTAGCCATGGTTAAATGTGCACAATCTACACAAATGACCACCTTTAAACACAATAAATGTCCTCACCTGATGAAGTGAAGGGAGACGACCATCCGATTGATGAGCATCGATCTCTGGTTTATTGATTCAATGATTCACTTTTTATAACAGTGTTAATTAAGCTCATACATATTGCAAAATCCGAGCTCATCATAGGTTACAGATCAAACACTAACCCCTCCTTTTGTTTTCAATACCTGTGGTTTGTTTATTGAAACCAAGATTTGTGTTCTCACCCTGATATGAGCGGTTCTCAAAACTTACTTTTACTTTCCCAAAACAGACAAAGATAGAATGTTCACCTGTTATGAGAAAACTGCCTGAGAACCCTGCTGTTTATAAAAATGTGCCTGAGAACTTAGTTATTTACAGAAGCAGGCTTGGGAATTGCTGCTTTACAGCTGCCTTTTACTTTTCCATCAGCTGTATATTTTCATGGCCTCTTTCTTTAAGCCATGTTTGAACCAAGCTCTCCACACTCACCCACGTTTCTCCACTTGTTCCCCTTCTCTGTGGGGCATTCCCTGCCCCCACAGCCTGCCCCAGCCAGCACTTTAGGCCTCCCCTGGCCACTTCAGACGTGGGTAGAACTCCCCCCCCCCCCCCCCCCCCCGTGCACCGTGGGTGCACTCGCTTGCTCTCTTTTATACACCACTCACTCACATGATTACAAACACGTCTGGACATCACAAACACACGTGTTCACTTGACTCCCTCCCAGAGTCACTAGCGGACACACTATCGAACAGTGAACCCCCCTTTCTAGTCCAGCCACTCTATCATCCAGGCTTCCTGCAGGCACGGGAACAAGGCTGCGCACTCAGACGTCTCTGAGTGACTTACCCAGTAGTCCTAGCTCTGTCTCCCCAGGGCCCCTCGTTACATACTGTTTATCCACACACCAGCAGGTCCTTGTCTGTCTCCTCAGCAGACAAGCTGAGACAAGCAGAGCCCCTACAGGGAACATCCCCGGGGTGTACTAAGGGGGTCCGTTCTCCCCTCGGCCCCTGCGAGGACAGAGACGGTCTCCTGGCTGGCCTCATCAAAATGATTTGTGGAAGCAAACAAACTCCACAACTTCTGTGAAATTTGTAAAGCTGGTATGTTTATTACAGCGCTGGATGCATGTGGGGATCATTCCCCTTAAAAGGACATGCGTTCCTCTGGGAACTCCAGATCCTTTTTTATCTCCCTTTCTAATCCTTATGCACGCAATTTCACAATAGATTCATACATATTCATTCTACTGCTTTCGTGTGACATTTGCTGCTAGTTGTTTTGTTTTGTTTTTTTTATCAGAAAGAACTCCTGGGTCATCCTGCTCTGTCTCCCACAGCAGCCTCTCCATCTGTTTCAGAGTTCAAGGGGCCCTCCCTTATCATTGTCCTTCGGCTGAAGCAGTTTCTTCGAGCATAGGTTTTTTGCGAGAACAGGCAGTCAGACCAAACAGCTATGTTTACAAACTACAGACTTAATTCAAAGATGTACATTTCACCTAAATCAAAATGGATTTCTACTCTGGAAAATTTCCACTCTATCTCAGCAGCCTCCAACCACCACATCTCCCACCAACCCATCTCTATTTGCAAATAACAGATCTAACATAGTCCCTACCCTGGTGGGCTCACCCACCAGCTGCAAGAAAAAGTTGACCTCCACAAACTTTAAAAACTTCCTGGACTGCCTTTTTTCATCTGTATTCAGTTCTCAGCAAATGTCCAGCAGGTTGAAATCTCCAACAAGAACAAGAGCTGATGATCCAGAAACATTCTCTAGCTGCTTATAGAATGAACAGTCCACCTCTTGTTCCTGATTGGGTGCACGATAACAGACTACCAGTAGGATGTCAGCCTTATTGGCCATCCCCCTAATTCTTACCCATAGGCATTCAATTTTGCCATCATTAGTTTCAATACCTGTGGCATCAAAAACCTCCCTAATATAAAGGGCCACCCTGAGACAGTGTAAAAATTTTCCAGAGTAGAAATCCATATTGATTTAGGTGAAATGCACATCTTTGAGTTAAGTCTATAGTTTGAAAACATAGCTGTTTAATCTGACTGCCTGTTCTCGTAAAAAGCCTAGGCTCGGAGAAACTGCTTCAGTGAAAGACAGAGATAAGGGGGAAGAGACAGAGAGAGACAGAGAAACTGCTATGAGAGCAGGTCAACCCGACCTAAGAATTTTTTCTGATAAAGAAGAACTAGTGGCAAATGTCAAGTTAAATTTGTAAAAATGAATATGTATGAACCTATTGTGAAATTGCATGCATATGTATTTGAGAGGGGGATAAAAAGGGACCTGGAGTTCTCAGAGATATGCATGTCTTTTAAGGAGAGTAATCTCCACGTGCGTCCAACGCTGTAATAAACATACCAGCTTTACAACTTTCACAAAGTTGTGGAGCTTTGTTTATCTCTGAAAAACAACCCCTCCACCTCTTCTCCCTTTCTTATCTCTCCTGAAGAGCTTGTAGCCATCCAATGCAGTACTCCAGCCATGTGAGTCATCCCACCATGATTCTGTGATGGCAATTACGTCATAGCTCTGCTGTTGCACCATGGCCTCCAGCTCTTCTTGATTTTTACCCATGCTGTGTTCATTGGTATACATGCACCTCAGCTGGGCTACTGATTTCACTCCTATCTGAGGCTTATCACCCTTGGGCCTGCTTCCAGACAGCCCAACTGCATCCCCTTCCCCTTTCAAACCTAATTTTAAGCCCTCTCAACAAGTTCTGCCAGTTCACAAGTTAAAAACCTTCTACCCTTAACAGAGAGATGAAGTCTATCTTGTTCCAGTAGGCCAGATGCCATAAAAGTTACCCTATGGTAATCACATATCCTCTGAACAGAGAGAAACATAGCTGTCCCAGGATTTTCCTGGAAAGCTGTGAGAAAGCTCAGAGAAAGAATTAAAACAATTATTATCTCTCTAACTGTTGTTTATAGATATGATTGTCCAGAGTATGCTATTCATAGTTCACCAATAGTGTGAGAGAAGATTACTAAAGGCCAATCAGTTCTTAGGTCCACCATTGTTTCTATAAGAACTGTAGATTTTTAATAATAAAGTGCTTTTTCATGCCTTCTGATGATGGAGTCTCTGTATCACCTTTGTCTGTCCCTGATACCCCATCAGGGATATTACCCCATGATCAAAGAATCCAAAATTCTGCCGATGGAACCAACCCTTGCGCCACTTATTGATAATGTGAGCTCTCCTATTCCTTTCACTGTTTTTCTCAGCCACCAAAGGGACTGAGGAAAAGACTACCTGTATCCCTGTCCTATCAACTACTTTTCCCAGTGCCCTAAAGTCCCTTTTAATTGTCCTGACACTCCTTTTTTCAGTCTCATCACTGCCAGCCTAGAGTATCAGCAGTGGGTAATAATCAGAGGGCTGAATCAATCCAGGAAGTCTGTCAGTGATATCCTGTACCTGGGCCCCAGGGAGGCAGCAAACCTCTCTTTGGATGGGTCTCATCAACATATGGGGCTCTCTGTTCCCCTCAGAAGGGAATCACCCACCACGATTACCCTTCTTTCCTTTCTGCTGTTAGAAGTAGTAATCCTTCTCACAGATAAATCATAATTGGGAGGCTGACTGGGCAGATAACTTTCTTCTAAACAATCTGGCTGACTCTCTACATCCAGGGCTTCATACTTATTCTGAAGTGGCACCTGGCTTGGGAGTGGGGGTCGGAAGGAATTTTTATTATTACCTCCTCTAGTAGGTACCCACTTCCACTCCCCTTCATCTACCAGGTGTCCTTCTATTGTCTGACAGTGAGATGCATGGGAGTCCTCTACTTCTTGGTGGGCCTCCCGCAAGGATGGAATGGCTGCTGGACTGCACCAATCTATTTCCTTTTTCACTTTCCCTGGTACACCTTAGTCCTTCAACTTCCTCTCTAAGACTGACCACCAGTGAAAGGAGATGGTTCACCTGTTCACACTGCAGGCAGGCTTCTTCTGCATTACCCCCTGGTACCACTGATAAGCTCAAACACTCTTCACAGGAATGGGTCTGGACAGACGCATCCTTTTTGGAAGGTTTCATCTGATTGCATACACTTGTACTAACTACAGTTTTTGATCGCATACAAACCATTGCTACCAGAAATGCTAAAACCTATCAACCAACAGAAACACCATGAACAACACACAGTAAACCCTACTAGCAAGAAACCCTGCAACCCTGCATGCTTGCCCTGCCTGTGCGAACTGCCTCTCAAACTGCTGTGCCCTCAGAGGTGTGCCACACTCCTGTTTGTCCACTCCTGATCACCGTGCTCCAGGTCGCCGCACTCCCTAGAGACCTCTTTTAATCAGCCCGCTACTCAGTGATGGAGGAAGCCCTGCCCCAGACCTCGTGGCCGTCAAGCACAAGCAACACACCAGCTCAGCATTTTCAAAAATAGGCATTCAGTGATAGGGGAAGCCCCACTCCAGTCCTGCGTGGCCCTCAAGCACAAGCAACACACCCTGCTCAGTGTTCCCACAAATAGGCACTCAGGGATGGAGAAAGCCCTGCCCCAGACCTTGTGACCCTCAAGTCATATAAGTCATTAACTCAATGAACCCTGTCCATATCCTGAGGGATGGTCAGTGACCACTAAAACAATTTTATTTGCAAATAGTTATATGTATATATGTATGGATGCATGTGTTAATAGTTGAAATATATTAATTTGGGCATTGATCAGATGATATGGAATAAGGGGTGGAATGTCCTAGGGTGATTCATAATGATATTGTATTCCCCATCAATGTGAGCCCAAAAATTGTTGCTGTATCTTTAAGACCCTGCAGCCAGAGACCTGTGTGTGTGGGGGGAGTTGTGACTATGGGCATTTTAAAATCTTCCCGCCAGGATTTTCACAACTTTTTGCAGCATAATATTTGCATTGCCAGCTGCTTGATCTTTGTTCAGGCAAAGATTTTTCTTTTCTTTTTAGCTTTTTTTCTTTCTATGCTCTGAGAAACTGCAGTAGCAGTCTTTGAGTTGCCTTGAGGGTGAATTCCACAGCTACCTGTCCAAAACTGGGGGCATTGCACCAGCAGAAGTGGAGCATAGCCACCCCGCTCCAGCCCAAGCCACCGTCGAACACACTGTATGGAAAAATATGCTATGAAAAGCCAGTGTCCCAGAAAGGAGACAGAGGAGTCCCGTAACTTTATTAGAATAGAAGGAGAGAGGCCACTGGGGCACACCCCTGCAGGATTTTATCTCTCAGGGGTTCGGTGAGCACAGCCACCTTTTATCCTAAACTCCTGGCCATATGTTGCCCTCTTCCTTTTCCCACTGGCTGAGGTACTGGGAAGTTACAGCCTTTCCAAACCACCTACTCCATATCCCCCCTGAACCTGTCATTTTACCCCAAAGTTCAGAAGCTCAGGTTTGTGCAGACCCACTTGTCTGTTTCAGGAGCCAAGCTGTCTGGGCTCTGCAACAAACCTGCTGCCCAAAGTTATTAGAGACATAAAGAACAATTTCAAAGACGCTAACACCCATACCTTCACCCATCAAATTGCTTGTAAAGACATTAGCACACATCTTCCCTCTCAGATACAATCTGTTACCAAAGCCTGGCCTGATATAAGAAGGGATATTGTTTGGGTCACCAGGGAGGTGGGTGATTTTGCAGAAAGTTCAGCAGCTGTGGGAGGGTGAGAGCCCACAAACAGCGGGAGGGAGCCGGCTGGAGAGGTGGCAGAGTGGGCCCTTGCAGGAATTGGTTAGAAAGGAACTTCAGGTATATGCAAGAAAGGATGAAGTAAAGATTAAGGTAAGGATAATGGCACAGTTTTTACAACCCCCGACAGCAAAAAAAATGCAGGGAGCCCCAGGGCCAAAGGTAAGGGGGCGACCACCAGGACAGCAATATGGAAGGAATGAATGTGACATTTGTAAAAGAAGAGAACATTAGAAATGGATTGTTAAGGGTGTCAGGATCTCCTATTGTACTGTGGGCTCACCACACTGGAGCACTTGATAACATGCAGAATGGGTCTGGACCAAGAAGTGTGGTTTTTAGTAGACACGGGAGTCTCTCTGTCTAATTGATTTTTATGCCAAAGGAGAGACAATAGTCCAAATTTTCTTTTGATAAGTGGGAAAGATGAGCAGGTGCATTTTATTCAAACTCTACTGGTGAATGTGGGGGATGGGTTTAAAATGAATGACTTCCTGTTTGCTCCTAGTTGTGATTGTGGTTTTGTTATGAACAAAAATTCTGCCAATTTTTTCTGTGAGAAAAAGGTTACCACTGTTGCTGCTTGTGTTATGGTAATTACAGGTCGTTGTCGTTAATAGTTGGTTTTGTATCAGTAAAAGGCTAGCTGGGGCAGAGTTAATGGCCCTTCTCTGGGACAGTAAAGGGTGGGGACCTCCGGAACAGTGAGGAGGAGACTTGGGGGGGGGGATATGCAAAATAACTCCAGGACCAGCATGCCATGAGAAGCTACTGCTTCTAGCTTGCTGAAAAAGACCCCAAAACAACGAGCCAACTAAGAATTGAGAGGTTGGAGTGATGTCTGGACATCAGGAACGGAGTGCTGAGCCTGCAGAGATGCTGAACACCTTTGTAGTCCCTCTCACCCTGAGCACGGGAATCGTCCCGACGAGTGGGAACGGGCCAAGAGAGGCGGCAGGAGTAACATCCCAAGGAGTCACCACGCCTTAAAGGCTCCCACGAGGACCGGACCCCAAGCTCTGCCCCTAGTGGACAAAGCGGCGCATATCCTCCTCCTCCTCGTCGCCTTGGGAGACACAACGGGAGACTGCAGACCCATCCAAGCTGCCCAATCTTGAGCTGATCACTTTTAATAAAGGCATTAGAAGGGGAAAAAGTCTCCTGCCCTGTTTATTTCAGTTTGCTATGAGGGAATTTGATGACTGAGTTGGGCATGCGGCTTAGTGTTGTGAGGGATGATGGGGAGGTGTATTGGTTTTGCACAGCCTGGTTTTTGGTAGCAGGGGGCTGTAATAAGTAACAATATATTTGTTCATTAATAGCTAGATGATGATTTAAATTAAAAACAATAGCTAAATAGATTTTGTAGAATATCTATAGGGCTGTATGGGAAATGTTTAAGTAGTGCTTAGGCTACAAACCCCCCCTTGGTAACCAGATTCAGCCACATCTGGTAATAATTACTAACCTTGTAGAATTGCTTGCTCTGCAAAAATTCTACCCTATAGATATAGGAGACTTTCTGAAACACATATGGTAACAATTATTAACCTTGCAAGAATGCCGAGCTTAGAAAAAAGATTTCTAGGTATGCCTTATAAGGAAAGCGACCAAAGAGGAAGACTTGGGGCCTTCATCTCACGACCACCAGAGGGCAGAAAAAAGACCCCTAGCAACAGGAGGAGCACGCGCAGAAAACAGATCACGTCACCCAGGAATTCGGAAAAAAAGGACAATAAAAAGCGAACTTGAAAGAGGGGAGGCGCGCGCCTAAGAGAGCAAGACTCCTGGCCGCCCAGCGCTGAATCTTGCTTATTCTTGCTTGCATAATAATAGAGATTATTGTACAATTCTTAAATTCGGTCGATTCGTTTATCACAATTTGGTGCTGTGACTCGGATCCTGAGACAGGGTTGGTTTGAGAATTCGGGGGGGGCGCCCCCACCCCTTTGGTGGCCCTGATCTTCTCAACCGACCCCCCCTCTGGACCGACGAACCTAAATTCGAGAATAAGCAAGGAAACACCGGTAACCCTGTAAACTTTGTGCACGAAGATCTGAGCGAAGACGCAGGACGCGTGAGTATACGGGTGAACCGCTCGGTTGGGGTTGGAATCCCAGGGCACAGTGAATGAGACGTCCAACAGAGGACAAAGCAAGAGGGACCCTCCAGTAGTGCGTTTCTCGTAACCCGCGAGGGAATGAGCCACGACCAAGGGGGGAGGGGGTGTGTGTGTGCGTGGAGGTGCCTTGGAAGATGGGTAGAAGGAAAGCAAGCCTTTTGACCCCATGGGGGAGGGCCCCCGGTTACCCCCAATATTTAAGGATAGTCCATTAGGATTAATGATTAGGTATTGGGATGATTTTCCCTCCAGAAAAGGGAAGGATAAAGCAAAAATGATAAATTATTGCATGGTAGTATGGGGGGGTAAGAAACTGGATTCAGGAAATACATACTGGCCCGTTTTCGGATCCTCCGAGGACTGGGTCTGTCAAGCCCTGAACATCTATGTGAATTCCAAAGAGCCAGAAAACCTGGAGGAGAGTGCTTATGCTAAATTGTGGTTGGTAGGAAGTAATGAGCAAATAACTAGATTGCTCCCCCTTAAGGGAAGCCAAGGGGAAGAAGATAGAAAGAAAAAGTCCCGAGTGGAGGAAGAGATTTCTATTTATCCTCCCCCATATGTACCACCACCAGCCCCAGCCCCCCCTGTATCCCTTCCAAACATTCCTCCGGCATCAGCCCCTGACAAACAGCAGGTCACAGACTCCTCGGATTACAGGAGACGTACTCGGAGCCAAATGAAAACAGTAATTGAGGAAGGAGAGAACAGTGGGTTGTTCCCTCTTAGGGAAATAGCATTAGGAGGACCTCAGGCTGGGATGGGGTTTGTCACTGTCCCCTTAAACTCAGGAGATGTCCTTGAGTTTAAGAAAGAGATGGGAAAATTATTAGAAGACCCTATAGGAGTAGCAGAAAGGGTGGATCAGTTCCTGGGACCAAATATATGTGCTTGGGTAGAGATACAGTCCATTCTAGGCATACTATTTACAACAGAGGAGAGAGGGATGATTAGAAGGGCAGGAATGAGAATTTGGGACGCCCAGCATGTTCAAGGTCCTGCGGCTGATGTCAAATGGCCCTTGCAAAATCCCAATTGGAATAATCAGGACCCCAACCATCGTGGTCATATGCAGGACTTAAGAACTATTATAATCCAGGGCATACGAGAGGCTGTGCCCCGGGGACAAAATATAAGCAAGGCATTCAGAGTGCCAAGGAAAGGATGAGACCCCCACTGAATGGTTGGAAAGATTAAGGAAGAGTTTTCAGTTATACTCAGGGGTGGATCCAGAGACACCTATGGGGCAAGCACTCCTGAAAACACAGTTTGTAGCTAAATCGTGGGAAGATGTTCGAAAGAAATTAGAAAAGTTAGAGGATTGGCAGGATAGAGGACTTGATGAATTGCTTAGGGAGGCTCAGAAAGTATATGTTAGACGGGAGGAAGAAGCACATAAAAGGCGAGTACAGATGATGGTAGCAGCAGTAAGGGAGGGGCAGCGAAAAAACCCTCCGCCACGGGAAAGAAATGACATGAGGAGGGGTCCCCGGGATTTAGGAGGGTCCCCAGCGGGGGGGAGAGAAGGAACGGTGTGCTACTACTGTGGTGGGAAAGGACACATGAAGAGGGAATGTCGAAAGAGGCTTAGGGATGAGAAAATATTCAAAGAGGATTAGGGGGGTCAAGGGCTCTATTTATTGGGGACTCAAATGTCATCAGAGCCCTTGGTAAAACTTAAAGTGGGTCCCCAGCAAACCCCCATAACCTTCGTTGTAGACACGGGGGCCGAGAGATCAACAGTCCAGTCCAGTCTTTGCCCCCGGGATGTAAGATTTCGCCTTTAACAGTACAGGTTATTGGGGCAAAAGGGGAACCCTTCAAGGTTCCTGTAATTAAAGATGTCTTAATAGAATCACAGAAAAAAATAGGGATAGGATCCTTGCTACTAGTTCCTGAAGCCGATTACAATTTATTAGGTAGGGATTTAATGGTGGAATTAGGAATAAATATAAATATTGAAGAAGAACAGTTGAAAGTCCGACTGTGCCCCCTACGGGCCACTGACGAGGAGAAGATAAACCCGGAAGTTTGGTATACCCCTGACACAGCAGGGAGACTGAATATAGAGCCTTTCACAGTTTTTATCCAAAACCCGGAAATCCCGGTGAGGATAAAACAATATCCCATGTCAGACGATGCGCGAAGGGTACTAAAACCAGAAATAGAACGGTTAATACAACAAGGGCTCTTGGAACCTTGTATGTCTCCCTTTAACACCCCCATCTTACCTGTAAAAAAACCAGATGGAAAATACCGACTAGTACATGATTTAAGGGAAATAAATAAAAGAACTATTGCCCGGTTCCCTGTAGTAGCTAATCCCCATACATTGCTCAGTCAATTGAAACCTGATGACCAATGGTATAGTGTTATAGATTTGAAAGATGCCTTTTGGGCATGCCCCTTGAAGGAAGAATGTAGGGACTATTTTGCATTTGAATGGGAAGATCCCGATACCCACCGAAAGCAACAACTAAGGTGGACTGTGCTCCCACAGGGATACACCGAGTCCCTGAATTTATTTGGGCATGCATTAGAACAAATAATGAAAACCTATACCCCAAACCCGGGAATAACCCTTGTTCAATATGTAGATGATCTGTTAATAGCTGGAAAGAGTGAGGAATCAGTTTGGAAGAAAGCATTAAGCTTTTAAACTTTTTGAGCATTCGGGGGCTGAAGGTGTCCAAAAATAAATTGCAATTCGTAGAAGAAGAAGTGAAGTACCTGGGACACCGACTCAGTAAAGGAACTAAAACACTAGATCCAGAGAGGGTTAAGGGAATCCTCTGCCTTCCCCCCCCAAGAAATAAGAGACAAATTAGACAGCTATTGGGTCTCGTAGGATACTGCAGACAATGGATTGAAAACTTTAGTGGCAAAGTAAAATTCTTGTATGAAAAACTAACTACTGAAGGTTTGATTAAATGGACTGAAAAGGATGATGAATCATTAGAACAACTAAAAGCGGAATTGGTTAATGCCCCAGTGCTAAGCCTCCCCGATGTTAGGAGACCTTTTTATTTGTTCGTTAATACTGAGGCAGGAGTAGCATTTGGGGTACTGGCTCAGGACTGGGCCAGCAGTCGAAAACCAGTGGCATACATTTCTAAATTACTGGATCCAGTAAGTAGGGGACGGCCAACATGCTTGCAGATTATAGTAGCCACAGCCCTTTTAGTGGAGGAAGCTCTCAAAATTACCTATGGAGGAGAACTGAAAGTTTTTTTACTCCCCATAATATACGGGCAGTATTGCAACAAAAGGCAGAAAAATGGATAACAGACTCTAGACTTTTGAAATACGAGGGCATTTTACTGTCGTCCCCTCGGTTGATACTTGAAACCACCTCTCTGCAAAACCCTGCTGAATTCCTGTTTGGGGATCCACAGGAGAATTTAACTCATGATTGCTTACATAGCATAGAGAAACAAACAAAAATTAGACCGGATCTCAAAGAAGAAGAGCTGGAAGAGGGAGAAAAGTTATTTGTGGATGATTCCTCTAGGGTTGTTGAGGGAAAGCGAATCTCTGGATATGCCATTGTGGGAGGTGAAAATTTAGAAATAATAGAATCCGGCCCTCTGAGTCCTAGTTGGTCAGCCCAGGCCTGTGAGCTTTATGCGGTATTGCGGGCTCTGAAATTCTTGGAAGCTAAGGATGGGACCATCTATATGGACTCAAAGTATGCCTTTGGAGTGATACATACTTTTGGAAAAATTTGGGAAGAAAGAGGGTTAATAAATTCCCAAGGAAAAGAATTAATACATCGGGAACTAATCACTCAGATATTACAAGCGTTAAGAGGCCCAAAGAAAATAGCAATAGTACATGTTAAAGGACATCAAAAGGGTCCCTCCCATCTGGTCAGAGAAAACAATATAGCAGATAGAGAAGCAAAGAAAGCTGCCCTCAGAAAATTCCAGGAGCAGGGAACAAGGAGAATGCGAGATGGTGAAAGAGTTTGTGTCCTGAGCTTCACAGCCCAGGAAAAGGAAAAATTAGACAGAATGGGAATAACAGAGAATGAGGGTATTTGAAAATTACCAGATGATAGGGAAGTGCTGCCAAAATCTGTAGCTCAGAGGATAGTGCAGCAGTTACATGAAAAGACTCACTGGGGAACCCAAGCCTTAGTAGATCAGTTTACTATTAAGTATATGTGTATAGGAATTTATGATATAGCAAAACAAGTAGTTAGGGGATGTGTAACATGCCAGAGGGTTAATAGGCATCAAGCTCGAGAAAGGATTCCAGGAAGAAGGGAATTAGCACACCGACCTTTTTCACATGTACAAGTAGATTTCACCGAGCTACCGAAAGTAGGGAGGTACAATTACTTATTGGTACTGGTAGATCATCTAACCCACTTCGTAGAAGCATATCCTACATCACGGGCTACTGCAAATGTAGTGATTAAAACCTTACTGGAAGAAATAATCCCTAGGTATGGATTAGTAGAAATATTAGACTCTGATAGAGGCCCCCATTTCGCAAATAAAGTACTGAAAGAGGTAACCATGGCCTTAGGTACTAAATGGAAATATCACACCCCTTGGCACCCTCAAAGCTCAGGGAGGGTAGAAAGGGCAAATGGAGAAATCAAGAAGCAACTCACTAAACTTATGGTGGAAACTAAAATGTCGTGGGTCAGATGTTTACCCCTGGCACTGCTAAACATTAGAACCCAACCTAGGACGGATGTGGGAATTTCTCCCTTTGAAATGCTCTATGGAATGCCTTACGACTTAGAGCTACCAGGAAACCATCCCTGTATCCAAGATAGTCAAACTCGGAGTTACATACAACACCTAATGAAACGAAGGGAGGAACTAAAACGAAAAGGGCTATTGGTACAAAGACCCCCTTTGGACATAGCAATGCATAAGCTTAAACCTGGAGATAGAGTCCTAATTAAAACTTGGAAAGAGACCTCCCTAACACCCCAATGGGAAGGTCCCTATGTTGTTCTGTTTACCACAGAGACAGCCGTCCGAACTGCTGAAAAAGGCTGGACACATGACAGTCGAGTGAAAGGACCCATCACTGCAGACACCCCTTGGGAGGTGACCAGTCGCCCTGGAGATCTACGATTGACTCTTCAGAAAACATAAGAACGCCTATCAACTGTTAATATGAATGACTGAGAGGGAGAAACACCGACTGCAGCTACTGGTCAGAGACAATATTCAAAGGGTGGGAAAGGAACTGAAGTGTCCTCTTATTTGGCACACATGGGATGATCTGATATCAGTGGCTGAGGTCCTCGCTGAGATAAGGCGGCCACTGTCTAACAGACCTGGGTGCATTAAATGTGGTGATCCCAACTGTAGGGCATGGATAAAAATATTTTGCGGGGGATGTAGGCTCAAATGGTGGGTTTTCCAATCACAATTAGGTGGGGGTATCTGGTGTCATACTTGTGATTGGGGTTGGAGGAGGGAAAACCCTCACACGGCCCTAAGGAAATTTGCAACAGCCCCAGGACAAAGAGAAATCCCTTATAGGGAGGCAATAACATTAATTGAAAATATAGAGCAGAGGAGACATTGGGCCCTGGCCTGGGCAATACATCACCAATCATATAGGATCATCTGCCAAAATCAGAGTGTGATATTAGACCAGGTGTGTGTAGGGAAAAAGATTCATGTCCCCATAGAGTGGCAAGTTGAGCCCCGAAATTGGGATAGTACCTGTCATGGTTTGAGCCTGGCACAGAGCCAGTGCCCCCCATGAAAATGCCTCACCCTGGTGTCTGCTGTGAGATGTGACCAGGAATAAGCAAAACAGGCTCTAACTTAAACATAAAGACCACTTTATTACTTAAACTACAGGAAAATAGGGAGAGACTATAAGGAAAAAGAAGAAAAGAATTGAAAACCTTACAAAAAAACCATTTTCCTCCTCCCCCACCACCTGACTTTCCCAATCCAATACATTCTCCCAAAACAACTGCCCAGCCTTGGCCCCACACGTTAGTATACTCAAACTGCAGTTCATGAAGAGGAAAGGAGTCCTTCTCGTTCCATAGGCTTCTCCTGGAAACACACTGAAACCTCGTGTGCTTCTTTGTCACTTCGGCACCGCCCGGAAAAAAAAGTCCCTTTGCCGCTTGTGACATTTTCCTTCCATGCCCAGTGCTCTCACCACTGCGCATGGCCAGAGCTGCTTTTAGGGTTGTCTTTCAAGGATGCCTTGTCTCACTCCAAAAAGGCACAGTCTCTGCTTTGGGACATCTGTCCCCCCCATATTTTTCCAACCCCCTGGGGCCGGGGGGTCCTCACGAAGAACCTTCCTGGTTTTGAGGCACTGCCTCCCCCTAAATGCAGTCTGTGTCACAGGAACAACTGAGTCCATAGCCACGAGAAAAGTCCAGCCAAAAGGCCACTCCAAATCATCTCTCCCCATCCAATCATCTCCACATCTCATCTCTTATCTCCCTTCTTATTCAGCTTCGAGGAGGATTAGCATTTTTGCAAGGCCCCAATCATGCAAGAAAGGGTTAAAAGTTTTCAGTCTCTGCTGTCGGTCCCGGAGCGACTCCCACGCACGCTGCCCACACGCTGCCGCTCCGGCCGGGCAGTCTTCCTCCCTCCTTCTCCTCCTGGCTGGCTGCTCTCCTGGGGGGGGCTGGCTGCCCGAGGGCTGACTCTCTGGGACCTTCCACCCTTCCATCCTCGAAGCCCCCTCAACCCCCACCTCTGTCCAGGCCCCAGGCCTACCGCATGGCCGGCCCCTCCCCCGCCCAGCAGCAACAGGCTGGGCGGGGGAGAGAGATCTGAACTCTTCGCCGCGATGTCCAAAAGAGGAAGTGCCAAGGGCAGTGCCTTGCTTTTAACCCCTGTGTATTCTCGGAGGTGTGTCCAAACCCCACTGGCCACACCGGACGCCAGTCTCAAACCCAAAACCTTCATTGGTTTGACCACAGCTTCCCAGAATTCCCACTCCTTCCTGGTCAAACCACGACAGTACCGTACACCACTGCTTCCGAATATATAAGAAACGAGCCCGTAAGGCTCGGAGGAAAAACCCAGACAGTGAGACTCAGGCCCTAAAAAGCTCACTAGGAACGGCAGAGAATCTGCCATAAGATAAGAGAGATCCTTTGCCTGGAGGCCTGGCAGCCTGCCCTTAGGAATTGGGGCAGGAACGAAAGAAATAGCCCAAATAATGCACCCCCTGAAGACTACCCCTGCTGCCGAGAAGATAATGATCCCTGCAGATCGATGCACCCGGGCTGGCAGGCGAGGCAGAGAGGTAAGGAGGAGTGGGGGAGAGCAACGGGCTACAGGAACAGGAACGGAGCACAGGAATACTCCAGGTAAAAGAGATATGGTTATAAGAGGTGAACAAAATTTGTTGCTAGGACCCTGCCCTGCTTGGCGAGCTATTTTTATCATTATAATCCTGAGCTTCCCGACTGCCTGGAGAAACCCCCATCAGCCTTATAAAGGGAACAAGATCCTAGTCAAACGGACCCTGATCACTGACTGGTCTCAGGCCTTTTTGCAATTTACCGGATCTATGGGAAATACCACAGGTTTGAGTTTACAAACTGTAGTTCTGCATGACGGTCTGCCGTACGCTAAACACGAATGGAAGAGGCAGAGAACTTGGCAGCTTCAAGGAGTAGTGGGAGAACAAATTAATATTGGATGTCGAGTGGTTAATGGATCAAACTATACTAACACAATCTCAATCAGTGTTTCCATGGGTCAGGAGGATAAACAAATAAATTGTGAATACCCAGCATGAGACTGCTGGCAAAACTTCACATTAAATCACACGGCAGAGGTAGTCTGTCTATGGACAAAAGATACACAAGGCCTTTCCTTTAAATTCACAATAAATATTAAAACACAATCTACCACTACTAAACCTCACATTATCACCGTTTCACCTACACCACTGGTCACACTTACACCAAAAATTTTCAAAATAGGACCTTATATAATCAAAAAAACTGGTCAACAACAAATATTATTTAATCCAGCATGGTCTCTTAAACAGGTCGAACTGCTAATGCAGACCAATGTTTCAGAAATCCAGCCAGCTTGTTCTCCGTTTTTGCAAACATCCTTTGAAGGCTGGACTACTTGGCTCCAGAAACGCAGCTCTTTTAAAACAAGGAAACTTAGAGATGTGACTGGTGTTCTAGGCACAGGACTGGGAATTCTGAATAGCATCGATTCGGAGGTACCAATGAACAAACTGGCTGCTACGGCCAGAGATCTGTCCAAATTACAGCAACCACTGAGGTAATCTCTGTTGGCTTTGGGGGCACACCAGTGGATGCTGTCAAACATTTTGCCAAATTGGGAAAGAGTAAATGTGAACGATCACAAATTGGTGATTGATGCACTTGGTGCCACACAAAATAATGTCTCCTTAGCCCTCAGCTGTATCCAGGCACAATTATGGATGCAGTCAGTCTCTGCTGCACTTATAAGAGAGGGCGAGGAAGGCACTTTCCCCACAGAAATTCGGAAAATAATTTGGGATAATGCCACTGAGTTTGAAAGGGAATTCCAATCCTGGTGGAAACTGGTGAATTTTACCTATAACCCTATTTCTAGTACAGTCACTGCCTTTGTCTTGACCATACAAAATGCCTCTGTACATCTAGTTTTTCCTGTCATTGCATTAGGAATAAACCATGACGGAGCTGTCCTCTATCCTACAGAACATAGAGGATGGGCCCGTCAGCTTGGTGACAAATGGCAAACTGTTGACTTGGAATCTTGTATTGTACGAGAACAGTTGGGATTCATCTGCGAGGGCGGTGTAATTATAGCTCAAGATATCTGTTTGGACACAGAGCAAAACATTTGCCATTTTGAGATTCACCCTAACAAGGCTTCTAAAACAGTTCTTATATACATAGGCAATGGGTGCACATGTTTTAGAACGCTCTGTGATTTTGTGCTAGTAGATAATGTTATGGTGGATATAAAGAATCACTCAAACTTCTGTGCTTGTAACTTCACCAAGATTACAGGGTGTGACACCACTTATGAAGCTACAGTTACCTCTCACCACCTATTACAATCCAACTACACGCTGATTCACAAGTTAATGCCCACCCCGATGGGATGAACTTCACCCTAGTGAGACAACTATTGTTTCACCAGGATCTGATAAAAATTCTTGAGAAAATCAGGAAAAGCGGACAGAAGATCCTAGTAACTGTTCAACATGATGTAGAGAAAATACACCAGGTAGTAGAAAGAGTGAAGCAAGATAGCAATTTTAGGTGGTGGGACACCCTGTTCGGATGGTCACCTACTGCCACAGGTGTCTAAAACAGTATGTGCCATCCCATTGTGGTTCTTTTAATTCTGATTGTGCTAGGATTTATTTTGTCAGCAGTTCAATTTGTTGTGAATTGGATTATGATGAAAAGACTAAAGAAATTAGCAGGTATAATTAATGCACAGAGCTTAACTGATGAAATAGATCAGTTAGCGCTTGCTAGGAAGGAGCTAAAAAGGTTTAATGAACAAAACTGGTAAAAAGAGAAATGGGAGATTGTAATAAGCAAAAATATATTTGTTCATTAATAGCTAGATGATGATTTAAATTAAAAACAATAGCTAAATAGATTTCGTAGAATATCTATAGGGCTGTATGGGAAATGTTTAAGTAGTGCTTAGGCTACAAACCCCCCCTTGGTAACCAGATTCAGCCACATCTGGTAATAATTACTAACCTTGTAGAATTGCTTGCTCTGCAAAAATTCTACCCTATAGATATAGGAGACTTTCTGAAACACATATGGTAACAATTATTAACCTTGCAAGAATGCCGAGCTTAGAAAAAAGATTTCTAGGTATGCCTTATAAGGAAAGCGACCAAAGAGGAAGACTTGGGGCCTTCATCTCACGACCACCAGAGGGCAGAAAAAAGACCCCTAGCAACAGGAGGAGCACGCGCAGAAAACAGATCACGTCACCCAGGAATTCGGAAAAAAAGGACAATAAAAAGCGAACTTGAAAGAGGGGAGGCGCGCGCCTAAGAGAGCAAGTCTCCTGGCCGCCCAGCGCTGAATCTTGCTTATTCTTGCTTGCATAATAATAGAGATTATTGTACAATTCTTAAATTCGGTCGATTCATTTATCACAGGGGCCACAGAGGTGGCTCCTGTGGGAAGCTGCTGGAAGCTTCCACCATGTCTAGCAGACCAAATCCCTGATGGCTCTTCCAATTCCCTCATCACCTCAAAGGTCCGCGGGACTCCCAGAGCGTCCGAGAACCCCAGAAATTTCAGGGCCATCTGACTCCGATTCCGACACATCCCTGTCACTCCCGGGAGAGCTTAGGGTGGAAATTTCCCCAAACGAGTTGGAAGACTTGGACTTTGACTTTCTTGAGGCATGTCCTCCCAATCTGCAGAAGCCAAAAAGCGGTCGCAGGGCAGGGACAGCAGCGGAATCGGCAGGAAGGGGGGCCGAGTCGGGACCCGAGGGGGAGGGGGAAGTGCCCTCTTGCGAGAGGCGGGGTCCCGCTGCGGCAGCACCATGCAGCCGGCAGCAGCCTGGGGCGGTGGCGGGACCAGCCAGGGGGGCCACGGAGGCGGTGGGAGGCTCGGGAGCTGATGCGGTTTGCGCGGGCGCAGTGCCGAGGGCGGCGGAAGTTTCGGGTGGTGCAGTGCAAAAGACGCGATCAAGAGGGAGAACTCGTGAGGCAGTTGTGGTGTGCGAGAAGCAGCCACTCGGGGAAAGCTCTCAGACCACAGCGGCTGCGTTGGGCGGGAACAAGTTAGACGGGACAGCTGCAGAGTCCCAGGCGACCACCGCAGGGAGATGCGGAAGGCACCCGGTGATGATGCCACACCCGGAAATCGGAAAGAGGAGATCTGCTCGGATTGCTGAAGCGTCACGGGAATTGCGCCCGTTGGTTGTGGGGGCGGATACAGTGTCAGAGGAGGAGGAGGATTACGAAAGGACTCAAGCTAGGGAGGAAACATCGGAGACGGAACTGGACTGGGACAGGAAGGAATGTCAGTCTCGGGGAGGAAGGGGGCGTTCCCGAGACAGCGCGTGCGCAGAGAAGGGCATGGGCTGAAAGCAGTCGGGGGCGGGCTGCCCACTCCCTCGTGACGACACAGGCAGAGAAGGGGCGTGATCGGGGCTCGGTCGTGTCCCGGGGTACCACCCCCTCTCCGGTCCCAAGGCGACAGACACATATCCAGTCTCAACAGTCAGCCCAGATACAAACTGTACAGCCTCAGCCTCAATCTAAATCAGAAGTGTTGCAGTCAAGCGCCGTGCCAGATCCAACCAGGTGGGCGACAGCGCTACCTTGTGGTGGGACCACCACATTGCAGGAGACCATGTCAGACCTGGTCGGTCAAACCGCAACGTTATCTAGTGGCGGGACTGTAACATTGCAACGTTTTTTCCCAACTTCATATAAAAAGAAATATAGATCGAAGAAAACAGCTCCAGCACAGCAAATGGAGCCTCCATCAGCTCCTGAATCTCATGAGGCTCGGGACACTTCTGATGAGGTGCAGCAACAGGATGATACAGTACGCATTACTGCCTCAGAGGGTGTTCCAGTCTGGATACTTTCAGCAGCAGCTGCTGGCTCATCTGGCCGGGGACCAAGAGTTACTGTACCAAAGAGTGCAGCCAAATATCTTTTACAGTATTTAAGCAAAGCTATGGGAACAACAGTACGAGTATTTCAAATCCCTGTTCCAAATTTAGGATCAAGGGCCAAGGCTTCAACCAGACAAGGAATGCAGATTCCAGCGACACCAATGACTTCTAAGATGGAAGAGGCTGCAGCATGGTCACAGCCTCCGCAGATGACTCCATTGTACATGCAAGTAGCCATGGAAATGCAGGTACCCAAAGAGAAAACAATTCCAACAATAGATTGGGCAAATATTAGACAAGAGCTAGAGAAAGAAAAGGATCTATTGCAAGGTGCGGGAGACATCACAATGCCAGTGACATACTATGCACAGGGTCAGAATCCAAGATGGGACAGACTAGACCACGAAGTAGTCAAAGAATTAGCTAAGGCTATCAGAGACAATGGACTGGGTTCTCAGTATTTTAAGCAGCTTCTGTGGGGCACTTTCAACATGTATGACTTAACACCTTATGATATCAGATGTCTTGTGTCAATGATTCTTACAGACACGCAGAATCTCGTGTGGGACGCGAGATGGAGAAGAGCTCTCACTGAACTGAGGCTCAGATACCAAGGCGGACCAAACGCAAACCTCACTGTGGCACAGTTAGCAGGTGATCCTCCAGGTGACAATCCAATGCATCAAGCAGTGAGGCTTCCACGAGAGGTGCTGAATGACATCAAAGAAGCAGCACAGAGAGCAATTCTGCAGATCACACCAGCGGGAGTGCAAGATACCCTCGACACAAATGTTAGGCATGGTCCCACTGAACCCTTTTCTTCGTTCACAGATCGACTCACACAAGCAGTGGATCGACAAGTGCCTGATGAAGGGGCGAAACCACACCTCATCAAAAGTCTTGCCTATGCCAATGCCAATCCAGATTGCCAACAGATCATCAGTGCAATGCCCGGTCAACCATCTTTGGCAGAAATGGTAGAGGCATGCAGCAAAGTGGGAACACCTCAGCATGTTGCATTCATTGTGAGACAAGAATTGCAAGGACAATTAGAAGAACAACTGGAAGGACGATTGGGAGAAGAAATGGCGAAAATACTTCAAATGCAGAATGAAAAGATCGACAGGACTGACAGAGTTTTAGCAAACTTTGAAAAGAAAAACAGTTCATCTGGAGGACAATGCTACAAATGTGGCGCATTTGGACACTTCAAGAAGAATTGCCCACAAGCACATGTGCCAAAGACGGAAAAGCCATCGAACCTTTGTCCAAGGTGCAGGAGAGGAAAACATCTTGCGAACGAATGTTATTCTCAGACGGATATAGATGGGAAACCTCTACCATATCCAGGAAACTCAAAAAAGAATGCGCAGCACTGCCAACGCATGTCGACACAAGTGATGGTGCTGACACAAGAACAACAGGACAGTCATCGGAGAACGTCGAACAAACTCCCTCAGCAAAACCATCAGCAGAATCCCCAGCGACCCAGAGCTCTTTCCACCAGGGGCACAGTGCATCTTGGCAGCTTCTAAATTGACGTGCTTCATGGATGGAAGCCATGCAGTGATACCCATGGGTGTCACCGGAACTTCGCACAAAAGACAAGACTTCTTGATAATTGGAAAAGACAGAAGTAGTACCCTCGGACTCGTCACTTATCCTTCAATTATTTCAGCAAATTGGAACGAGGAGTTGACAGTTTTAGCCAAGGCTCTTCAACCACCACTGATTGTTCCAGAAAACACCCCGGTAGCCAAAACTATTGCTTTGCCACCCCATGCAATGGAACAAGTCATGCCAGTGTTTGACCAAGAAGGATTTCCCTCTGGGGAACACGTGGAAGTACACGCTTCCTGGATAAAACATATAGGCCGAGATCGACCCACTGTCACTTGTCACTTGACTTGTGGAGAAAGGACAATCGCCATTGGAGGAATGTTTGACACAGGGGCCGACATCACAGTTATATCATACGTCTTTTATCCCCGAGAATGGAATTTGGTTGCTCCCTTGGGTTCCCTCACAGGCATAGGGGGAAGTTCCCTGTGTCTGCAGAGTGAGAACGCAATTGTTGTTACAGGACCAGGAGACAAAACAGTGATCATTCGTCCCTTTGTTGTGCAAAAGCCCATCACAGTATGGGGAAGAGACCTTTTAGCACAATGGAGCACGAAATTGGAGGTGGATTTTTAGTGCGGGTCACTGCTACACTCGCCTTACTGAAGTTAACCTGGAAGACAGACAGTCCTGTCTGGGTGGATCAGTGGCCCCTTGAGCGAAAGAAGTTGAGTGCACTGAAGAACCTGGTTCAAGAACAACTGCAAAAAGGACACATCAAACCACCAAACAGCCCATTGAATTCTTCAGTGTTCATCATTCGAAAGAAAGTTTCAGGCTCATGGAAACTGTTGCATGACCTCAGGAAGATCGACTAAGTCCTCAAATACATGGGAGCACTTCAACTGGGACTTCCCTCACTCTCAGTGATTCCCAGAGATTGGCCGCTTGTGGTCATTGACCTCAAGGACTTTTTCTTTAGCATTCTGCTTCATCCAGATGATGTTCCTCGACTTGCCTTCTCCGTTCCAAGTATCAACAGGGAGAAGCCTCTGCAGAGGTACCATTGGGTGGTTCTTCTACAAGGCCTGAAAAACTCACCGACTATTTGCCAATGGTACGTGGCACCAGCTTTGTCATCAGCGCAGAAGAAATATCCAAAGGCAAAAATCATTCATTACATGGATGATTTGCTCATTGCAGTGCCAACACAACAGGAACTGCAAGAAACTCACGACTGTGCGATTGCAGAGGTGCAAAAGGCAGGACTGGAAATCACTGTTTCAAAGATCCAAGAGATTGCACCGTGGAAATACCTAGGGTGGAAGATTCCAGAGCGAACAATAAGACCACAGAAGATGGAAGTCAGTTCCAAAGTCAGCAATTTACATGATTTACAACAGCTCCTAGGAAAAATCAACTGGATGAGACCAATTTTGGGAATCATAAATTATGATATTCCATCATTGCTCGACCTTCTGAGAGGGGACATAGACATCAGGTCTCCCAGGACACTCACACACGAAGCACGAAAAGAACTTGAGAAAGTTACAGAGATGATTCAGAAGAAACAAGCACATCGATTAATAGAATCACTGCCCTTTCAATGGGCAATGTTGGGGGAAAAAGTACAGTTTCATGGTCTGATCTTCCAGTGGGATTCGTCTCAAAGAGACTCTCTTAATCATAGAGTGGATCTTTTTATCTTACAGGTCTCCAAAGACGATTCTCACAGATCTGGAGATGGCATCTCAAGTTATCATAAAAGCGAGAACAAGGTTGCTGACAATGTCAGGCAGGGACTTTTCACTAATTTATCTACCATTGAAAAAAGATTATTTTGATTGGGCGATGCAAAAATCAAAAGATTTGTTATTCGTGTTGTTAGGCTATCCAGGCACTTGCACAATTCATTTCCCATGTCACAGACTGTTGCAATCAAATATATGTTATAGGGAAAAACCAAGAATAAGTGAGGAACCATTGGACGGGATCACAGTATTCACTGAAGGTTCAGGAAAAACATACAAATCAGTAATCTCTTGGCAAAATTCAGTAACAGGAGAATGGGACTCAGACATAGAAATAGTTCAGGGTTCATCACAAATCGTGGAATTGGCAGCCATGGTCAGGCCCTTTCAATTGTTCAAACAACCTCTCAATCTGATCACAGATTCAGCATATGTTGCAAATGTGGTCAAACGGTTGGAAGGTTCACTTTTAAAAGAGACAAGCAATGGCATTTTATATTCATACTTGTCATGCATGAAAACACTATTGGAAAGCAGAGAACATAAATATTTCATCACTCACATCAGAGCACACACATCACTTCCAGGATTTTTGGCGGAAGGAAATGCCCAGGCAGACAGGTTGACAATGCCCATTTCACAAACTTTACCAAATATTTTTGAGCAGGCAAGGTTGAGCCATGCATTTTTTCATCAGAATGCACAGGCACTGATGGAATCCTTTCGCATTTCAAAAAGCCAAGCGAGGGAAATCATTAGTGCTTGCCCAGACTGTCAGCTTGTGCAGCCACCTGCATCCACAGGAGCAGTCAATCCGCAAGGACTGCAAAGTCTTCAACTGTGGCAAGCTGATGTCACAAAATATCCATCTTTTAAGAAGCTCAAAAATATCCATGTTTCAGTTGACACATTTTCAGGAGCAATTTTTGCATCATTACATGCGGGAGAAACTGCACAACATGTCTGTCGACATTTTTTGCAAGCATTTGAATCATTGGGTGTGCCTCAAGAGATAAAAACAGACAGTGGCCCAACATATACAGGGAAGGTGCTTGACAAGTTTCTGAAAAAGTGGGATGTCAGACATTCATTTGGTATTCCACACTCCCCCACAGGTCAAGCAATCATTGAAAGAACACATCATACTCTGAAATCCCTTTTGGATAAACAAAAAAGGGGTGAGCCAGAGGCAACGCCTCACATGAGATTGAATAAGGCATTGTATGTGTTGAATTTTCTCAACAGCTCCTTTTCAGAACCCAATCCACCAATTCTCAGACATTTTTCGAACAACATTCAGGCAAAACTAAGGGAGAATCCTTTAGTTTTGATCAGAAATCCAGAGACAGGACAGATTGAAGGCCCTTTCAAATTAATTACATGGGGCAAGGGTTTCACTTGTGTTTCCACAGGACGAGGTCTTAAGTGGGTGTCAGCATGACACGTGAAGCCTTATCGGACTCGGACGCAAGAAAATACAGATCCCGGAAACAGAGAGGCAAGCACGCAGACAGAAGGAGGACCAGACTGTGGACATCTACTCGGAAAAAAACATAAAAAGTCCAAGGACTTGGGGTTTCTTTTGGGGCTTGGGTGTCAAAACACGGCAAAACTTCTCGCGAGGAGTGAAGCCATGAGCTTGGTATTGCTCATGTGCCTCATTCTTTCACCTATTGCCTTAGGCAATGGGGCGAATTTGCTCATTGTCCAACCAAAACAAAATGTTTGGGAAGCTTTAGCTCAAGCAGCGGGTTTAGACAGCATTTGTTTGACACACTCAAGACCAGGGAAACCATTCACAATATGTATGTTTGGTTTGCCAGTGGATGAATGGCCAATTCCAAAACACACTCCTGTAAAAGTTTCACAGGTCATTATGGATCCTGTGAATGAGTGGCGTTTTTGGACACAACTCCTTCCTGTGGCTTCTTCTGAACCTCAGGAACTGGAAATTCTCGGGTCAACAACAATGGAATTTTGCATAAAATTTGAATTTCCGGATGTGATGCAAACAAAAAATAAGACAATTGATGTCACTCCAAATCATGTAATTTATAGAAATGCATCTGCTTGGTGCAAATACACCAAGACGACAACCAAAGCATCACTCCAGGCTCCAGCACAGTTACCACGAGGGATCTTTCTCATTTGTGGGGACAGAATTCGGCATGGCAACCCTGCAAATGTCGAAGGCGGTCCATACAGCATTGGAAGAATTTCATTGTTATCACCTGATTTGAAATTCTTGAAAGAGCAAAAACATAAAGAGAAAAGATCAGTGGAACAATATAGTCCAAATTGTGATGATGAGCTGCACACATGGGACAAGGCTCGGAGAATTGCCATTGCAATTTTCTCACCTCAGGCAGCATCGGGGGTGGCCTTGACTCAATTGGACCATATGGGTTGCTGGCTGAGCAAACATGCTCGAGCTGTTTCTGTTGCACTGAGTGACATGTTAATAGACATTGACAGTGTGAGACGAGCAACTCTTCAAAATAGAGCAGCAACTGATTATCTGCTGCTGGCACATGGACATGGATGTGAGGAATTTGAGGGAATGTGCTGCATGAACATGTCAGATAATTCAAAGTCGATTCATGACAACATCAAAAAATTACAAGAAAGTATTAATAAGCTTGGAGAGGTCACTGGAACCTGGATGGGTGATGTGCTTGGATTTTTTAACCTTTCACCGTTGTGGAAGGAACTTTTAAAGATAGGTTTTTATATTTTAGCAGGGCTTGTGGTTCTTCTGCTCATCTTGCCATGCATCTTTTTGTGCATGTGACGGGCCATGAACCAAGTTGCCAAAGAGGTGTTTTTGGTGCAAACAGAAGGGGGAGATGTCAGAACTCAGTACATCCCTCTGGGTGTCCAGAGTTGCCGGGACCCCTGCCAGGGGGCTCAGAGACCCTGGCACACAGCCCAGAACACCTGTGGGTTTGATTATGACCTGTGGAGCAAATTACCAGTTTTGTATGAAGACCTGAAAGCCACAGAAGTTTAAGTAGTGCAATAATAAAATTATCACTAGGTGAAAAAGTAGATTTTGGGGTTTTTAGAATAGGGGTTTTGGGGACAAGATGAAGGGACTTGGGTGTGTCCAGCCTTTCTTCTTCTTTTTCTCTACCTCCAACTTCTGCTGTGATGTTAGCACTTTTGGATTGGTTTAGAATAGAAGCTCACTGTCTAACATAGGTGATAAGTATTGGAAAGTAATTGTAAACATGTTATGTGTAGTTTGTAGTATAAAGAGATAACACCGCCCCGAGGGCAGTCCGAGTGCCCGGAATTGTCCTGCTGAACAGACCTTCACAGGGCAGGAGAAAAATTTTTATAGATAAGTTACAATAAGCAACTCTGAGACCGAGAACTGAAGAACTCCGACTCATTCTTTGAATGTGCGGGCTGAAACAGACTTTTCATGTGTCTTGGGGCTGCAATAAACTGCAGCCTCCCAAGATGGGGTGATAGGGGGATTGCAGCAATTGACCCTGTTGGAAGCCGAGGTGAGCCTGACTGGAAAAGAGTGGCAGAAACATCCTATTGTGACCAGCCCAGAGGCCCCGTGTATTCTAGACATAGAATTCCTCTGGAACAGCTATTACAAAGACCCAAAGAGACTCAGGTGGGCTTTTAGAATAGCTGCAGTAGAAGCAGAAACCATTAAACAATTGAACACCTTGCCTGGACTATCAGAAAACCCATGTGCAGTAAGACTCCTGAGGGTGGAAGAGCAACAAGTACCAATTGCCACCTCAACGGTACACTGCTGGCAGTATTAGACGAATTAAGTTGCTATTATCCCCATCCATAAAATGATCTGTGAGCTGGAGAGCCAAGGGGTGGTCAGTAAGGCCCACTCGCCCTTCAACAGCCCCATTTGGCCTGTGCGCAACTCTGACAGAGAATGGAGATTGACTGTAGACTATCGTGGCTTGAATGAAGTGACTCCACCACTGAGTGCTGCTGTGCCAGATATGCCTTGGACTCCAGTACGAGCTGGAGTCCAAGGCAGCAAAGTGGAATGCCATTACTGACATTGCCAATGCATTTTTCTCCATTCCTCTGGCTGCAGAATGCAGGCCTCAGTTTGTTTCACATGGACAGACATTCAGTACACCTGGAACCAAATGCCCTAGAGGTGGAAACAGCCCCACAATCTGGCATAGACTGATCCAGGCTGCACTGGAAAAAGGCAAAGCTCCAGAAGATCTGCAGTATATCAATGACATCATTGTGTGGGGGAAAATGGAATGGAAATATTTAAGAAAGGAAAATGGATCATCCAAATTCTGCTGGAAGCTGGCTTCGCCATTGTCATGGTTTGACCCTGGCACAATGCCAGTGCCCCCATGAGAATACCCTCTCCCTGGAGTCTGCTGTGAGATGTGACCAGGAATAAGCAAAGCAGACTCCTGCTTAGAAATAAAGAAAACTTTAGTAACTAAACTGCAAGAAAAGAGGGAAAAAAAACATAAGGAAAAAATGAAAACCTTACAAAAGCATTTTCCTTCTCCCCCTCCACCAAATTTCCCAATGCAATACATTCCCCCAAATCACCAACTCTCAGTCCGGCACCACCCTTTAGAATACTCAATCTTCAGTTCATCAAGAGGAGAGGAGTCCTTCTTGCACCATAGGCTTCCCCTGGAAACATGTTGAAACCTCGTGTGCTTCCATGTCACTCAGCACCGCCCGGAAAGTCCTTTGCCATTTGTGACTTCTTCCTTCAATGCCCAGTGCTCTCACCACTGTGCATGGACCAGAGCTGCTTCTAGGGTTGTCTTTCAAGGATGCCTTGTCTCACTCCAAAAAAGGCACAGTCTCTCCTTCGGGACATCTGTCCCCCCCAGTTTTTTCACCCCCTGGGGCCGAGGGGTACCCACACTGAACCCTCCTGGTTCTGAGGCACTGCCTCCCCCTAAATGCAGTCTCTGTGTCACAGGAAAAAAAAAATGGTTCTGTCTATGGCCACACAAGAAAAGTCCAGCCAAAAGGCCACTCCATCATCTCTCCCCCCAGTCAAGTCTTCTGCACTTCCCTCATGACCCATTCCCTCTTATCTCATCTCTTATCTTTCTTCTCATTCAGCTCCAGGAGGATTAGCATTTGCAAGGTTTCTATCATGCAGGAAAAGGGTTAAAAATTTCAGTCTCTGCCTGTCCCAGAGCTCTGGAACTCCCACGGTGCCCTGCCGGGCACCTTCTCCCCGCACTTCCCTCCCTTCTCCTCCTTGGCCAGCCGCTATCAAATTCAGATGCCAGCTCTCCCTCTCTCTCTCCTGAGGGGGGTGGGGGGTGGGGGGGGTGGCTGCCTGATGTCTCTTGGTGCTCCTCCACCCTGCCATCCTCAAGGGCCTCTTCACCTCCCATCTCTGTCCAGACCCAAGCCTACCCATGGCTGCCCCTCCCCCGCCCAGCAGCAGCAGCTGAATGGGGGAGGGAGATCTGACCTCTTTCCATTGAAGTCCAAAGAGAGCCTCCCAGGTGCGCAGCTCTGGTTTTTAACCCCTGTGTGTTCTCAGAGGTGTGTCTGAACCTCACTGGCTACATCAGGTGCCAATATTAAAATCTTAGCACCCATTGGTTTGACTACAGCATCCCAGAATTCCCATTTCCCGGTCAAACCAGCACAGCCATCAAAAAGAGTAATGTCAGAGGACCTGCCCGAGAGATCCAGTTCCTGGGAGTAAAGCAGTAAGATAGATGGTGTCAGGTTCCCACTGAGGTCATCCATAAGATAACCGTGATGTCTCCACCAACCAGCCAAAAAGAAAACACAAGCATTCCTAAGCACCATAAGTTTTTGGAGAATGCACATTCCTGAGTACAGCCAGATTGTGAGCCCTCTCTACCTAGTTGCCCGCAAGAAAAACAATTTCCACTGGGGCCCTGAACACCAACAAACCTTCACCCAGATCAAACAGGAGATTCCTCATGCAGTAGCCCCTGGACAGGACAGTAGCCCAGTAGCCCTAGTCAGGACAGGACCAAATGTGAACAATGTGCTTTATTCTGCAGCCAGGAACAATGGCTAATCCTGGAGCCTTTGGAAGAAGATGCCAGGGGAGACTTGGAGCCAACCTCTAAGATTTTGGACTCAAAGTTACAAAGGGTCCAAAGCCAACTACACCCCCACAGAAAAGGAAATCTTAACCACCTATGAAGGAGTTCAAGCCACCTCAGAGGTAATTGGCATGGAAGCACAACTCCTCCTGGCACCCTGACTACCAGTGCTGGGGTGGATGTTTAAAGGAAAAGTTCCCTCCACCCAGCATGCCACCAACGCCACCATCACCACATGGAGCAAATAGATTACCCTCATCACACAGCGCATCTGTATTGAAAACCAGAATCGCCCTGGGATTTTAGAAATAATTACAAACTATCCAGAAGGTGAAAACTTTAGTCTCACTGACAAAGAGCAGGAATAAGTGATGCAAGCTGAAGAAGCTCCACTGTACAACCAATGACCAGCAGAAGAAACACAATGCACTCTTTTCACTGTTCCTGTTGCATCATAGGGATGAAACAAAAGTGAAAAGCAGATGTATGGAGCCCCACACAGCAAGTTGCACAAACTATTGAAGAAGAAGGTGGATCAAGTCAACTTGCTGAACTCAAGGCCTTTCAACTGGCCCTGGACATTGCTGAAAGAGAGAAGTGGCCAAAACAATACCTTTATACCAATTCATGGATGGTAGCCAATGCTCTGTGGGGCTTGCTGGAAAGGTGGAAAAAGGCCAACTGGCAGTGTAGGGGAAAACCAATCTGGGCTGATAATGCGTTAAAAGACATTGTCACTTGGGTAGAAAAGCTATCTGTGAAAGTCCATCATGTAGATGCCCATGTCCCCAAGAGTTGGGCCAGTGAGGAGCACCAAAACAGCCATGATGTACATCAGGCGACAAAGACAGAGGTATCAGATAGATTTAGATTGGCAACATAATGGGGATTTGTTCCTAGCTCAATGGGTCCATGATGCCTCAGGTTATCAGGGCGGAGATGCTGCTTATAAGTGGGCATGAGACAGAGGGGTAAATTTAACCATGGACAGTATTTCTCAAGTTATCCATAACTGTGAGTTGTGTGCTGAGAACCAAGCAGGCCAAGCAAGTAAAGCTTCTATGATATGGTGGGCAATGGTCCAAATATAAGTATGGGGAGGCTTGGCAGATTGACAACATCACCCTTCCCCAAACCCACCAAGGGAAGTGCTATGTACTAACCATAGTGGAAGCCACCACTGGATGGTTGGGGACCTACCCCGTGCCTCACACTACTGCCCAGAACACCATCTTGGGCCTGGAAAAGCAAGTCCTGTGGAGACATGGCATCCGTAAGAGAATCGAGTCAGATAACAGGACCCATTTCAAGAATGGCCTTATAAACACCTGGGCCAGAAAACAGTATTGAATGGATACATCATATCCCTTATCATACACCAACTGCTGGGAAAATTGAACAGTGCAACAAACTACTTAAGACTACCCTAAAGGCACTTGGTGGAGGAACCTTCAAAAATTAAGAAATGAGCTTAGCAAAAGCCACCTAGATGGTCAACACCCAAGGGTCCAGCAATCGAGCTGGTCCTGCCCAGTCTGAACCCTTGCACACAGTGGATAAAGTCCCTGTGGCACACATGAAAGGTATTTTAGTAAAGACTGTTTAGATTAGTCCCACCTCAGGCAAAGGCAAACCCATCTGTGAAATTGTTTTTGCTCAAAGATCTGGTTACACTTCATGGGTAATGCAGAAATCTGAAGAAACTCGTTGTGTACCACATGGAAACCTAGGCTTAAGTGAGAACTGTGTATAAGGTTACATTGTGTAGAGTTTATTGATTTGGGTATAATCCAGATGGTAATAGAATAAGGGGTGGATAATGTCTTAGGTTGTAAATGCAAGATGTGACCAGGGATGTGTATTCTATTGTCATCTGTTAGAGGTGGGGCAGTTATTTGCTGTTAATTGGACCACCTGTTAAAACCAGGTGGGGCAGTTTTCTTTATCTCTTCCACAACCAATTCTCCCTCCCAGGAGATAACTTCAGCTAATGGGCCATTGAGTCTCACTACATGACTGATAAAATTGCATCATTCCATTGTGAGATGCTCTGCCTAAGGGGAGGAGCGAAGCATTCCTACCTGGATATAATCTGAAATTTGGAACACCACAAGCAGCCTTTTCCCACTGGATTCACAGAAGATCAGCCTTTTTTCCACTGGATTCCCAGAAGACGACCAGGCCTATCTACACCACCACTGGACCTTCAAAGGAAAACAATATCTTTCCTACAGGCTCATTGTT
The DNA here is from genome assembly GCF_047830755.1 of Zonotrichia albicollis. Lineage (NCBI taxonomy): Eukaryota > Metazoa > Chordata > Aves > Passeriformes > Passerellidae > Zonotrichia > Zonotrichia albicollis. The sequence continues at coordinate 8,678,648 of NC_133859.1, forward strand.
TCAACAGAACTACATCTGTCACTCCAGAAGGACTGCAGCAGCCATTTAATCAAACTTCTATCAACACCCTGACCAACAGGGTGTCAGGTCGTATTCTGACTGTCAGTATTTTTTTGTATTACTGCATTTTTATTTTTATTTTTTTCCTAATAAAGAACTGTTATTCCTACTCCCATATCTTTGCCTGACAGCTCCTTTATTTCAAAACTGTAATTCAGAAGGAAGAGGTTTGCATTTTCCATTTCAAGAGAGGCTCCTGCCTTCCTTAGCAGACACCTGTCTTTTCAAACCAAGACATCCTTTCAAATAATAAAACATACGAGGCCCTGCTATGTGCATTGTCTTCAGTTTAACTCCTCAGTGGGGAGGTCCCTTGTAGGTACTGCTAACCACTGAATGGGCTGTGTGAACCGCAGAGAGAGAGTGGACTCATGTCAACAGAATTAAGGGTCTGGTGAAAGAACCCAAAAAATAGACGATAACATCCAGACCGGGTGAGAGATACCCAAAGAAGCTCAAAGACATCCGAAAAGTAGAGTCGAGTTTCCACCAGCCAGCTCAAGGACTGTTTTGGGCAGAGAGTTTGAACTGTATTGGTTATTGATGTAATAGTCCTGTTTTAATAGATGGGAATTACAAGCATCTGTTGAGGGGAACTACATAGGAAACCGTAAGAGATGTTGGGGGGGTTTCCTTTGGAACCAACAAGCGGAGTAAGACAAGAAATAGAGGGCAAGACTGGGTTGGCCCCTGTGTTTGTCACCAAGAAGATTATAGCCCTGCTGTGGGTAGCAACCCTGTAGTAGCAACCCTGTAGCCATGGTAAGGTGGGGGCAAGAAGGCCATACCAGACCTCTATCATTCCTCAATTGTCTTTTAATATAACAGGGACTAAAAGGCAAGACCGAGTTGGCCTCTGTAGTCGCCACTAAGATACACCTGCTATGGGTAGCGACTCCATAGGCACAGTAGATGGGAGTAAAAAAAAAAAGCCATACTGGACCTCTGTGATGTCCCGTTTTGTCCATTCCAAATAAGTGTGTCTAAGGAAAACCTGGGATTTTTTTTTCTGTTCCCACTGTCCTCTCCCACATCAACAAATGCTAGTATGATTCATTAAAAAATTTTTTTTTTTTGAGAAGTAAGACTAGAAGACTAGATTATTGGAATAAAAAATGAGAGTTAATTGTTCGAGCCAAATGACTTATAGAAATTGAAAACGGGGGTTTGTTATAGATTAGTAATGTGATAGTTGGCTCTCACAAATAAGAGATAGATATTATGTGTATGTTAAGAGAAATTTTGTAGATGTATAGTGATGTAGATTGTAATATGTCCTCCCATAGTTCTCTTTCCCCTCCCCCTTGCAATAGCCTTGGTTGTCAGGGCATTTGGGGAGGGCCAGCTTGTTACTAGGAGATGCAACATGACAACACCTGACCTCCAATCAAGATGTAAGAAAGTAATCTCCACTGATGGATGGCAGAGAAGGAGTTGACTGACAAAACTTTGGGAGGGGCTAAGGGTATAAAAGGCAGAGCATCCATTTTGTAGGGGAGCACATGGCTGCTGGTCATGGAGACGCTCAGCGCTGTAATTTTTCCTTATTCAGGCCTTTGTTGTATTTTTGTTAAGGTTTAATAAACCTTTGAAATTTTAAAAGTGAGTGTCATTTCTCACAGTGGGAACAAGAGGGAGAAGGGAAAATAGTAAAGACATGGATGGTCCTTTCACAGGAATACACAGAAGCACTGGTCTTATTTGGACAAGATATTAAATTAATTTACTCCATACCTAGGAATTACATTATTGCAGTATGTGAAGGTCTTGTTTCTTTTGGGAGAATGGAAGGAGGTGGTAGGGGAAGCCACTGCAAAATCACTTAATTTTTTTACTTGAGAGGGGCTTGGAGTATCTGAAGGGAGGGCACAGGTGATGGAGAGAAAGGCTGAATGTTTGGGGCAGATTTTGACTGAAGGTTTGGGGTGTGTTGGCCCAGAGGGGGTCCAGGGAATCTTGGAGGTGCAGTTGCCCAGGACTGAAAGGAAGCTGTGACAATTTTTAGAATTAATAGGGTATTGCAGGACTTGGGTTGAGGACTTTTTATTCTGTGACTTTTTAAACATGTCCCAACCCAGGACATTGCTCTGGCTGCCCTGGAGGACTCGAGACCCTGTCAGGGGGCTCGAAGATCTCGGCACGGAGTCAAAGACACCTGAGCCTTTGATTTTAACCCTTGGGAAAAACTACCAACTTTGTATGAAGATGTACAAGCCACAAGAGTTTGAATAGAATGATAGCGAATTTATCACCAGGTGGAAAATGTAGAATTTTGGGGTTTTTAGAATGGGAGTTCAGGAGGCAAGATGGAGGAATCTGGGCATGTTCTGCCTTTCTCCTTCTTCTTCTTAGCCTCCATCCTCAGCTGTGATGGTGGCACTTTTGGATTGGTTTAGAGTAGAGATAAACTGTCTCTAGGTGATAGGTATTGGAAAATTATTGTAAATTATGTACACGTAGTTTTTAGTATAAAAAGATACCACCACCCCAAGGTGGTCAGTGTGCCTCAACCCGACCTGCCAGACAGACCTCAGTGGGTCAGAAAGACAATGTATTAGATAAGAGAAAATAAACAACCTTGAGAACGAGAGCCGAGGAATCCTGTCTTCTTCGTCGGTCTCGGGGCTGGGAAAAAAAAGACTTTCTAACACCTCGGGGTCATCTCGACACCAGAGACCTCGTCATAAACACAGCCCCAATGTTGTGGTATGGACATGACAAAGACAGCAAAACTATAGTCAGACTCAGAAAAACAATTGGACTTGCCTGTGGATGTTAAACAGGGTTGTGACAAAGGAACTCGAGATAGGGAAGATTTACAGAATACCCCTCCGCCAAATGGGGTAAAGTTGCTTCTTGATGGATCTTCAAGAGTGAGTCATTAAAACTGAAGATCACGGACAAAGACACTCTAACTAATCAAAGTTAGAAAGTGGTATGTTTATTACGTCGGCGAGCTGCACGGGGATTGTCCCCGAAAGGCATGACCACTCTGTACAAGGTTCTTTTCCCTCTATTTCCCAAGATCTTGCATACAATACATATGCATAACCCCAGCACCTCCTATCCCCACTCTGTATTAAAATTAGGTTATTAGTCCTTCACACATGTGCAATTCTTGTCTTGAATTGGGTCAGTGGTCTCAAATTGGGTCAGTGGTCTTGAAGGATGAAGTCAGGAGAGTCTTCATCTGGTCTCTGTGACACTCTGGCACAATCAAAGGCCCCCTGCTATGTAATTGATTGACGTAAAGCCCAGGTACTAACCATTGTTCCACTGGTTTCAACATGTTCTTATAACGGTTCACTTACTCCACTCCTTTCTATAAGCAAGCTCATAATGGAACAATCAGTTTTAGCATAAGCATCTAACAACCATTAACCTTTTGTCTACTTACCTAACTTAGATAAATTATTTCTATCCCTCAGCTAAAATCTTAACTTTTTAAAATCATGATTCATTCCCCACTCCTTCTTCAAGGTTAGTAAATTCTTTTACTAAAATATAGATTCTTCTTCATCTAACCAACCTGTGAGGTAGGTGTTTGTCACAGACATCTTTTGTGAAAAATCCTTTCTTGAGATTTTTCTCCCTTCTGAGAAGTTGTGGCCTCAGCAACAAAATGTAAACAATGGTTATCTGCTGCTGTGGAATGTAACGGGTGGATCCGTGATTGGTCTCCTGTGGATGTTTGGATTTACTGACCACTCACCGCAGAGCTGCTCTCGCTTTCTGCCGGGACACAGATCTTTGTTATTCATTCTTTTCTATTCTTAGCTTAGCTAGCCTTCTGAGAACTTTTCCTTCTATTTCTTTTTAGTATAGTTATAATGTAATATATATAATAAAATAATAAATCAAGCCTTCTGAACATGAGGTCAACATTCTCGCATCTCTCTTCACCTGCAACTGTTGTGACCACCGTCACAGGTGTTTCTTAAAACTGTACCATATGCTCTTGATATTTGTCCTGGTTTAGAGCAAATTTGGGAGACAATCCCCAACGGGGCTTGTTTTGCAGAGAAAAGAAGAAAACTCCACAACTTTTATAAAGTTGTAAATCTGGTACATTTATTACAGCACTGGACGCATGCGGAGATTGCTCTCCTCAAAAAAGGCATGCGTACCTCTGAGAATTCAGGTCTCTTTTTATCTCTCTCTCAAATACATATGCATACAGTTTCACAATAGGTTCATACATATTCATTCTTATGGACTCCGTGTGACATCTATCACCAGTTCCTCTTTATTAAAAAGAATTCCTGGGTCAGGGCGGCTTGCCCTTGAATCGTTTCTGTTTGTTTTTTTTTTTTCCTCTGTCTCCCTCTGTCTCCTCTCTATCTCTGTCCTGCAGTTTTCCCTTCAGCTTGGGCCTTACAGACTTTTTACCCTTCCTAGACATTTCACCTAATTCAAAATAGATTTTTACTCTGGGGGGATTTTTCACTCTGTCTCATTCCCCCCTTTCCTAGATAATAAGTAAATTCTTTTACTTAATGCAAACCCTTACGACAATAAGTGTCTCTTAATGCTTTACCATGTAAGTTTGATAAAGAGGTTAATACAGCTATTCGTTGTAGTATTCTCCAATTCCAAATTAGCAATAGAATAGATAATCCTAAACTTATCCCAACTAACATGAACAAAACTACAATGGGATGACTGTGGTGGTTTGACCAGGAAGGAGTGGGAATTCTGGGAAGCTGTGGTCAAACCAATGAAGGTTTTGGGTTTGAGACTGGCACCTGGTGTAGCCAGTGGGGTTTGGACACACCTCCGAGAATACACAGGGGTTAAAAAGCAGGGCACTGCCCTTGGCACTCTCTCTTGGGACGTCGCTGTGAAGAGGTCAGATCACCCTCCCCTGTCCAGCCTTGCTGCTGGGCGGGGGAGAGGCAGCCATGCGGTAGGCCCGGGGCCTGGACAGAGATGGGGGTGAGAAAGCTCTCAAGGATGGAAGGGTGGCGGAGCCCCAAGAGACATCGGGCAGCCATTCCCCCCCCCAGGAGGGAGAGAGAGGAGAGCCGGCGTCTGAATGTGATAGCAGCCAGCCCGGGAGGAGAAAGGGAAGGGAAGAGTGCAGCCTGGCCGGCGGAGCAGCAGCACCTGTGGGAGTACCAGCATTCTGAGATAGACAGAGACTGAAAACTTTTAACCCTTTCTTTCATGATTGGGGCCTTGCAAAAATGCTAATCCTCCTCGAAGCTGAATAAGAAGGGAGATAAGAGATGAGATGAGACAAGGACCTGGCCCGAAGAACGTGGAGATGATTGAATGGGGAGAGATGATTTGGAGTGGCCTTTTGGCTGGACTTTTCTTGTGGCCATGGACTCAGTTGTTCCTGTGACACAGACTGCATTTAGGGGGAGGCAGTGCCTCAAAACCAGGAGGGTTCTTCGTGAGGACCCCCCGGCCCCAGGGGGTTGGAAAAATATGGGGGGGACAGATGTCCCAAAGCAGAGACTGTGCCTTTTTGGAGTGAGACAAGGCATCCTTGAAAGACAACCCTAAAAGCAGCTCTGGCCATGCGTCAGTGGTGAGAGCACTGGGCATGGAAGGAAGATGTCACAAGCGGCAAAAGGACTTTTTTCCGGGCGGTGCCGAAGTGACAGGGAAGCACACGAGGTTTCAGTGTGTTTCCAGGGGAAGCCTATGGAACAAGAAGGACTCCTTTCCTCTTCATGAACTGCAGTTTGAGTATACTAAAATGTGGGGCCAAGGCTGGGCAGTTGATGATTTGGGAGAATGTATCGGATTGGGAAAGTCAGGTAGTGGGGAGGGGGGAAAGTGGTTTTTGTAAGGTTTTCAATTTTTTTTTCTTTTCCTTATAGTCTTTCCCTATTTTCCTGTAGTTTAGGTAATAAAGTGTTTTTTTATGTTTAAGTTGGAGCCTGTTTTGCTTATTCCTGGTCACATCTCACAGCAGACACCAGGGTGAGGCATTTTCATGGGGGGCACTGGCTCTGTGCCAGGCTCAAACCATGACAATGACACAACTTATTAAAGATTCCATTTGCAGTTGGTGACCACCCAAAGACCACATCCCACCAGTGATGATCTGCATTTTGTTTTATTCTTTGCAAAATTCTAGTTATTTCTTTTTGTATCACATTGGACAGTTCTCTCTGCTTCCTTGAGCTTTTCTTCAAGATCCTTAGTAGGTCTTGGTGTTTAATTAATTGTCTTACTAATCTAAGGTCCATTCTAATCGGAGTAGGTGATAGTCTGTGATTCATTGTGTAATTGGTTTCAATCAACTGGTGGGATGTCACTGGGGCCACGTAGGAAAAACCACACTCTATAATCTTAACTAATTACAAATACAGAAATTAGAATGATTTCTACTAGACAAATAACATAATTGCTATCAATTTTTACAGCAGCACAAGCAGTTCTCAGGCACACACTCTTTTTCAGTATATACGAGCACAGTTTTCTGGTCAGTGACTGGATGGATTTCAAAGTGACAAATACTCTGTTCAGTGTCTAAACACACATCCTGGACATTAATAGTATTGCTTTCACAAATGAATCTCATCTGTTCTCTAGTAATGCAGGATTCTAAGTTTACTGTCTGCCACTTTTTCATTCATCTTTTTTGCCCACACTCTATGTTCTGAAGGGTAGAGTATTGTTTTTTTAATGGTTTAATCTTAGTGCAATGATGGGATGGATAACATAAACAGTGGCATTACGTATGGTAAGCACAAAGGCAGTGGCCACATTAGAAAGAGGATCATAGGTGAAATTCACCATAGTCCACCAGGATTGAAACTTCCTTTCAAACTCAATTGCATTATCCCAAACAATTCTCTGAATTTCAGCTGGAAAATTACCTTCACCCCTTTCCCGTATGATCAGAGCTGCTGTTGCCTGCACCCATAACTGTGCTTGTAGACAACTGAAAGCTAAAGACACATTATCTTGAACTGTACTAAGTGCTTCTACTATTAACTTGTGGTCTTGGTCCCTGGCCTTTTCGTACTTCCTTACTTTGGCAGTACTTTTGAAATCTGTCACTGGCTAGTTCCTAATGCCAATAGAGATGACTGTAAAGGCTACTTGGATTTTGTTAGGCTACCTGCTGCAGTGGCCAGTTTATTCATCAGTATTTCTGAATCAATTCCATTTAAAACTCCTAATCCTGTCCCTATTATCTCAGTTAGATCATTTCTTATTCTGCTCTTGAGATATACTTGTCTTTGTAACTACGTTGTCTAACCTTCAAAGGATGTTTTTAGGAAGGAGGAGCAGGCTGATTGGATTTTTGAGATGTTAATTTGCATTATCAACTCCACACGTTTGAGAGACCATTCTGGATTGAATAATAGTTGTTGTTCACCCACATTCTTTACTACGTAGGGGCCTATTTCATACACTTTAGGTTCAAGTTTGGGTAGAGTCTGAACTATTTGAGTCCTAGTATGGGTTGTATAAGGCCCTGCTGTTGTAAAAAGTGCAGTGTCTACTTTGAATTTAAATGAAAGTCTGACAGCAACTCGAGCTCAAAGGCTGGTCACTTCTACAGGCTGTATCAGGGTGAAATTACACCAACAGTCTGATTCACTTAGGTTATCACAAACTTCTTGGTGTTCATATACACCAGGAGAAGTTGAGACACTAATTGCATCTGGTCTCTCATAAGCCGTCTTATTGATGACCTGGCACATTACTTTGATTTCTTCTCCTCTGATTCCTTGAAGTGCCCACAGTTCTTATTCCTGCCATTCTTGCTTCTCATATACCCGATTCCCGTGGATTACTACAGTAGATAGGTTTAAATCTTTTATCTCAGGAAGTTCTCTCGTGGATCCAGTATACTGATTAACCGCCTGGGACCAAGACCATTCAGCATTGCTTTGGATAGAGGTACTCTTTAGTTCTGAAACTTCAGTTATAATTACATACAAAACAATTCTGTAAACTATAGTATGAACTACCCCCGACCGCAATATACTCATTTTGCCCGAGTAAGTTTTAGTCTCAGTCCATTGTCTTCTGGTATCACTCTCCAAGGGACTTCCAGGGCTTTCTTCACTTGAGAATGATGGATCCAGGCATTCTGCTCCTTGATTTTCATTGCAGTGAAGGTGGTGAGAAGTACTTGCAGTGGTCTCTCCCACTGTGGTTCCAAAGTCTTTTATACAAGAGACTTAACTTATACATCATCCCCAGGCTATCTAACTCCCTGCTCCGAGTTCCAGCCACATGTTTCTAAATTTCTCTGAGCTGTTTGCTTAAAGCCACCATGTAGGTGGCCAGTGTTATCACTTTAATGTGGGTGGACATTCCCTTTGTATTCCATATGGTCTTCTATAAAACATTTCAAAAGGATTCAGCATTCCTTTAGCTCAAGGTTTAGTTTGAATTTGCAATAGTGCTAGTGGAAGAGCTTGGGGCTAGGGTTGATTAAGTTCTTGCCCCAGTCTTACAATCTGCTGCTTAATCAAATGATTCATTTTCTCTACCTGTGGGATCTCAGCACCCCAGGACTGAGGTGCCGAGTCACCGAGACCACCCTTGGGGGGCTCGGGAGTCCTGGAATGTTACCAGAAGTGCCTGGTGGCTGGACTTTGATCCTACACGGGAGACGACACCTGTATGAGGATGGGAGGACTTCACCGGGGTGAATGGTGAAGGGATTAGTTAATTAGAGGGTGAGACACAGGGTTTAGGATTTATGTACAGGGGGGTTTAGAGAAGTAAGATGGAGGAATTGGGGCGTGTCCTGTCCTTCTTCTTCTTCTTCTTCTCCTCCATCTTCTGTGATGATGGTGGCACTTTGGGATTGGTCGTTACTGAAAGTGCACCGGACAATAAAAATAAAAAGGATTGGGGGAAAATGATAAATATTGTACACGTAACAATGGGTATAAAGATAGGTGACTGTCCGGAGGGCAGCACAGTGTGCTCATGGCTGGCTGCTGAGCAGACCTCTGTCGGGCCGAAAGAAAATCTTTTAGATAAACATTTAAGAAACATAAAAACCGAAAGAAGAACTGAAGCCTCTTCTCGTCCTTTGATACGCGGGCTGCCCCAAGGCCACTCCGGGCCTTTCCAGGCCCTTCAAACAGCTGAAAACCGGACAACTGGCTTCCACTGGGTGAGCACGAACCACCACAAAACCTTTCGGGGGGGGCAGCCTCAAAGCCCTGAAGACCAGAAGACCGAAGGGAACAGCTCCGATCTTAGACGAGGTCCCAGGAGAGCACTGATAACTCCTGAGGAAAGAAGCCTGAAAAGAAGAAAAAAAAAGAGAGAAGAGGAGAAAAAAAAGCCAACAGAGTCTACAAAAAAACAGCAGTCACTGAGAATTCCATCTCTCAGCTTCTGCCAAAGACAATTCGTAGCAGAACAGCCCGGACCGGAACCAGAAAGGCGCCCTGGGACCACCTCTCGTGATCTGCTGGACAGAGACTGAGACCTCCGGACTGCCCTGACGATAGATTTGGTAAGAAGGCCCAGAAATAAGAACATGGGGGGCACACTTTCCCAGGAACAACGGGAAATTTTGTCTGCCTTACAAGGCGTGACACAAGCATATACAGAAGGAATTCCAAAGAAAGAATTAAAACAATTATTGCTATGGGCAAGGTTAAACTACCCACTGGCAGAAACGTGCATGCAGCAGAAAGCTGCGGGACCCTCTGAAGGAGGGGGGGAGGGAGGCTCCGGGAAAAAATTAGCTCTGGCCTTAAGAAGCCAGGAGGAAAGGACTCTCGAGGAAAGAGGGCAGGAAATAATATTAAAACACCCGGTCCCAAAACCCAGAAACCCCAGAAAACCCCTAAAGCGTCCGGAAACTCCAGAGAGCATGGAGGACTCAGGAGCAGAAGGGGGGGAGCAGGGGGGAGAGAAGGGATCGGGGGGGGCGCTTTCTCGCGGCGACGCGGCCGCGGAGCAGGGCGGCCAGGCTGCGGCAGAGCAGGCGGGGAGCGCGGGTGAAGAAAAAACAAGGGACACGTGTTTTCGTGCGGCTTTCCCTAGCTCAGGGCCGGGGGCGGCGGCGGTCCCAGCCGGCAGGGATGCAGAAACGCGAGCGGCGGGCGAAATTCGCGAAAACCCGGGGGGAGAGCCACAAACCAGCGCCGCGGCGTCTGACATAGGCAGCGAAATCGAGGGATTTGCACAGCCTCAGAAGGCTGCCATGAGGAGACGTAGGAGGTGCGCAGTTGTGACGTTGGACCCCGTGCGCAGATCGACCCGAATCGCGGAACGCGCGCGTGTGCCGGCGGGATAGGGGCTGCACACAGCGTCGGAGGAGGAGGAGACAGAGTCAGGGGCAGACCAAGGGGGAGAAATCTCAGGGGTGGAACAAGATGGAGACAGTGAAAGTAGTTCGGGAGAGACAGGGAGCGGCTCGGAGAGCACGCAGGCGCAGAGAGTAGAGCGTGGGCGGGAGCGGGCCACACCCCCTGTAACGTCTCGGGCGAGGAGGGGCCACGCCAGGGAGTTCATATCCCGGGGCCCCCCGCCTTCTCCAGACTTGGTGCCCTTGGTCAAAACCCTCGGAGTCCAAGACTCACCCCTTCAAGAGAGACGTTCTGGTGTTCAAACCCCAATTTCAGCTGAATTAAAAGCCGAGCAAACACGGTCTCAAACGGGACGGCCAGCATAGCCGCCGACAGGAAGAGGAGCAGTCGAGCACGCTTCGTCATCCGAGCCAGGGAGGCAGGTGACAGCGCCATCTGGTGGCAGGAAGACAGAAGTGCCCGACATGCCGGATTGGATCGGCGGAGCCACAGCGCCATCTCGTGGCGAGACTGCAACAATGCAGCAATTTTTTCCAACACTATATAAAAAGAAAAGCATTTTAAAGAAAACAATGCCAACACAACAAAGGGATTATCCATCGACTTCAAGGTTTCATGAGGATGATGAAAGCTCAAATGAAGAACAGCTACAAGAAGGAAATGTCATAAGGATCACAGCATCGGAAGGGGTTCCTACATGGATGTTGTCAGCAGCGGAAGCAGCTAAGAGCTTCTTGCATTCAGTGGACACAACAAAAAAGAAATATCAACAGGATCCTCGAGCTTCCTTTTCAGATTTGAGAACGAGGCCAAAAACCTCAAGGCGAGGAATGAGACGTGATGAGTCACCAATGACATCCACAATACCATTATTTATGCAAATTCAAACGGAACCTGGAGAAGAGGAATTTCAAGAGCCGGTGAAGACGATGGATTGGAAGCGAATCAGAAAAGCATTGGCAAAGGAAAAGCATTTATTTCCGGGATCAGGAGATCTGACAATGCCAGTGGCATATGATGCCCAGGGGCAGAATCCAAGGTGGGAAAGGATGGGTCATGAAATACTCAAGGATTTAGGGAAGGCGGCTCAAACCTTTGGGCTGAATTCACAATACTTCAAACAGCTACTAAGAGGGACATTCGCTACATATGATCTCACACCATATGACATTCGAAGTATTGTGGCAATGATTCTCACTGACACTCAAAGCCTTGTCTGGGAAAAAAGGTGGAGAAAATATCTTGCTGAATTACGGAACAGATACCAAGGTGGACCAAACGCAAACCTCACAGAAGGGCAGTTAGCAGGAGATCCTCCAGATGACAACCCAGGGGAACAAGCAGTGCGGCTCCCACGAAGAGTGTTAAGTGACATCAAGGAAGCAGCGAGGATGGCAATTATGCAAATCACACCAGCAGGAGCTCCAGAAGTTCCGTTCTCTTGCATCAGGCAAGGTCCCACAGAGCCATTCATGTCGTTCATCGATCGACTCACGCAAGCCGTGGATCGACAGGTGACGATAGAAGAAGCGAAGAGGCCTCTCTTGGAAAGCTTAGCTTTCGGCAATGCCAACCCGGATTGTCAACGGGTGATTAGCGCCATGCCAGGACGGCCATCCTTGGCAGAGATGGTGGAGGCATGCAGCAAGGTGGGAACACCTCAGCATGTCGCAGCGATTGTGAAGAACGAATTGAGAGAGAAATGGGAGAATCAATTAAAGGGACATTCAGAAAAGCAAACAGAGGACAAGACACTGGAGAAGATGCTGGAAAAAATACTGCATCAACAGAATGAGAACATCAACAAAGTTCTTGCGACGATGCAGAAAAAGAACAATCCCCCAAGAGGACAGTGCTATAGATGTGGGGAGCTTGGGCACATGAAAAGGAATTGTGCACAAACACATACGCCAGCGCCAATACAGAAGGCGGAAAGGCCAGTTTGTGCACGGTGCGGAAGAGGAAGACACTCTGCGAAAGAATGTTATTCCCAGACAGACGTGGATGGAAATCCGTTAGTGTATCCGGGAAACGCGAGGTGCAGCGCGGACCAGCGCGCTCAGACACAAGTACTGGCGGTGTCGCAAGAGCAGACGGGGCAATCATCAGTGAGCGACAAGCAGACGCCCTCAGCAAAACCCTCAGCCGATTCCACAGTGACCCAGACCTCCTCCCACCAGGGGCACAGTGCGCATTGGCAGCTTCAAAATTAGTATGCTTTCTAGACGAAAGTCATGCGGAAATACCAACGGGTATCCGCGGGGACTCATATAAGAAGCAAGATTTCTTGATAATTGGACAAGATAAGTGCAGTATTCTTGGACTCATTGTCTATCCAACAGTTATCTCAGCGGACAAAAATACAGAGTTGACAGTACTGGCAAGAGCACTTCGTCCACCATTGACTGTACCAGAAAACACTGTGGTTGCGAGAGCCTTTGCACTGCCACCACACGCAGTTGGAGAGGTCATGTCAATCTTCGACGAAGAAGGTTTCCCTATGAAGGAACATGCTGAAGTACATGCAACATGGGTGAAGCACATAGGTCGAGACCGACCCACGCTCACATGCCAATTGACATGTGGGAACGGAACAATAGCGATCAGTGGCATGCTCGATACAGGGGCGGATGTAACAGTGATATCGTACATCTTTTGGCCACGCAGTTGGAGCTTGGTTGCGCCATTGGGTTCTCTCTCAGGCATAGGGGGAGCATCTCTGTGTCTGCAAAGTGAGAATTCTGTCGTGGTCACGGGACCAGGAGACAAGACGGCCATCATTCGTCCTTTTATTGTCCAAAAGCCGATCACAGTCTGGGGTCGAGACCTTTTGGCACAATGGGGTGCGAAGATCGAAGTGGATTTTTAGTAGGGGTCACTGCAGCACTCCCCACACTGAAACTGACATGGAAAACCGATGATCCAGTTTGGGTGGATCAGTGGCCCCTTGAGCGGAAAAAGTTGAGTGCTTTGAGAAACCTGGTCCGAGAACAATTGCAGGCGGGACACATCAAGCCAACAGACAGCCCTTGGAATTCTCCAGTGTTTGTCATCAAGAAAAAACTATCGGGCAAATGGAGATTGTTACACGATCTCAGGAAGATCAACGAAGTCATAGAAGACATGGGACCGCTTCAATTGGGACTTCCATCTGTCTCAATGATTCCCAGAGATTGGCAGCTTGTGGTCATTGACCTCAAGGATTGTTTTTTCAGTATCCCACTCCATCCGGATGACGCTCCGAGATTCGCCTTTTCAGTTCCGAGTATCAACAAGGAAACGACTCTGCAGTGGTACCATTGGGTCGTTCTTCAACAGGGTCTAAAAAACTCTCCGACGATCTGTCAATGGTACGTGGCACGAGCTTTGGCACCAGCACGGAGGAAATTTCCAAAGGTAAAGATCATTCATTACATGGATGATTTGCTCATTGCAGCATCAACACAACGGGAGCTGCAAGAAGCTCGTGACTGTGTGATCGCAGAGGTGCAAAAGGCAGGTCTGGAAATCAGCATTTCGAAGATTCAAGAGGTTGCACCTTGGAAATATCTAGGGTGGAAAATTTCAGAGAGAACAATAAAACCTCAAAAAATGGAGATCAGCACCAAGATCAGCAATTTGCACGATTTGCAACAGCTTCTGGGAGAAATCAACTGGATGAGGCCGGTTTTGGGAATCACAAACAGCGACATCCCAGCGTTGCTCGATCTTTTGAGAGGAGACACAGACATTTGGTCTCCCAGGACACTCACGCAAGAAGCGAAGAAGGAATTGGAGAAAGTTGCAGACGCAATACAGAAAAGGCAGGCACATCGATTTGTTCCAACGTTGCCTTTTCAGTTGGCGGTGCTGGGAAAGAAAACACAGTTCCATGGTTTGATCTTCCAATGGGACGAGTCGCAAAAGGACTCTTTGATAATCATAGAGTGGATTTTCCTACCACACAGGCCCGCAAAAACAATTCTTACAGATTTGGAGATGGCAGCACAGATCATCATAAAAGCGAGAACAAGGTTGCTGACAATGGCAGGAAGAGAATTCTCAATCATCAGGTTACCCTTGAAACAAGACTATTTCGATTGGGCGATGCAACAATCGAAAGACCTGTTAATCACGTTGTTACCGTTCCCAGGAACTTGCACAATCCACTTTCCACAGCATAGAATACTGCAATCGCAAATATGTTATAAAACAAAACCAAGGATAAGTGAAGAACCTTTGGACGGGATCACAGTGTTCACGGATGGCTCAGGGAAGACACACAAGTCAGTGATCACGTGGAGAGACTCAACGACAGGGGATTGGGAATCTGACGTGAGGAAGGTTCAGGGCTCTCCACAAATTGTGGAGTTGGCAGCTGTTGTCCGAGCATTTCAGTTGTTCAAACAACCTCTCAATCTGGTGACAGACTCTGCATATGTTGCGGGTGTGGTCAAGAGATTGGAAGGTTCGCTCTTGAAAGAAGTCAGTAATGGAGTTTTATACTCCTACCTGACGAGCTTGAAAGCATTGCTAGAGGACAGGGAAAGAGAGTATTTTATCACACACATTAGAGCGCACACGACACTTCCAGGATTTTTAGCGGAGGGAAATGCTCGAGCGGACATGTTGACAATGCCCATTTCACAAACACTGCCGGACATTTTTGAGCAAGCAAGGTTAAGTCATGCGTTCTTTCATCAGAATGCGCAAGCGCTGATGGAGTCCTTTCGTCTCACAAAGAGTCAGGCGAGGGAGATCATTAGTGCTTGCCCAGACTGTCAGTTTGTGCAGCCACCTTCTTCCACCGGAGCTATCAATCCGCAGGGGCTGCAAAGTCTTCAGTTGTGGCAAGCTGATGTCACGAAATATCCATCTTTTGGGAGGCTCAAAAATGTTCATGTTTCTGTGGATACATTCTCAGGTGCAGTCTTTGCTTCAGCACATGCAGGGGAAACAGCAGACCATGCTTGCCGACATTTTCTGCAAGCATTTGCAGCATTAGGTGTGCCTCAGGAGATAAAAACAGATAATGGTCCAACGTATACAGGCAGGGTGCTTGACAAATTCCTGAAAAAATGGGGTGTCAGACACACGTTTGGTATTCCACATTCACCCACAGGTCAAGCGATCATTGAAAGAACACATCACACCCTGAAATCCCTTCTGGGCAGACAGAGAAGGGGTGAACCAGAGGCAACACCTCACATGAAATTAAATAAGGCACTGTATGTGTTGAATTTCCTAAATAGCTCATCCTCGGAACCTAATCCACCAATCGTGAGACACTTTCTAAACAGCACACAGGCAAAGCTAAGGGAAAACCCTTTAGTTTTGATCAGGAACCCAGAGACAGGACAAATAGAGGGTCCTTTCAGACAAATCACTTGGGGCAAGGGTTTCGCTTGTATCTCCACAGATCGAGGTCTAAAGTGGGTGTCGGCGCGGCACGTGAAGCCATTCCGAAGGTGAGAACGCGAGAACGCTGATCCGAGAAACAAAGAGACGAGTACTCAGACAGAAGTCGAGACTCAGGCCGGAAAGAGCGATTCCGAAGAAAAATAAAAAGAAACTAAGGACTTTGGGGATTTCTGTATAAGAGCGAAATAATGAGTATCATGATGCTTATGTGCATCATCCTTTCATTCATTGCAGCAAGCAATGAAGAAGATTTACCTGTAAATCAGCCAAGGCAAAATCTATGGGAGACTTTGGTTCAAGCAGCAAATCTAGATAGTATTTGCCTGACACATTCGAGGCCAGGAAAACCATTTTCTGCATGCATGGTTGGATTGCCAGTGGACGAATGGCCAGTTCCAGGGCATTCCGCAGTTAACATTTCACAGGTCATTGAAAATCCTGTGAAAGAGTGGTGTGCTTGGACGCATCTACTTCCTGTGACTTCTACAGAACCTCAGGAATTGGAGATTTTTGGGTCCATGACAATGGAATTCTGCATGCAGTTTGAAGTTCCGAAGGCCACAGAGGCCAAAACTATCGATTTAACTCCCATTCATGAGTTTTATAAGAATGCATCAGCTTGGTGCAAATATACAAAGAGAACTACCAAAGGATCGAGCCAAGTCCCAGTGCAATTGCCACGGGGTTTGTTTTTAATTTGCGGGGACAGAATTTGGCACGGCATTCCTGCTAATGCCACGGGAGGTCCATGCAGCATTGGGGAAATTTCAATGCTGTCGCCTGATTTGAACATGCTAAGAGAGAAAAGGCACAGAGGAAAAAGATCAATCGAAAAATATGCGACAGATTGCAATGACGAAATATTTTCTTGGGATAAGAAAACAAGCATTGCTATGGCAATTTTCTCACCTCAAACAGCATCAGGGGTGGCTTTGACTCAGATCGACCACATGGGTTGCTGGTTGAGCAAACATGCACGGTCTGTGTCTGTCGCATTGGATGACATGTTAAAAGACGTTAGTGGTGTAAGACAGGCGACTCTTCAAAACAGAGTTGCAATCGATTATCTATTGCTCGCTCATGGACATGGGTGTGAAGAGTTTGAAGGGATGTGCTGCATGAATCTCTCAGATCATTCAAAATCAATTCCTGAAAGTATTAGAAATATAAAAGACAGCATAAATAAGCTTGGCGAGATCACAGGATCATGGATCGATCAGCTGGTAGATTTCTTTGACATTTCTCCTTTTTGGAGAGGAATTTTAAGGGTAGGGTTTTATGTTTTAATAGTCCTACTAGTCCTCATAATTGTCGTCCCATGCATCTTTGTATGCCTGAAACGCGCCATGAATCGGGTGATAAAAGAGGTTTTCTTGGTGCAAACAGAAGGGGGAGATGTGGGATCTCAGCACCCCAGGACTGAGGTGCCGAGTCACCGAGACCACCCTTGGGGGGCTCGGGAGTCCTGGAATGTTACCAGAAGTGCCTGGTGGCTGGACTTTGATCCTACACGGGAGACGACACCTGTATGAGGATGGGAGGACTTCACCGGGGTGAATGGTGAAGGGATTAGTTAATTAGAGGGTGAGACACAGGGTTTAGGATTTATGTACAGGGGGGTTTAGAGAAGTAAGATGGAGGAATTGGGGCGTGTCCTGTCCTTCTTCTTCTTCTTCTTCTCCTCCATCTTCTGTGATGATGGTGGCACTTTGGGATTGGTCGTTACTGAAAGTGCACCGGACAATAAAAATAAAAAGGATTGGGGGAAAATGATAAATATTGTACACGTAACAATGGGTATAAAGATAGGTGACTGTCCGGAGGGCAGCACAGTGTGCTCATGGCTGGCTGCTGAGCAGACCTCTGTCGGGCCGAAAGAAAATCTTTTAGATAAACATTTAAGAAACATAAAAACCGAAAGAAGAACTGAAGCCTCTTCTCGTCCTTTGATACGCGGGCTGCCCCAAGGCCACTCCGGGCCTTTCCAGGCCCTTCAAACAGCCGAAAACCGGACATCTACCTGGCTGTTTGATTGGGGTGGTATGGAGTGTGAAGTTCCTAAGCTATGCCCAGGTGGCTACTGATCTGTTGCACTGCTCTGGAAATGAAATATGATTCTTTATCTGGGGATATTGTGGTTGGAACTCGGAAGCGTGATATTATTTCTTGTAATAATAATCTGGTCACCTCTTGAGCTTTGACAGTTCTGGTGGGGAATGCTTCTGGCCACCCTGAAAATGTATCTATCAATACCAGTAAATACTGATACCCCCCCTTTCCTTGGGAGTTTTGAAAAGTTGATTTGCCACTGCTGTACAGGCCCATGGCCTCTCCCAGTCTGATCGAGTTTTGGCCGGGGGGGTATTTTTGGGGTTAGTCTGGAGGCAAGGATCACATTGTCGGCTTACCTGAGTGATAGTGGCATGTAAATTCCTGACAACAATTCTTTCAATCAGATGTGTGTTCTAGAAAGCCTGTGGAAATTACTAGTTCAGAGTCAACACTTCATTTCAATGCACTCTATATCACTCGCAGCCTTGGTCATTTTGGGAAAGGAGCCACATTCTATAAAAAGCTTTTAAGTAGTTAGGCCCTAGACCGTTTTCTAGTGCTCTTCCTTCACTAGTAACCACAAAAATGGGAAGGGATTACTAGCTCTCTTTCAATGGTAGCCCACCCCTTGTAGTTGTATGTCTCTTTTGATTAGTATTATTGCGTTATGGCTTACCTTCGAGGAAAATCTGTACCTCATCCTTTGCTGCTTTCTTTGCCTCTCCATCTGCCAGCTCATTTCTTTCCTCCAATTTTAAGCTCACTCTCTGGTGTGCCTCAATATGCTTTTTCAGGTAGCTGAACTGCTTCCAGCAGCTGGATTGTCTCTTCTTTCCCTTGTGAGGTTAGCAGTCTCCTCTGCTTCCAGATGGCTCCATGTGCATGCACGACTCTGAATGCCTTTTGCTGTTTCTAAGACATGGGTCAGTGCATTTATCTCAGCTTTCTGTGCAGAGGTACATGTTGGTAAGGATCCAGACTCTATTACCTCTCTGCAGGGAGTCACTGTGAACTTTGCAATGTCACTTTCTTGTCAGTGAACCAGGTCTCTGCATCGTCCGGAGGAGTGTCCTTTAAGTCTGGGCGGCTGGAGTAGGTAGCTTCAATGGTCTCTAGGCAATCATGGTGTACTGCTTCTCCTTGATTCCGCTGAGAAAAGAAGCTGGGTTGACAATATTAGTCACCACTATCTCTACATCATCTTTCTCTACCATGATGGCCTGGTATTTCAGAAACTTCTGTGGTGAAAGCCAGTGGCTGCCCTTTACTGCCAGTACTGCGGACACTGTGTGGGACACTAGCACAGTCATTTTTGTCCTAGGGTAGGCTTGGGTGCCTCTTGAATATTCAGCACAACTGCTGCTACACCTCTGAGGCAACCTGGCCATCCTTTGGCTGTTGCATCGAGTTGCTTAGAGAAGTAAGCAACTGCCCTTCAGTATGGACCTATGTCCTGAGCCAGTATTCCCAGGGCAATTCCTTGCATGGAAAATAGAAAGAATTGTTTTCTTACATCTGGAGGTCTCAAAGCTGGAGCCGACATGAGGGCACTCTCTAGGTGGTGAAAGGCCCGTGTGGCGTCTCTTGTCCACTGGAGATCTCTGTTTCCATCAGCAATAAGAGCATAGAGGGGTCTGGCGAACAGTCCATAATTATAAACCCACAGCCGGCACTACCCTGCCATGCCTAAGAAGGTTCAGAGTTCTTTCATTGTCTGGGGTTTTGGGGTTTGGCATATGGCTTCCCTGCCTTAAAGTCTGCTGCTCAGCACTCACTTCTTACTCCAGGTAGATTACCTTCTGTTTCACTACCTGTGCCTTTTTCTTTGAGACTCTGTATCCTTGGAGTCCTAGGAAATTCAAAAGGCTTACCGTCCAGGCTTCCTTCGTCCGAGTGGCTACTAGAAGATCATCCACGTACTGCAACAGCCTCCTTTCCTCTTGTGGAGCTTCCTGGGACTCTGGGTCTTTGCCAGCTGTTCTCCAACTGGAGTGGGGAATTTTGAAGCCTTCAGGCACATGGACTATGTGAGCTGTGTTTGAATGCAAAAATTTTCTGGCTGGCTTCGTGGATAGGGAGGTAAAAGAAGGCATCTATTAGGCCTAAAACAGTGAACCAGGTTAGATCAGGTGTTAAACAAGTTAGTAAAACATATGGATTTGCTACCACAGGGTATACATTCTGTGTTATCTTACTGACAGCCCTCAATTCTGTAGTATCAATTATTGGGCTGATTCTTTCCTTATCTTCCTTTTAAGTGTACTGCTCAATTCTCACTGGTTGTGTTCTTTGCTTAAGCTTGATTATCATGCGGGGGCAATTTTCACCCTCCCTGGTACAGCAGAGGCCCATACCCTCGAAAACACTTATTTACTTATTTTAATATCTCCTTACTAATGTCTTTCTTAATTTCAATGGCTGTTAATGTTAAGCCTAACATCTTTATATTACTTGCCTCCAGAGTAACCTTTCTCATTTGAGAATGTTTAGCGAACTGAGCGAATTGTACAAAAGCTTCTAAGTACACATAGTACACATGTTACTTTAAAGGTTTGCAAAAGTATGCCTTCTCAGACTGGCCAGTTGATCAGTTGTTCCCCACACTACAACATAAACATTCTCCACAGGTATTAAAGCTTTATTTAAAGCTGAATATATGGCCCTTGTCTCGACTAAAATTCTACCCTTTTCTTTCTTCTGATCTCACTGCCTCTCGCAGAGGGGTCTGTTACATCCTAGTTCTGGATGAAATTGAACTGCCAGGAGGGGGATGGGTTCGAGTGGGTATACTTTTGGGGCCTAAGTCTTCTTCCCTTTTGGGGAGGTCATCTTTATCCTTCCTCCCTTACCTTAGGAGGAGCCTTTAACAAACCATATGTACTCATTTTGCGAACTGTAATCGCTTTGAATTTCAGCATGATAATCTTTGTTTGACTTCATACGTTGCAATCTTATGCTGCATGCTGAACAACACGTTTGATTTGCTTTCTCTTTGCCTTGTTTTCCTTCTCTAGGGCCAAGACCTGAGGGCAGTCTGATCTCACAGTCTCTTTGCCATTCTGGGTGATTTCTTAAAACAAAAAGACATATCAGCATACAAAACTCCATCCCATTCACCTTCCTATTTTAAAACAGTACTAACTGCAATCAAGTACTATAAATATTTTTATTTTCTGAGCTGCTCCTACTGGCAGCCTTCTCTTAGTGAGCCCCTCCTAAAAGGAGCTAATTTAGGAACCTCTTTACTCTGGTCAGTTCTCATTATCTCTTTCTCCTTGCCCTATCTCGCTTCCACCCAAACTTCTCTTTACAAAGCTTCACAGTAGTTTCTCAGTCTTCCTCCCACACACACACACACAGCTCCAGGTGGCAGGTATCAGATGTGATTTCCCACACGCAAGCTTTAACATCTTAGGTTCTGAATCAGCTTGATCAGAAAACTTTAATTTACACTTGCGGCATGTGCCCTGACGCTTATTAGAACAGCCATACCAACGTGTCCCACAAACTCTGCACTGCAATAATACCCACGTAGCGTGCCAGCCTCTTGATGCACCAAAGGCTCCCTGAAACTGCCCGCAAAGGCAGGCTATTCCGTTTATTACAGAGAACTCTAAATCCCTACAGCAGGCTATTACAGTGACCTGATGAGGTCTTCAGGGTGAGAGAAGTGGACGAGAATCTTGGTTCATGATCAGAAGGCTGGATTTATTGATATATGATATATAATACATTATAACTATACTAAAAGGAATAAAGAGAGAAGTTGCAGAGGCTGCTAAGCTAAGAATAGAATAGGAAAGAATGAATAACAAAGTTCTGTGTCCAGCAGAAAGCAAGGACAAACTCTCCTGTGAGTGGTCAGCAAATCCAAACACTCACAGAAGACCAATCACCGCTGCACCTGTTACATTCCACACCAGCCGATAACAATTGTTTACATTCTTCTTCTGGAGCCTCAGCTTCCCAGAAGATGAACAAATCCCAGAGAAAGGATTTCTATGAAAAAATGTCTGCGACAGCAGGCTGTTCCCAGTCCAGACTTACTATAGTACCAGCTGAAATCTCATAAACTCAGTCATCTCTTCTATCTAAACTGTGTTTTACAAAAAAACAGTCTTTTCTAGTTCTCTTCTTGCACAATCTAATTAAGCACTGTGTCTACTTACACTTGTTTTACTGCCTTGCAAAAAGGCTGTACTTTTCACATCAGAAATTCTGATATGCCCACAGACACAGACACACACGCACACCCCCCCCCCCCCTTATCTCAAATTCACTAGAGCCAAGGCTTGAATTGCTGTGGGGGGGACAATTCTTGGAATTCCTTTATTTCGTAAATCACCATACCATAGTTCTTCTGTGTAAAATGCTACTCTTGTTGCAAACAACATCTTAAAATCTCCACAAACACCACTATACAATCCGAGAATCAAATTACCACAATGCAGTGGAAGAAAATCACCACAAAAAATCACTGGGAAAGGGCATATCTCTCAAAGTGCCCACTCTTCTCAACACAACACAGCATACCATAATTCAGCATTTACTTACATCAGTTTTCCCTGGACACAATCAAAATAACAAAAATAACAGCACACAATCCAGAGATCAAGTCCAAACATCCAGGGCAAAGGAACTCTCTGAGCTCGTACTCACGGTTAAAATGTACCAAATCTACACAAATAATTACATTTAAACACAATAAATACCGTCAGTGACATTCTGCTTCTCCGCAGGGCACTTCTCTCCCTGCCCTCACAGCCTGCTGCAGCCGGCGCCTCAGGCCTCACTCGGCTGCTTCAAACATGTGTAGTACCCACTCCCCCCGCACTGTAGAGCACTGTAGATCTACTCTCTTTTATACACCATACACATACACTTGCACGATTAGAAACACAGTGCAATGACCACACAATGCATTAACCATACAGCGACACAGTGTCCGGACACCACACACACACACACATAGAGGTCCGCTGGACCCACCCCCACCCCCAGGGTCGCTAGCGGTCTGCCCTATCAGAACAATGAATCCCCGTCTCTAATATAGCTGCTCCATCAGCTACACCCAGACGTCTCTGAGTGATTTACTCCCTAGCTCTCTTACCCCCCCCGGGGGCCCCTCAGTACATACCCTATCTTCCTCCGCAGCCAGCAGGTCCTTGTCTGTCCTCGCAGGAGGCAAGTCGAGACGAGCGGAGCCCCACCAGGAAAAAAAATCCCAGGGTGCGCCTTGGATGTCCATCTATCCCCCCTGCCCCTGCGGGGACAGAGAACTCCTGGCTGGCTTGCCATAATGTTTTGCCGAGAAAAGAAGAAAACCCCACAACTTTGTAAAAGTTTAAAGCTGGTATGTTTATTGCAGTGCTGGACGCATGCGGAGATTGCTCTCAAAAAAAAAGGCATGCGTACCTCTGAGAACTTCAGATCTCTTTTTATCTCTCTCTCAAATACATATGCCTATAGTTTCAACATAGGTTCATACATATTCATTCTTATGGACTCTGTGTGACATCTATCGCCAGTTCCTCTTTATCAAAAAGAATTCCTGGGTCAGGGCAGCCTGCCCTTGAATCGTTTCTGGTTTTTTTTTTTTTTCTCTGTCCCCTCACTATCTCTGTCCTGCAGTTTTCATTTCACCTTTGGCCTTACAGACTTTTCACCCTTCCTAGACATTTCACCTAATTCAAAATGCATTTTTACTCTGGTGGGATTTTTCACTCTGTCTCAGGCTCCGGTAGGAAAGCAAATTCAATCGGCCACTCCCCCCAACCGGTCCGGGAGAAAATACCTCCTTGGCGAAAGGTGGAAAAAACCTGTTTATTAAACAATAAAACCTAAACAATATCAAACAATAAAACCCCTTGCCGCTCCAAAAGACATGACAAACTGAGAAAGTCCCCTCCCTGGGTTGCGGCTCAGCTCACTCAGTCTCTTATCAGTCCCTCTGGTGCTGGAAATGTAGCAGGCCACGCCAGGCCCGGTGGGCCACAGGTGTGAGCTGCCGGTGCTCTTCTGGGTGTTCAGTCCAGAGCAGGTTTAAACAGGTCCAAAGAAAAGGGAAAAAAACCCCACAGTCCAGGGAACTTCTTAGCCTCAGCTAGCTAAACTAACTAAAAGCAAAAGAGAGCTCTGTCCCGCTGTCTGTCCATCCGCAGGCCCTATCTGCTACAGCAGACAACACAGTCAAGAGCAGGAATGTGGAGGAGTGAGTACAGTGTCTGAAAAAAAAACTGTGAGCTTCTTCTCTTCCCCCTTCACTCTCTGGAACAAGTCTTAAAGGTGCAAAGCTTATTATTCATCATAAACAAAATGAGACGATTTGGGATAAAAGCATCATTTAGTCAACCCAGGACAATACTGAAGTTAAAGATGCTGCTCTCTGCAAGTCTCCAATTCCAAACAAGTATTATAATAGACAAAATCAAACTTATACCAACTAAAATAAGCAAAACAATAATTGGATGAACTAAGGTATTGAGCAAGCTGGTTGCTGTTGGTGACCACCCAAAAAGGGCTTCCCACCAGTGATGGGATGGGCCTTCCTCTAATCTTTTAAACACTCTCTGTATAGTCTCTGTGTCATGGTGTATTGTAATCAAAGTTCTCTTTCCTTCATCTTTAATTTCCCTAAGAATTTTCTTTAGTTCATTATGTTTCAACAACTGGGCAACTAAAGTTAAGTCCATCCCTATAGGTACAGGTGATATTTAGTCAAATTTGCCTTTGTATGTTGGTACAATACAACAGGTGCCCAATAGAAGTCACATCCTTCAATTTTAGCAAAGTTACAAATGCTCAGGTTAAATTAAGTTTCATTCACAGTGATCTCATCTACCATGATAGTGGGGCATGTTGTCCTAAGACAGACACAATCTTGTCCTGCATACAGAAGTAAGGTTGTCTGGTTAATGGGATGCATTTCAAAGTGACATGTGCTTTGCTCTGTATCCAGAGCCTAAACTCAGAGCAGTTAGTTAAGCATTTGTCACAGTATTTAAGATTAATTCATTAAATCAGTCCTGGACAAACACATATTCACATCCCCAGACATTTCTTCTTTCCCACACAACTGTATTTGTAACTTTTAGCATCTGACCCAGAGACCTACAGGAGTCAAAATCATAGGCTTTCCCTTGGCACTTATATATACCAGTCACATTATATGCAAGTGGTGCTGCATTAGCTGTGGCTGTAGCAATAATCATAAATGTCACAACTCTCCAAGCTACACCTACTTGATTATTCATAACTGTTGCGGTGTGTTGCAATGTCCTGTTTTAAACTTCCGGGTCCCTTCCCAGGTGTGCCTAAGTCTCTCTCCCTTCCCCCTCGCCCCCTTGCTGAGTGAGTCCTGTCAATCATGCTTAAGATTCCAGCAAGGCGTCGTGTGATTGGTCCCTCAGGCCTGGGGGACATTGGATAGGTGTCCCTAGTCCCTTGAGACCCTGCCCCTTTCACCTGGTTGGTAGCTCACCTGTCCCCTCCCCTTCCCCTGGTCCCGGAGCTTAAAAGGTTAATGAGACCATGCGGCCTCCATTCTGTTAGCAGCAGTTGCCCCGGTTCAGACCTCTGTAACCATGGAATAAACATCTGGCAACCCTCCAGCAGAATCCTCTCCTTTCTTCTCTTCACCATCACCAGAAGCTCTCTCTCCTGAGGTAAACGGAGTTCCTGACAAGCCTGGACTTGCGCCAGCGCCCCGCTGCAATCTCCAGCAGCCAAGGTATCTCTGGGGTAAAACACCACAGAAGCCGCCTTTGGCTCAGCAGCGAGGGTCACACTGACCCAGGCACAATCTAACTGGTTATATTGGGATTCTTATTCCAATACATAACAACTACAAGACTTTCTATTCTTTGGGGGATTATTACACTATGCTTATAATTTCACCCACACACTATTTATTTTCCCGAGAAAGTTTTAATTTCAGTTTGTTGTCACCTGGTATAACTTTCCAAAGTCCCTCAGGAGCCTCCTTTACTCGGGAGTGATGGATCCAGGCTCCTTGTTCCTTAATGTTGATGGCAGTAAAGGTGGTGAGGAGCACTTGGAATGGTTCCTCCCCACTGTGGTTCCAGAGTATTTTCTGTAAAAGACTTAATATATACATAATCCCCAGGTTGTACATCATGTACTGGTCCATCTAATTCTCTGCTTCGAGCCCAGCCACATGTTTCTCAATTTCTTTGAGCTGTTTGTTGAGGGCCACCATATATCTGTGTAGGGTTTCTTCCCTATTTGAGTGGGTGTTGTCCCTTCTTGAATTCAAAGGGACTCAGTTTTTCTTTTACTCTTGGTTTGGTCCAAATTCATAATAATGCTAATGGAAGAGCCTAAGGCCAAGGTAACTTCACCTCTTGTCCCAGTTTTAATCAAGTGATTCATTTTCTCTACTTGGCCACTTGACTGAGGATGATATGGAGTATGAAGTTCCCAGTCTATGCTTAAATGGTGTATAATTTGCTGCACAATTTTTGAAATATAATGTGGACCCCTGTTGGCGATGGAGAGAGACGGGGAGACTGACTCGGTGATCAGAATCCGATTTTGCTGTGGGATACAAACGCTTATGTACGATTTCAGGGAGACTAGTAATGTGTACTACAATTATTAGGTTAGAATCACATACACAAACTTATGCATATAACAACATATCTTGCTTGCAGAGTTTAATGGGATTTTCTTTTCCCGGTAAACCCGTTTGATTTCATCTTCTTGCTATTTAGGTCTAATTTTCAAAGTTCCGTTTGCTTTTGCCAAGGCATCCTGTTATCAAATCTCTTATGTTAACCAGGTCCAAAGTCCATCATCTGTCTTGTGTCCCCCAACATTCCAACATCTCCCGCTTTCCTTTTGACTAAATGGCCTTATTAATTAATCTCTGCACACATTGAAAGTTATCATGATTAATATGATTATTATTAAAATTACTACATACGTACCTATTCTAAAGAGAATCTTTTAGTTAAAAACTCCAGCCACTACAAGGCTCAGGCTTGATCTTTATAAACTAAAAACATTCCTGATGGCAGCCACATTACTCGATTTAGAAAGGCTGCCAGAAGTGTAATTGTACCAAAAGTTTTGATTCTTATACACAGGGTGATAGGGAGAAACATTTTTAGACTGATTCCTTCCCATGTATTTAAAATTAACACAAAAAATACAATTTCACAGAACCCAGGAATTCTAATTCTTGGGGTTCCACCAATGGTGTTTCAGGAGGGTAAGGGATCCAATTTAATGTGATTTGATCGGCTTTCAAAAAAAAAAAATAGTGTAAAGTTCTGGAGGAGCTATATTCCCCCCTTTTTTTTTGTTTTTCAATAACATGTGTGTTTGTCATTATGAACATGAAGGTATCAAAGCAAACAATATGTAACATAACAATGAACTTATACTAAGCAAAAATAAATCAGATAATAGATACAATTAGTAGCATGTGAAAAACAGAATGGTGATTTAAAACAATACCTTATCAATTTCTTTAATATTGTACTATTACTTAGAGTCTGTAGTAATTGGCAAGCTTTATTTTTTAAAGTTAGGGCTTGGAAAATCATTCCCGGGTAAGATTTCTAAGTTCACCTTAAAAGGAGGTTTAGTTGTTATAGGTCCAAATTTGGTAAGTCAAACTTACTTGAATATAATTTTGGTGCAGAAAATTTTCTCAGCTAGTTAAGGCCAGGACTTGTCCAGGGTCCAGGCTTCTAACTGGAAGATTTTTTTAAATATATTTTAGAATCCTCTTAGTAATAGTAGTTAGAAAAATAATATATGTCTTATGAATTGTTATACAACAATAAAGGAAGGTTTGTAAAGTAGCTGGCTTTCTCATTTATCGTTAGTTAGTCAATGGTACCCTAGACAAATAGCAAATGAATAAAGTAATGCTTGTTATAAAAAGTCAGTGAATTCACATCATAAAATTAACAGTATAATCAGGGTTACTTAATATATCAGTAGAAATTGTCTTAAGAAATTGAGGTCATATTTCCCGAGACATATATGACATTAAAGGAAAAAAGTAAAAGAAAGCATTAAATAACTCATACCTAAATAGAGTCATAATATGGAATTGTTTCTCGTTCGTCAGTATTACTTATAAAAAATAAAATAGCAAAAAACTGTTCTTATTTCTATAGTAAAATAGTGTTATCTTGTAATTTAAATGAGCAAATTTTGACAAAAATTCATTCAGACTTTATATCATTCACTTGTACAGCAAAGGAATTATAACTCAAACAGGTGTATTTCAACAAAACTTAAAATCAACTTCACTAAAACTTAACCTTAATAAAGTATCTCTAAAAGAACTTAAAGTTAACATCACTGAGATTAAACAAAAATCAATCTTAACAAGAATTAACTTATTTAAACTCTATTTGTAATAACGGTTACTGAAAATTTGTCATATAACAGTTAAACATTAAAATAAACAACATGCAAGTAAACAACTGTACTGAAATCTTCACCATAAAATTACCTTGTTAGAACTATGGAGTAAAAAGCAAGAACTTAACAAAGCTGACAGTGGAATTAAGTCTCAAAAAATCAGTACAGATAAAGTTCAAGGTTTGTGTTGAATGTGAGCTAAATAATCTTGAATTTAAAACTTTTCTAATTCCTCTTAGTGAACGATGTAGTTTTGCTATGTTACTAATATGTAAAAAGACACTACCTCTATACCAACACCTTTGAATTTTTCTAGTAACAATCTTGTTAAAAATCACAAATCACAAGTTAGAAGGTAACTCCCAACACTGGCTGGTGCCAGGCAGGAAGGGGGGGTGCACCCCCTGCAGCAGCTTTAAAGATTGCTTATACGATAGATTTAAGTTTGGCTTAGTATTTAGTTATATAGTAATAAATAGCTGTACCAAAAAATTCACAATAAATATGTTGTTAAAAAAAAGGCAAGCAACTGGAAATTTGACCAGGGCTATGTTATGAACAAAAATTCTGCTTTTTTTTTTTTTTTGTGAGAAAAGGTTACAAAAATCAGCCAGATCACTGTTGCTGCCTGTTGGGAATTTAGCTGCTAGAAAATGGAAAAGTACAAAACCATGGCTAGTTCCAAGTCCTGCACCTGTGTAGATAGTGTGTCCTTGGGACTAGCTGTGGTATAATAACAAACAGTGAAAAAGACATGAGAAAAGAGAGATGTAACCCCTAAGGAATGAGGAAGAGTTCATGGCATAGTTTAACCAATAGATTGCTTGGCTTACAGAATATTCATAAGCTTATTACTCGCTGTATAAGTGTCTGACGCTCTCTTCAATAAACGGAATTTGCTTATCACTCGAGTGTCTGAGTCTCCCCTCACCGACAAATGGCTCATCCCCGACAAAGGCCTTCATTTCTCCGCTACAGCCGCCGAAGTTCTGCTTGTTTTGTTATTGTAATCACGGATCGTTGTGGCTAATTGCTCCTTTTGTAGTAGCAGAGCCTTGTCCAAGGCTAAGTTGTACTTTTCCCCAAAATAGTGAAGAGACCTGGGGGGGGGGCTATGCAAAGTGACTCCAGGACCAGCATGCTGTGGGGGACTACTTCTCCAAATGTACTGAGAAAAACCCCAAAACAACGAGCCAATGCAGAGTTGAGAAGTTAGAGTGATGTCTGGACATGAGGAGCGAACTGCTGGGCCTGCAGTGACACTGAAAACCTTCATTGTTCCTCACCCTGCCTTTGAGAGCCCCAGGGCCGGGTCTCGAAGGGGGCGAGATTGAGACCAATTCAACATCGGAAGGGGTCACCATGCCTTTAAGGCTCCCACGAGGATCGGACCCCCAGCTCTGCCCCTAGTGGACAAAGCTGCGCATCTGCATATCCTCCTCCTCCTCCTCCTCGTCGCCTTGGGAGACATGACGGGAGACTGCAGACCTGTCCAAGCTGCCCAATCCTGAGCTGATCACTTTTAATAAAGGCATTAAAAGGAGAAAAAGTCTCCTGCCCTGTTTATTTCAGGCTAGGTGTCCTTCAGAGCTTTAGATCTGTATGAACTGTGGCTTTTGATAGCTGGGCTGTTCCTTCCAATGCTTGAAAGTGCTTGGGGTGCTTCAGCCAGGGACCATTGAGGGGGTGTCGCGTGTCCCAAATGACTCTTGTACAAAATCTGAATGCATAAAAATCCTCCACTGTGTTAACAAATCTTTCTCCCACAAAACCAGGTGGACAGACAGCACAAAACGTTTAACTGTGGCAATCTGCCTATCAGGCTCTGTTATTTGTACTGCGTGTTGGCTTTGCAGGCTTTCACTCCTTCCACTTATGCCAGAGAGTTCCTGAGTCGTTAATGGCTATTCATTGGGCTATTGGCTCCTTGAGATAACAGTCACATCGGCTCTTGTATCAATGAGTCCTGTTAGGAGTGTCTCTGCCTTTCAGAGTCACTTTGCACTGGCATGTTGGACGCTCAGATATAATATGTTGTGTCCATAAAATCTGCGGGACTCCTGTGGTACCAAAAATCCCCCTCCACCTGTTCAATTATCAGGGATGCAGATAGGGGTGCTGCTGGAAAAAGTATGAGTTAGGATATATGGCTCGCGGCCGGGACTACACAGGGTGACTGGGAGGTCCATGCCATGAGTTGGAGTCAATAGCTCCAGGGAAAACTAAGAAACAAAGTATGTATACACTGTCTAGGTGGTGTGAAGACTCCTGTGGGAATCAAATGAACAGATGAATCAAGCAACGTTACTGTGTTGGAGGTTGCCAGGTCCATTCCTGCACTGGGGTGGCTGGTCGGTGACGGTCCAACCAGGGCTGCCTGTGGTCCAGCAAAGGCTGCTTGGGGAGACTGGGCTGAGGCTTGCGGTGGTCTCTCTGAGGCATTGGCTGGGGCATCTGTGTCTCACATGATGCCGCTCTGTGCTTCGGCTCCCGTTTCTCAATATCGGACACCCTTCAAAATCATACTTGGACCGACATTGATTATGGCACCGAGGGCAAATACCGGGAGCTTTGGATCTGGCCTCCCCCTTTTCAAAACAGTCCTTTTTCAAATGCCGAGATTTCCTGCAAGTTTGGGGGTCCCCCTCCTTGAGGGCTTTTTTCTTTAGTTGCATCCATTTTTCACGAGGGTAAGGAGGGAATGGATCAGTCTCATGATCTGAGTCTATCGGCCCTGGATCGAAGGGCTCTCTCTCCTCCCTGCAAGAGCCGTGGTCAGCGATATAAACTGCTAATGACCGTGAGAAAGGATGCTTCCCCCTCCTTTGTCTGGGCAGGGGCGAGGTTGATGGCTGCAGCCGCTCTTCAGTATCAGAGGCGCCAGCTTCGAACGCGCAAGAAGAGTCAAAGTGAGGAGAGACAGAGCGGGGTAGGGGACCGGCACCATCCAGCCGCTCTCGCTTTTTCAACGTCTTTAAAAGGTATTCTCCAGGATGGGAGTAAAAGTGACTTAAGGTCCTCCTTCAGGATGGGGGAGTCATGCTTGCCAGCAAGCATGATTTCATAGACGTCTCTCTCCTTGGGCATTTTCTTTCCCATTCCTTTAGGTCCCCTGGCTCACCTGTCAGCTGCAAACAGGGATTGCAGGCCCAAACACGGTTCTCTCACCGTCATGCTCAGTTCCAGGGGCTCGCTGACTGCCACCAGTCAGGCCAGTTCATTTCCTCACAAGGAGGCTCCAATTGTCGACGATGGAGACGGGGAGACTGACTCGGTGATCAGAATCCGATTTTACTGTGGGATACAAATGCTTATATACTATTTCAGGGAGACTAGTAATGTGTACTACAATTGAAATGAACAGGGCAGGAGATTTTTTCTCCTTTTTAATGTCTTTATTAAAAGTGATCAGCTCAAGGTTGGGAGGCTTGACGGGTCCATGGCCTCTCCATCATCGCTCCCAGGGTGATTTGGAGGAGGAGGAATGTGCAGCTTTGTCTCCTAGGGGGCAGAGCTGGGGGTCCCATCCTCACGAGAGCAGTGGGGATATGCCCCTTGTTACAACTTTTTGGGTTTGCCATCTTGGGGTCTTGGCTCCAGCTGAGGTCTTTGCTCAGGGTGAGGGGCAACAAAGGTTCTCAGCATCTCTGCAGGGTCGGTACTTTGTTCCTCACGTCCAGGCATCACTTGGATCTCTTAATTCTGTGTTGGCTCATTGTTTTCGGGGTCTTTTGAGAAGCTTGATGGGGTGACATTCCCATGGCATGCTGGTTCCGAGGTTAATTTGCATGTCCTCTGATGTCTCCCCTTCCTGTCCCCTCCTTTCACTGTGAGAAGAGCTATCTGTCACAGTGAGGGAAAACGTGGAAGCTCAATATGAGATCAATAAGCTTCGTTTATTGCAAAGAGCATCAAACTTTTACACACAACAAGTAAGCTCATGAATATTCTGCAAGCCAAGCGACCTATTGGTTATGCTATACCATCAATTCTTCCTCATTCTTTCGGGCCCACATTCCCTTTTCCCACGTCTCTCTGTCTACTTGTTATCATACCCAGCTATGCCCAAGGACACGATATCTTGCAGGTACAAGAACTCAGAGTAGCTGAGCTCGGTACTTTCCCAGCCTTTGGTCGGCTAAAAAGCGAATGTCTACATGACCTCTGTCATGTAGCCATTCCTCCACAATTCCCCTGGTTTCTTTTTGCACAAGCAAGGTTTGAGTAAATGCAGCAGATATCATCCTTTGCACCATATTTTGCAAGCATATACAAAAGCAAGGCAACACTAACACTACTAACAAAGCTATAATACCTACTATAATACCAGCCTTAACAATAGAGCTTAGCCATGATCCCAGGCCTAAGGATTTGAGCCATCCATCAATACCAAGGCCCGATTCTACCTGTAAGTTTCCAGTTAACCTCCGCAACTCAAAGAGGTGGAAGTGGACGGACTGCGAATGGTCGGAAAGGTTCATGCAACACATGCCTTCAAATTCTTCACAGTCATGGCCTTGTGCAAGCAAAAGAAAATCAATGGCAGCTCTATTTTGAAGCATTGCATGGCGAATAGAATCAACATCAAGTAAAAGGCTAGAAAGTGCCAGAGAAGTGGCATTGGTTTGCTTCGCAAGCCAGCATCCCAATTTATTTAGGGTGGCATGGGCACCTGCTGCTGCCACCCCTGGAGACAGAAAGGGTGCCGCAATTATGGCCCCTGGGGACCAAAATTTTACATCATCCTTCCAATCAGCAGTTAATGCATGGGCCATTGTTTTACTTCGATGATGGCAGCGGCTCATATTTAGTATCATGGAAGTGTTGGGTGTAAGTAGAGACAGCCGTCCAATTGTACATGGCCCCCCTCACAGCATAGATGGGATACCAGGCCAGTCACAGTCTCCACATATTAAGAAGTAGCCGGCCAGCAATTGAATAGGGTCATTTGACGAAATTAACACTTTCTTTGTAGTATAATTGCACCAGGCGGTTGCATTACGGTAAACAGCCATGCTGGAAGTTACAATAGTGGAATGATTTTTGACCGGCAGCCGGCTTATATGGTGAAAATTAAGGCATGCATCTGCCATCACTGAGCCTAACAGTTCTAATTCTTGGGATTCCTGCAGTGCATTGGTCACAGTGATCTACACTTGCCCTAGCATTGTTGGTCCAGCAGGTGGGTGTACTTGAGGGGCATGGCCAACGATCCGCTGGTAGCCTGACCAAGCAGGTTGTAAATGGGTTACCTGGAGAAGACAATGACAAACAAATGGCCTCTTGGTTGGTTAATTTTGCTAGTGACCCAAATATTTGTCTTAGGTTGAGTTGGGGCCATGCGGGGAATTCCTACCCCTCCTCCTCCTATTGCACCTTCTACATGGCTCATTGTCTCTACTAGGAGGAGGGAGAATACTAAGGCGATGACATAGCTCTTCCATCTGCATTAGTTGAACCATCCACTGCCCTGGCAGGTCGACATGTTTACCACAAATTTCCTGCAGGACTCTTGTCTTTGCTTGGCTCTTAATTCTGCTGACTTGCTGCCGTACTTCCCACTTTAACCTAGCAATCTTCCTTTGCTCCCAACTGTCATATAGGGATAATCCCTGGATCCCATGTAATCCGGTTTCCTCCTGTAATGCAGCAAGTGTTGTTTTCCTTCTCCACACACGATTACACTCAACACACCACAATCCTGTCAACATACTCTGCCGCACCCAGAAATCTCTTTCACAACCCCCACAGAAAATCTTGATCCAGTGGCAACAACGCGTGTCCCTACAGATTCTACAAAGAGTGCGCGCAAGGCCACTAGGTCCTATATTAGGCAAGGTAGCTAACAGCTGTGCCAGCTGGTCAAGAGTCCTCCAGTTGAGTAATCGAGGGTCAATCTGCTGTCTCACTGGATGGAGAAGTGGGTCGATTGCCAGGTGGAGCCGGAGCAACCACCTTTCCTCCTCGTTGGCTGCTGGATCCAGGATGGCCAACTGCAGGTTTGGTCCACTGGCTCGGGACCCAGATGTTGCCTGTTGGGGTAAGCACACAAAGATAACCTTTGCCTACAAAGACCACTTCTGCAGGCCCATTCCACTGCCCTGTCTTGGGGTCTCTGTAAGAGACCCACATAGATGACTGTTTTTGCTTCTCTGTATGGCTGACATGATGCATAATTACAGGAGGCTCTTGGTGGTCACCAAACACACATAAATAATTCATTACAAACAGGCTCTTATTAACCCTTTCACGTCAGTCCGCTACGCTCCGAAATTTCTCAAGATACTTCTTCACAGTTCCATTAGCTCGTTCCACTATTGCCTGACCTGTAGAGGAATGAGCTATGCCAGTTACGTGCTTGATATTCCATGTTTGCATGAATTGCACAACTGTCTTGCTTTTATAGGCAGGCGCATTGTCAGTTTTAATACATTGAGGCATCGCATAACTGCAAAGCAACTTGTAAGGTGCCGTTGTACGTCCCTTGACTTTTCACCAGGCTGAGGGGTGGCCCAAATCATGTGGCTGTAAGTGTCAATGGTAACATGCAGGTATTTTAACCAACCTAATGCAGGCACATGCATGACATCCATCTGCCACACTTCATTGGCCTTCAACCCCCTCGGATTTACTCCTGCCCCAAGCCCCAAACCCTGATTATGATGGCTGCATGTGGGACAGGCCTTCACAATGGCCCTAGCCTCTTCCAAGGAGAGAGCATATGCTCGGTGGAGACCCCGAGCGTTCTGGTGGAATATTGCATGAGCCTCTCTAGCTCGGCAATGAGGCAACAATGGAGCTTCTTTTGTCAGAGTCACTAGACAACCTGCCCTCGCATTGCCCTCTCCGAGCCCTTGGTCCCACTGATGACTGCAAATATGCAAAACAGCATAGCTGGCAGTCCTTTGCTGCGTAGCCCGCTGGAGCTGCATCAGGAGCTCTCCTAACCGTTTATTGGTCACGTCCCTAATACTGGCATCCTCAATGCGACTTGCTACACCTGCCACATATAGTGAATGTGTGACAATGTTAAAGGGTTTGTGCAACCAGTGTGACAGGGCCCATACTACTGCCAACAGCTCAAGAGTCTGCAGGGAATCACTTTGCTCTGCCTGCAGGATTTGATGATGCCATCCATCAACGTCTCTCCAAGTGGCGGCAGCTGTTCGAGACCACCTCCCAGCGTCCATAAAAACCGTGACAACATTCGGCAGTGGTTGATCAGCCCATTTCGGAATTTTTATCCAGCCTTGATTTGCCATCCACACTAACACAGGTGATTTTAAGGGCTCAATATGAATTGCAGCTCCATCTTCCAGCAATGCAGTCTGGAGGGCTGTGGAGTTGAGCAAATACCACTTTAGATCTTCTTCCTGGATAGGAACATGAATTTCACCCAGTCACTCTCCTGTAATTTGCAGAATTCAGAGTCTGCCCCTCTTAATAAGCTCCGCCAATGTCCGTACTTTTTCCTGCACCATTCTTCGAGGCTGTAGGGAAGGGGCAATCCACTCTAACATGATCTGTTCGGCTGCCTGCTTCTCCCGTTTATTTTTGTGCTGCCTGATGGCCCCTAATAGGTGCCTATCTCCTGCCAGGATGGTAGGATTTAATGGAAGGCCCTCCTGGCGGCAACAAGTGACGTGATGGGCAACCATGGAGGCAATGTCCTGCAGTACTCTTCTTTGTCGTGGAGTTAAGGATAGTTTAGCTGCAGGGTCCGTACCCTTCAGAAGAGGTCGCAGCTCCTCAAGATATTCATTAGGAATGCCAGTCACTGGGCGAAGCCATTGCAGATCTCCTAATAGTCGCTGAGCATCATGGAGTGTTTGAAGATCAATCATAGTATTGAGTTTTTGAGGCTGAATATGTTGGTCAGTGATCTTCCATCCTAGGTATTTCCAAGGGCTCGTTTCCTGCACCTTTTCTGCAGCAATTTCCAGGCCTCGCTGTTGGAGCTGTTGAGCCAATTGTTGCTTTTGCTCTGGAGAGAACGGTGATGATTGAGCAAGAAGAATGTCATCCATATAATGGTAAATTATAACTCCGGGCCATGCCTTTCGAATTGGCTGCAAGGCTGCATCAACATACAACTGACAAAGGGTAGGCGAACAACGCATTCCCTGTGGGAGTACCGTCCACTCATATCTCTGGGCAGGTCCTTCCTGATTCAAAGCAGGCAGGGTAAAGGCAAAGGGTTGCGTATCTGCTTCATGCAAGGCGATGGTGAAGAAGCAGTCCTTTCGATCAATAATGAGGAGGGACCATCCTTCAGGGAGCATTGCAGGATTAGGCAGTCTGGGCTGCAGGGCTCCCATACTATGCATCTGATCATTGACGGCACATAAATCATGCAGGAGCTGATATTTGCCAGATTTCTTTTTGATCACAAAAACAGGAGTATTCCAAGGACTAACAGATAGCCGGAGATGTCCTTGGGCAAACTGCTCCTGTACCAGTTTATGTGCCTGAATGAGACTTTCCCCTTTTAAAGGCCATTGCTCAACCCACACCGGTTCTTCTGTTTTCCATCATAGTGGGATTGGGAAAGTCCATGCAATGGCCATCCCTATAAAGGGAGATCTGTGGTAAGGACCATTCCCAACTGTGCCAACACGTCACGGCCCAGCAAGGCGTGGACACCCTCAGGGAGTGGTATTACAGAAACTGCACAAGTGACAGTCTTTCCCTCTAAAAGAATTTTCAGCAGAGGGGATTTCCGTGCAAGTGTGAGTCCTCCTACTCCTGCCACTGTAGCATTTGCCATCATGGGTGGGCCACTGAGGTGGCCATTTCTGCGTCCCTATGATGCTGACATCTGCGCCGGTGTCTAGGAGCGCAACCAGGGAGATGGTGTGGCCTTGATACTGAACATCAATATGCTTTTTAGGACGATGCTTTAAGTCCACTGTTAACAATGCCATTGTTCCTGTTGAGCCAAAACCACCCTCACCACATTGCTGCTCACCAAGTGGCAAAGTTTTTCTGGTTAATTGAGATAAGGGAACCAATTGAGCAATTCGTGATCCAGCTGGAATGAACAACGGTGGGAATAGTGTTTGTGCCATTATTTGTATTTCTCCTGTATAATCAGCATCAATTAATCCAGTAATAATAGTAAGTCCCACCATGCTGGCAGACGAGCGTCCAATCAATAAAGCCCCCACTGTTTGTCCGTCTGCTGTAACAGGGCCCTTAATCCCCGTTGGGATATGCTGTGGTTTGCAGTCTATTAAGGTACAGTCTCTTGAGGTTGCCAGATCCAAGCCGAGGCTTCTGCTGGTTGCGGGGCGGAGGGAGGAGGCACTTGTGCTGGGAAGGCGCTCGGGTTCTGGGCAGCCACTTTTGTCGGAGCGGGGCGGCCCCTCCCGCTGGCCTTCCTGTTTCCCGACACGCGATGACAGGCTGATTCATGGTGTGAGTTGGATTTGCAGCGCCAGCACCAGACAGTTCTCACTGTGCAATTCTGTTGCACATGGCCAAAACCTCCACAGCGGAAGCATCAGGGTCGTGATGGTCCTTTTCCCTGAGGCCGAATTACCGACGTTTGCAAGGGGGCAAGAGCAGCTAACACCTGACTCTGTGTCGCCTGCG
Organism: Zonotrichia albicollis; assembly: GCF_047830755.1. Lineage (NCBI taxonomy): Eukaryota > Metazoa > Chordata > Aves > Passeriformes > Passerellidae > Zonotrichia > Zonotrichia albicollis. The sequence goes on from NC_133859.1 coordinate 8,716,408, forward strand.
CCTGTTCTTTTAAACTACTTCCTAAGTCCCTTACTGCCTCCACCAACATAGCCTGCGGCCCCACCGGTACCTGAGCCATTCGTTCTAAAGCCTTCTCAACAGTCCAGGTACCAGGGAGTGTTACAAGTATATTCTGAGTAGCAGAATTGCAATTTTGCAGGGCACATTGCTTTAATAGTGCTCCATGCATATAGTCAGGGACCCCTGCTGTCTGAATAGCATTCGCCACTCTGTCAATAAACAACCCAAATGGCTCATCTCTCCCTTGTTTAATTCCCATGTATGAGGGAATATCCCGTGGGGATTTCACCCTATCGAGCCCCACCCGGGCCAACTGCATAGCCTCCCTCAGCTTCTCGGGTCCGATTAACACTTGCACCTCCGTCCTTAGGTATGCCCCTATCCCTATAAGCTCCTCTACAGTGACTCCATACAGCAGGTCTCCCAGCTGTCTCTGGGTGGCCACAGACTCTTGGCACGCAGCCTGCCAGTGACCATTGAACAACAACTGTTGATGCTGGGTAAGCACTAGTCTCATGAGGCTTTTAATATCTGATGGCAACAGTATGTTTCCTCCCCATAAATAATTCAGCATCTGGCGAGTGGGCTCTCCGTGGATACCACACTCACTTAGAGTGGCACAGAGTTGTGCCAGCCACATCCAATCTAAGGCAGTTATTGTTGCTTGAAAACCTCCAGCAGGATCTGGTGCAAAAACTACGGGGCAAGTCACCTCAAGTAAAGCTTCAGCAGCCACTGTGTCGCCTGCGGCTATCGCCCCTGCTGTAATGGCTTGCCAAACCTTACGCCTTTCATTTGCAATTCACACTGCTTCTGGGTCAGGCATTCCCTTTTCCCTTTGTTCTTTTCCTGCCGTCCCCTTCAGCCGAAGGGGGGGGCCAATCCCCCGCGGCCAGCAGAGGTACAGGAAGAGCGGGGGGGGGGGGGGGGGGGGGGGAGCAAGCCCCCGCGGCCAGCGGTGGCACAGAGCGAGTGGGGGGTGCGGCTGCCATTGAGGCCATCCCCGCAGGCAGATACACCGTGTTACTTGCTGGGGGGAGAGGATAAGGAGATGTGGACGCTGAAGCCCTGCTATCCCCACTAGAAACAGGCATTCTCAGTCGAGCGGAGGCTGCCTGAGCAACCTTCTGCTCGGCCTGATGTTGTTTTAGTGCATTCACAACTATCCGCCAAGTTTTTGACAACTTCTTGGCAGTTTTACAATCATCTAGCACCGCCTCCCATAACTTATCTCCAAACCTATGCCACTTTGAAATAAACAGGGCAAGGAGACTTCTTCTCCTTTTTAGTGCCTTTATTATAAGTGATCAGCTCAGGATTGGGCAGCACGACGGGGCTACAGTCTCCCGTCATCTCTCCCAGGGTGACTCAGAGGAGGAGGATATGCGCAGCTTTGTCCACTAGGGGCAGAGCTGGGGATCCGGTCCTCGTGGGAGCCTTTAGGGCATGGTGATTCCATCCAAAGTCACTTTTTGCTGGCTGTCTTAGCCGGCCCTCAGCGCCGGGGACGACTCCCATGGTCAGGGCAAGAGGAACTCTGAAGGTGTTCCGCATCTCTGCAGGCTCAGCACTTCGCTCCTCTCGTCCAGACATCACTCCAATCTCTCAACTCTTAGGTGGCTTGTTGTTTTTGGGGTTCTTCCTGCACGTTTGGAGTAGGGGTCCCACACAGCATGCTGGTCCTTGGAGTTATTTGCATATCCCTCCCCTCCAAAGTCTCTTCTCCTCGCTGTTCGGGAAGTACCCCACCCTTCACTGTCTCAGAGAAGGGCCATTGACTCGCCCCAGCCAGGGCTTTTACTGAGACCCGTAATTACCATAACACAAGCAGCAGCCCAACAGCAACAGTGGTAACCTTTTGCTCACAGAAAAAAATTGGCAGAATTTTTTGTTCTTAACAGTCCTCCCTCTTTTTCTTTGATCGAGCTTAAATTTTAAGCTCGCATCAACTTACAATTTTTTGATTCATGGGTTTCATATTTAATTTTTTGAAATGACTATAAATTTCTTGTGCACTTTGGTAATCACGGTTACTTAACTTTGTTACTTTCCTTGGTTTCTTTAGGTTGGTCTGCACGGCAAATGCTGTTTTAATGAAACAGATAAATAAGCATAGTAAAAAGAGCAATCCTCCAAGTATACACACAGTGAGAAAAACTACTCTTTCCCATACATCCTTTTTGAAAATCTCCAGGTTCTCCCACCAACTGGAATCAAGTGTAGGAGTTTGATCTTGATTATTTACACATGCTAATCTTTTTATTTCATTTGAAATGTTCCTAATAATTGCATTCTTTATTTTTAATACTGCCTGGAGCCTGATGACTTTGTTTAACATAGATATTGGGGTCTGAACTTGTACTTTACAATTTTGAATTTCCTCAATTTCTATTTCACTTTGCTTGTTCTGTTTAATTTCTCCCAAATCATGATATGTAGGAACTCCTAAACTTGATCCAGTTTCTTTGGGCAACAAGAAGAAAATTGGTTTTATCATTCTAGCGGTGCAGCTGCCAGACCAGTCTCCTGACAATTTGGTGTGTGCTGTGGTATCAGAGATCAAACCTAGGGGTTTAGAGCTCCCCTGAAATGTGTTTTCAGCTTCTGTTGGGCATTCCCAACATTTATATAGTTCTTTCATTTTCCAAAAGGAGTTTATCTCTTTTTCAGTACACTCATAACATTCATAAACTTCATGGTGAGTACACTTGTCTCTTTCTCTTTTCTCAACTGACTCTAATTTGTTTGGATCTCTTGGGATCCACTGGGTAGCTGAATACTTCACTACTAAATACTTGTTACAAACCATTTTTCTTACTATTTTCATCATTTATTTTTTTTTTACTAGATCTACTGAGCTTGTTTCTGCAGCATCACATTCAAAGCACAACCAGGCTTCCCCTATAGGGCACTCTCTTAGGAGTGGTTGCCTAAAAGTGGCAATATTGTGTGCTATCCAATACACTCTCTTATTTTTCTGATAAAGGACCAATTGGGAGAGGTTAACACCATCAGGGTTAGAACTGATGTGGACTCTAGACAAGGAGCTCACTTCTTCCTCCTCATAGAGGGGCTGGTAGCATTCACTGCACGGCTCTCCTGGGCTCCCCAGAGCACCACCAGCAATCAGAGCCATCATTACTACCCTTCCCAAGAGTCCGGTAGGGGTCATCTTGCACAGCCTGCCCACCCGGCCTTGCCTCTTGGGGAATTATACTGAGCAGAAGCTTTCAAGCTCTTTAGAGTCCCTTCTACCTGTATCTCTGGTTAAACCTCTCTTGGTCTGTTCCCTACCAATTTTGGTTTCCCCCAGGGGAGTGCTCTGTAGAGGATTAACCTGGAGGCTTTAGAATTAAATTGGGGAACTTAACTAGAATTACTTATTTACAGTCTTAAACTTTTTACCAACATAGTTTACACAGAACAGTCTTGAAACATTTTAAGCAATGTTAGAACTCTGATACCAATTTTCCCACACAGTTCAGTCTTTTTGACTCTTCCTTCTGAGAGTCAACTTTAAATCTCAGTATACTCAGGTGAATTTGAATCCTTATCCAGTGCCCAGAAGTGAGAATGGTGTGGACTCTGGCCCAATGCCAGAGGGAAAAACTGGGAGTCTGGCCCAATGCCAAAGAGAGAATGGGGTGGAGTCCGGTCCAATGCCAGAATGAAAAAAAAACTGGTGTTGAAACCTGGTCCAATGCCAGGGGGTGAGAGTGATGTGGGTCCAACCTTTTCCTTTTGGTCTGCACAGACGAATTAGTAATGAAGAGTACCTGAAATGGGCTTTCAAACACAGGCATTAATGGTCTGCTATTTTATGATTTTATCAAAACTCAGTTTCTCTGTTTAATGTTATTGGTTAATTTCTCTTTTTCCATAGCTTGTATGTTTCTCTCATCAGCTTCTACATACTCTGTATTTTGCAGGGAGTTGTATTTCTGTCAGCTAACTCAACTTTCAGAGTGCTTTTATACTCCTATTTTTTCTGCGTATTTAATTCACTGGTTTTCTGTTCTATTTTTCAAGATCTTATCTATTTATCTCTTGTTTCTGTTTCTTACTTTCACTTAGAGTTTAAATACTTCTTGCAACCCCTTACACTTAATTTTTTTTTTCTTACACCATTCTTCTACACAATACACTTCCCTCTAAGGAGATGTGGTAAAACTTATAATGCACAATCTACATTACCTCTAGTCTAATTCATTTATATTCACTCTCTTATTTCTCATTCACTTTCACACATTCCTTCACACCCTCCAGACACAAACTGGATCATTATTCCTAGATAATCACGGGTCCCTGTAGCCCCCCCTCACCTTGGGGTTGGCCAACAGGTCTCAGTATCTCTGGGCCTCTTGGAAGGGCCCTGATTCTGGTTGCCTCTGGTGCACATTCACCTGTGAGTCTGTCTGCGTGTCACTCACGCTCTTTGGCCACAGCCCCCACCTGCTCATGGGACACAAGGCTGATTTGCAGGTCACACACACACTTCCACTGCCCCCTTCCCACCTGTCTGGGAAGTTGAGGCTGACTTTGCTTGTGACTCACTCTCACACACACAACAAGACAACAATAAGGTACCTTTTACTTTCACATTACTTATTACAAGTTGAGTGTTACTGGCAAGTTTTGGTGCTATTTGATATCCTTTCTACCTAGCTGTTTTTTTGTCTAACTTCAGATGTTTTTTCACTATTACTATACTTCTTAGAACTTTGTTGAGACAGGACTTATCTGTTCCTGTATCTACTCAAAAATTCTAATTCTTCATTTAGGGGTCCCACCTTAAAGTTTACCAAAGGCTCTTCTAGATGTTGCATCAGGTCCCCTAAAGTGTAAAGCCCCTGACCCTCTACTCGTCACCTTTAAGGATCTTCCCTAAATTATCTTCTTCCCTGGCTATTGCCTCATCGAGACTGAGCTTTCTACAAAACCTCCTGACGTGTCCTGGCTCTCCACAGTAATAGAAATGTCGTTCTCTCAAAGGGACTTGAGGTGTCTCCATCCCTCTTGTACCTGACAGTACAAGAGGCCTATCCTTGCCTCCTCCTGGTGGTGGACCTGCCCACCCTGCACTTTCTCTAGCTACAGCAACTATGATCTTAGCCTTGGCCTTTGCTTTTTCTTCATCCCTCCTTAAATACACCTTCAATGCCTCCTTTAATAACTCATTTATGTCCTTCTCTTGCCAATCTTCCATCTTTTCCAATTTTCTCCTTATATCAGGCCAAGATTTGGTAACAAATTGGACTTTTAGTAGCATTTGACCTTCTGAGGTGTCTGGGTCTGTTCTGGAGTACAACTGGAAGTTCCGCTTTAGGCGGTTAAGCCAGGCAGCAGGAGCTTCTTCTTTCTCTTGTGCACCCTCAAATGCCAATTGGGTGTTAGTTCCTTTGGGAACTGACTCTTTGATCCCCCGTATGATCAAAGACTTATATTCCCTCATGGCCTTCCTCCCCTCCTCCTGGTTAGGGTTCCAGCTGGGATCCATTAGTGGCAATTTCTGTTCGCCTGATGGCACCTGGGGTCCTGGATGGTTATCTTTCTCCCAAATTCTTATGCCAGCCACCCTAATCATCTGGACCTCTTCTGGGGAAAATAATATACTCAGGATGGAATTCATCTCCCCCCAAGTGTAGATATTTGGACCTAGAAATTGATCTACTTAGTTAGCTATGCCCACTGGGTCCTAAACTAAATGCCCCAACTCTTTCTTGAATCCTCTCACCTCAGAAGCAGTTAGGGGAGCATTCACAAAGCCAACACCTCCCGCTACTCCTCCCATAGGAACCTCTCTGAGGGGAAAGAGTCTCTCTGCTTTGAAGGTCTTGGATCTGGTGCTACAGTACGGCCCATCTTCAGATGCCAAACTACTTTGAGGGATATCTGGGTTACCCTGAACTTTCTGCAGATCAGCAGGTGTATTTGCTGATAGCTGTTTACCGGGCAAGGAGGCATTTGTGTCCACACTAGGAGGAGGTAAAGGGACAGCAATAGGAGGGGGAGAAGGGCCTGAGTGGATATTAAGTGGAGCTGGAGAAGGGGTGGAGAATGCAGCAGGTGGAGTAGGCACTTGTGGTGATGCAGAAGGAACTGGAGGAGCTGAAGGTGGTGAGGGAGTGGTTACTGGAGGAGATACCAGGTTTATTATAGGGGAAGCTGAAGAGGTAGAAGGAGGGATTTGAGCAGGTGGTAATGACATGGCAGCCGGGGAAAGAACTGGACCTCCCATTTGAGGTGCTTGAAGAAGAGGATTATAAGGTGGAGGGGCAGAAGGAGGCAAATAATCCAGAGGATCCCATCTTTTACTAGTCCTATCATCCCCTCCTTCATTCCCCTCTTTCTTCCTCTGTACCTTAAAAATTCGCATCCCTTCATCCCCAACAGCACTCTTTAACCAGCAAGATACATACAGTAATTGCTCAGGATCAGTATCTCCTCGAGCTGTCAGATAATTATTTAATTGTTGGCACATCCACTTATCCTTTGTCCCACACCAAGGCCATCTTCCTTGCAACTCTAATTCCAGCCAGACTTCTACACAATAACGGATCATTTTCACTTAATCTAATCTCTCCGTGGCCTCTATAGAATCCCATTTCTCTAATAGTTCTCCTAAGGGACTATTGGGAGCTATATTCCTCAGTCTCTTGCCGGTCTTTTTACTATTACACCCTCCCATTTTACAGGTCTCAACGGTAAAAAAAAACCCCAAAGGTGCCTCTACTGACCGGGAATTTCAAGAAAACCTTGTTTGAGGAGCTTCAGCCTCCTCCACTGAACTTCAAATTTCTGCCTGATGCTCAGGACTTTATACTGAAACAACTGCCTGATGTCTTGATTGCCCAACTTTCCCAGCGTCAGGTCTTACATCTATCGGGACTTGAACACACGAAACTTCGGCCTAAGAATCCGGGTCGTGCCTGACTCCCTCAGTCAGGAAAAACAACTGCCTGATTTTTAGTTTGCCTGCCTAACCTGCCAATTCTTAGGCTTCACTGTATCAGGACTTAAAAGCAAACCGCAGCCTCCTTCGCTGGTGTTTGTGCCTGACTCCTTTGTCAGGACTTACTTTGCCTGCAGGGCTTGTGAGCTACCCGAATCCTTCTCGGGACTTACAAATCTGCCTGACTTCCCTCTGTCAGGACTTACTTTGGGTGCGTGCCACTCATACAACTATTCCCTCCTCATGCCCGGAGGGGGGGGCCCTTTTTTTCCCCCTTAGGAGACGATTCACTCACGCTAATTTCACTTGCTTTCCCGTTTCCGGCCGGCTTTCTCGCGAAAGTTCAGAAACGCGGTACTAAGGGGCCCGCTCTCGCTCCGAAGGTCCGGCTACGGGCCCTCGTCTCACTCACATACACATGCGCACGTCTCCCACTCCCGTCACCGGCTTCTCACCAGTCCGGTGCTCCGGTGCTCCTCTGCGTCGCTGCTCCTGAGCCGATCCCTCTGGTCTTGGTAGCCAGCTGTCCTGGAGGTCCAAGATGGCCAGTCCTGATGTCCTCCCTCGGCATGGCTATTCCGGACGAGCGCCCCAGCTGAAATAAACAGGGCAAGGAGACTTCTTCTCCTTTTTAATGCCTTTATTAAAAGTGATCAGCTCAGGATTGGGCAGCTCAGCGGGGCTGCAGTCTCCCGTCGTCTCTCCCAGGGTGACTCAGAGGAGGAGGATATGCGCAGCTTTGTCCACTAGGGGGAGAGCTGGGGATCAGGTCCTCGTGGGAGCCTTTAGGGCGTGGTGATCCCATCCAATGTTACTTTTCCCAGCCCCTTCCCGCCCGCTCTCGGCGCCGGAGACAACTCCCATGGTCAGGGCGAGAGGGACTCCGAAGGTGTTCCGCATCTCTGCAGGCTCAGCACTCGGCTCCTGACGTCCAGACATCACTCCAGTCTCTCAACTCTTAGGTGGCTCGTTGTTTTTGGGGTTTTCTCCGTGCATTTGGAATAGGGGTCCCACACAGCATGCTGGTCCTTGGAGTATTTTGCATATCCCTCCCCTCCAAAGTCTCTTCTCCTCACTGTTCGGGGAGGTCCCCACCCTTCACTGTCTGGGAGAATGGCCATTAACTCACCCTAGCCAGGGCTTTTACTGATACAAAAACAACTATTAACAACAACGACCCATAATTACCATAACACAAGCAGCACCCCAGCAGTAGTGGTAACCTTTTTTCTCCCAGAAAAAAATCAACAGAATTTTTGTTCATAACAGACTGGACTCCCAGCTCTGCCTCTAGTGGACAAAGATGCACATATCCTTCTCCTCCAAGTCACCCTGGGAGTGACGACAGAGACTGTAGACCCATTGGGCTTCCCAATCTTGAGCTGATTACTTTTAATAAAGGCTTTAAAAGGAGAAAAATTCGCCTGCCCTGTTTATTTCACTCTCACCACTGTGCATGGACCAGAGCTGTTCCTAGGGTTCCCCTTTTAAGGATGCTTTGCCCAGTTCCAAAAAAGCAACAGTCTCTCACTTTCAGGACACCACTCCCCCCCAAATGCACCCCCTGGGGCCGAGAGGTCTAGAGAACAGAGATTTTCTTCTTCACTGAAGACAGAGGGCACCACCCTCTTCATCTGTCATCTCTGTTCATGTCACTCCTTCACATAACATTACCACACTCTCTTGGCTCCAAGCCATTGCCTTGCCCCAAATGCAGTCCCCATGTTACAGAAAAAAAAAAAAGGTTCTGTCCATGGCTATACAAGAAAAGTCCAGCTGAAGGCCACTCCATCATCTCCTCCCACCTAGGATTCTTCTCAACTCTTGTGGCATCTTTCACTTGCTCAAACCTTCACCACAGTTGCCAATTTCCTTCTATTTTATGTTTGTCTCTCTTTTAGGAGGTTTTAAAGTTTCGCAAAGTTTTCATTGTCCAAGAAACAGGTTAAAATCTCAGGCTCTGCCTGCTCAGAACTCCTATGGCTGCCGGACACCTTCTCGCTGCCCCCCCTCCCCCCCCCCCCCCCCCCCCGCCTCCCCTTCCCCTTCTCGGCAGGGCTGTGCTGCCAGCACAAGATATCAAATTTCAAGGTGGCACAGGCACAGGCTCTCACTCGCTCTCCCTCCCGGGGAAGGGGGGCGGAGACAGGGGACACAGATGGACTGCCTGATGCCTCTCAGTGTTCCTCCACCCTTCCATCCTGCAAGGGCCTTCTCTGTCCAAGGCTCTGGCCTACCTCAACCCCCGCTGCATGGCTTCCCCTCCCCCACCCAGCCCACAGATCTGCATGGCTTCCCCTCCCCCACCCAGCCCACACATCGCAGGGGAGATCTGACCTCTTTCAGGGACCAGAACCAAGAGACAGTTCCCCTGGGAGTTCTCTGCTTTTTAACCCCCTGTGTTCTCAGAGGCGTATCCATGTCTTCAGTGGCCACACCAGGTGGCAATATTCAAATCTGAGCACTGATTGGTTGGACCACAACCTCCCAAAAAACTCACTTCCTTATCAAACCAAGGACACTGAGTTTCTGAACTTTGGGGTAAAATGACATGTTTAAGGTGGGAATATGTGGTAGGCAGTTCAGGAAGGCTGTACCTTCCTAGTACCTCAGCCAGTGGGAAAAGGAAGAGAGCAACATGTAGCCAGAAGTTTAGGGTAAAAGGAGGCTGAGCCCTCCAAACCCTTGAGAGAGAAAACCCCGTGGACGTGTGCCCCAGAGGACTCTCTTTATTCTAATAAAGTTGCTGGACTCCTCTGTCTCCTTTATGGACACTGGCTTTTCATAGTGTGATTTTCCTACACATAGATATTTCAAGTTAATTTCAGACACAATCTACAGAACCATGGACCTGAATGCTGCTATAGAACCCATGCCTTAAGGGCTACATTTCAAATCCAGCAGTTTCTGTACATAACAGTCAGCCTTTAAAAAAGGCCTCCATAAAGAATAAATTGTTTCAGTTTCTACAATCAGTATTACTAAACTATTTTTGAAGTAGAAGTATAAGGACTATCATGCTATCAGTATTCCCCTACATCCCTTTCCTAACAGAAAACCCCAGCAGTCCTCTGTCATGGACATATTTTATGAAAAATCCTTTTGCAAGGATTTTTTCTCCTGAGAAGCTGAGAGGCCTCAGAGGAAAAGAAAAACAAGAATTATCTGCTGCTGTGGAATGCAACAGGTGCATCTTTGATTGATCTCATATGGTTGTTTCTAATTAATGGCCAATCACAGTCCAGCTGTCTTGGACTCTTGTCAGTCAAAAGATTTTATTATCATTCCATTCTTTTCTATTCCTTGCTAGCCTTCTGCTGAAATCCTTTCTTCTATTCTTTTAGTATTTTTAGTATATAATTTTCTTTACATATAAAATATATAAAATAATAAATCAGCCTTCTGAAACATGGAGTCAAGATTCTCGTCTCTTCCCTTGTCCTGGGACCCCTGTGAACACCACCATAGTCCTCCTCAAGAAACAAGCATCTTTTTGGCCCTAAGCCAGTAGGTAAAAGAGGGGTGGGGACAGAGGCATAAGACAAATCCCAAACCCAGTTCCTTTTACAGTAGGAATCCCTTAGGCTCATCTCAAAACATAAGTGCTTGGTTTTAAGGAAACCTTAAAGAAAATCCAACTAAAGCTAGAGACGGTGCTTAACTTGTTTATAATAGGCTAGCTTCTAAAAAGATGCAGATCATTAACAAGAAAAAACAAAACACATTTTTCTGTATATTGACTTGTGCAGCTTTTTCCCTGCTAAAATATTTTAAAAACACAAACCATAGACACAGTGTAGAAATGCATAGAAAAAAAACCTGCACCCATTTTGTTTTAACTTTGCAGTTTTGTTTGACCCTTTTTACTAGGTTGCTAATTCCTTCATTTATGTTCAGTCATTCCTAAGGAAATACCAATTCTACGTGTATGTTTATTTACTGAGAAAACTGCCATACTCCTTTACCCTAGTAAAAATCAGGTTTTGGGTGTTTTCTAGGGATTTATTACAGCTCTGCTAAGTAGGTAATCTCTTAGATCCTTGCCCTTTCCTATGACATTTTAAGTGTAGCTCCTTATGACAGGAATTACCCCATATGGTTCAAAAATATAAGAAAAAAAAATTTCAAGACACAAACCCCCCAGAGTGAAATAATCCACTTAATCTGGATCAATCACACTGAGATTTACAAAGTTCTCGAACCTCTTGCTTTTGCTTTTATTTAGGAAGCGAAAATAAAACTTGTAACCTATAAATACAAATGCCAAGTTATTACATGAAATATCCAGGAGTACTTTATTATTTTTTAATTTCTCACAAATATTTCCTATGGAACTCAAGAAACAGGGAAATCAAAGAAATTGAGTCTGTATACAATGAAAATCAAGTTAGATACTGCCAATTTGTCAATTCATAAAAGTTTTATCTGACAAAAATGAGCTCTGAAAAGTACCAGTCATTATTTCATCAACTGCTATTTTTAACTATATTTGCATTAAGCAATCTGTGTAGAACCAGGTGTATTTAACCCACTTAACTCAGTGGCATCACAGTTTTAAAATATTTTTTGTCACCTATATATAGATATATATACAAGGCAGAGGGCCAAAAATATGAAAAAAGGTCAAATTTCACACAATGTAAGCATTAATATTTTTTACTTTTTTTCCCCCAAATAGCAAAGCCAAGCCAGTTTTCACACTGTTTCTTTAATTTCCCAAAAACATGTAACTCCATCTATATTAAAGAAGCAGAAGAGTAAGCTTAACAGCAACTTTAATTTACGCATTTTCTTGGGGGTGGGGGAAGGGTGTATTCATTTTAGATATTACCTTACATATATTAAAAAACGTCCACCAATAATAGGTTCACTAAATTTATTTAAAAATTGTAAAATACATCTTAAAAAAGAACATTACATTCTGCACACTGCCCTCAAAGGATGCCAGGGACATGTGAACAACCAGTCCTTTCCCCCCTTCAAAAAAAAAAAAAAAAAATTACAGTGTACATAAAGCAGGGTGTTCACAATTGCTACAGGAAAAATAAAACCACATTACAATTTACTACCACTGAACAAAAATAAAATCCACTCTGCTGCTGTTTCAAAATTTCAGTGTTAGTCTTGTGCAACCTTTTCCTACCCCAAATATTTTTAATGAACTAAAACGTTACATCTGGCGAAAAGCGGATTCCACTACACCTCAAATGCAGAACACCTATGAAGCAGAGGAATGTTGGCTATTTAAACAGAAGCAGATATTAAAAAAAAAAAAAAAAAAGGTGCAGGACTCCTTCAGTTCTTCACTAGTCTTAGAAAAACTTTCCAGAATACTGCTTCACACTATAAAAAAGAAAAAATAATCTTGCATTAGAATCCTTCAACATCTGCATACTGCTTCACACTATAAAAGAAAAAGAAAAAAGCATGTATTAGAATGATTGACCATACATCTTACATCAGTATTTACAATGGCATTCTTAAACTATAAATTTCCAATACTATTTAAAGTAAATAATTTTGAAAGGGTAATGACTAATAATTATAGGCATTTAATTATTTAAAAGCACATTTAAATATTAGCAATCTAAAGCCAAACATTCAAGTAAACATTAAAAAATCCTATGACAAGCCAACATGTTATTAAAGCAAAACTAGGTAAACTATGTCCAAAACTATTAATATTCAGAAGAAGAGAAAGTAATGCCAGCAAGGTGTGAAATGCTGCATAACAGCACCAATTGATTTCAACTTGTCCTGTAGAGGCATGGCCTGTGCCATATGGCAGACTGTGATTTGTTGTCAGTTATCTAAAAACAACAAAATCACTAGTCTTCCACACAGAACTAGACCAACATCCACTGAAATCTTCTATATTTTCTACAGGTTCTATATAATTAATTACAGGTAATTTTTTGCAGCAATTTTCACCAGAGAAATGAAAGGACTGTTTGGCCAAGGTGTCTTCCATCAAGATTAGTTTTGAGGGAATTTTCATTTTCGTTAGAACAGAGAAAAGAGAATCAAGGCAGACCTACCACTAGAGAAGTTAGGTTCAATAGTTACTTAAATCCTGTCTTCTAAAAACTATATTACAGAGAAGAGCTTTTTAGAATGTAGTAGTAGGAAAGTCAGTTTAAAAATGATAGTAAGGACAGCATTAAGCTTCAACTTGCCTGTTCTGCAGTAAATATTGAGCATTTTGTATCTGGTCCTGGGTTCCTGTAATAGTTATTATTCGATCTTCTGAGCCTTCTAGTGGTTCATCGATTTTGATTGAAGCTCCTGACTCATGACGTATTTGTTTGATTCTCTGGCCTCCCTTCCCAATAATAGAACCTGCCAACTAGGGGAGAAAATAAAGCATTCATTTCTTGATATAACTTTCTCTGCACAGTACTGTTCAAGTAGCTTTCATCCATTTAGTTTTATGGGTTTCAATGGAAGCTTACTCTTTTACAGCCTCAAAGCAGTCGCTGTAATGTATATTAGCAAACACAGGTGGGATAAAGTTGGAAGAACCAAGTGTTTGTAAAACCAAGTTATATAGACCATCTCTATTATTGAATATTAACAATTAAAAACAGTTCAGTGCAATCTCTAAAGTCAAGACAAAACAAACATCCTTAAGAATAAACTTCCAATGATTTAGAAACACTTGCTTTATATTAATAGTACTTATCAAGCATACCAAATACTTCTGATTTACTTACATAGCCTAAGAAAAGACTGTGACTTTTTATTTATTTATTTAAACACAATTGTAAAGCAAGTCAGCTTCACTTACATCTTTGGGAATTGTTACTTGTGTTGTGATGATGGGTCCACCAAGATCTCCATATGAACCACGGCCCCCTGTGTAAGAATAGTCTGATTTAAACACATGCATCAAGCCTCTTACTGACTAAATGAAGTGCATGTCAAAGTTCTCTATAAAAACTTACCATATCCAGAGCCACCCTCAAACTATAAGAAAAAGAGAAAGAAAAACCTTAATTAGTGAAACCAGCAGTGATTCATTAACATGTTTTCATCTCAAGTATTATACTGTTAACTTTGAGCCTATTTTATGCAAAAATCCTAACCCACAACTTTAATCTAAGTGTCATTAAAGACAAAGTGGGGAAGAGGGCAGACTGGGAACAAGAGGGCAGGGAGGAATCTCACAAGAACCTTTTAGCTAGCTCTGTTAAAATCTCTAAGAATAAGTCATTAAGATCCAGCCATACCAATTTACCAAGCAACCTTATCAATTCAGTTGGTAAACAGCTCTTGATATTGATCTATTCCTGACCCTTGAACTAAACTAGTATTCAAATCCAAAGATCAGAGTTCAGCCTTATTATTACTACCTATACAGCTCAGGAGAAATTAAAGTTTCAGTTTGAGACAAGACATTTACCTGGTAACTGTCAACCCTCCTACTCCATCTTGAGGAAAAATCAATTCAACTCTAATAACTTTATAACTTGCCTCTCTCCATTTAGACTATGCTACAATCCTTTGCATCTTAGAAGGGACAATCATAACACTTATTACTACTGTTCTGCTAAAACTATCATATAACAAATCCAAATCACTGTACTGCAGCACTCCTGACTGTTTTTATTTTTAGGACTGGTACTTGATATCAAGTGCTTAATTTGATCTAATGCCTTTTGTATGCACACACATTCATTTTAATCTTCCTGTAGAAGCAGAAACAGATGTGCACACTTCTCTAGAACTCAACTGATAACACTGAAATACAGGAATCTGTGAACTACTTGTTTGCAGAAGTTGTAATGCAATAATTTTTTCCAAAACAATATCCAAACACCTATCAGCTTTTTAGAGCCACATTAAAATGGAAGCTATTCAGAAAAAGTTATCTGTTTCTAAGCAACCTGTGTTGTGCAATCACATTGCTTAGCAATACTGACCATAATACAATATAAAAAGAGCTTGTAGTGGAGTGCAAAATACAAAACAATGAAGGACACTGCGTAGAACTTAATTCAGAAACTGATCAGAGCTGCATATTCCACACATACTCTTCTACCTATTTCTGCTGATATTTTGCCCAGGGAATCTCTTTTTTGGGCTAACTTGTAATGAACAATCATTTTCTTCATCCTTTCTGCTGCTTCCCCTCCCCAGACTACAAGACAGCAAATTAATTTGACAGCAGATGAGTAATTCTAACTGCAATGTTTATGTAAGCTAGGAACTAACATTTAATATTTGGTGGCACTTTGACATCTTCTACACAGCATAAACACTTGCTGATACCCTTTGAACTTTCCTCCCTAAACCCTCTAAGAGTAAGAAGTTTGATAAACACAAATCAAATGGAATATTTCAAATATATGGATAGATAATGCACAAGTTTATCCAGAACTATAAGTAAAGAATTACTTTTAGCATTCCTCATTTGAAACAGGGGAAAGCACAACATGATGAAGTTAAAATAAAACATAGTCCTAAATAGATGCATCTACAGGGTGCTGACAAAGCAAGAGTTACAGCAAAAGTTACAACAGAAACAGTAAAATAGGGTACAAAAGAGACAGTACTAGAGAAAAGCTTCTCTTGGCTGCGCTGCTGCATGCTTCCATTGAGGAACATTAACTACCTGTATAGGATTCACTGTTTATGACATAAACTGCTAATAACTTGAGTTACAATGACAGCTTTAGAGACTTTTCAAAGGTGCAAGCTGCCACTAACTACATTCAATCTCAAAAAATTCCAGTTATCACTTAAACAATTAAAATTATTTTCCTCAAAAATAAACTATTAAACTAGTCAAATAAAAGCATGAGCACACTCACCAACTCTGGTGGCTGCATGTCATCACAGGCATCTACATGACACTGCATCATCTTCCAGGGACAATGTAATAGAAGAAAAAGAGGAAATGAATCCAAATTAAGTCCATGTTATGGAGACTTACAGATAACTTGGCAAACACACACAGAGCAATATAAAGAAACATTTTTCTGCACTACTTAAAACTACTACAAAGGCTCAAAAGTAAATAACAGACCAGTTACACGATTTACTCCCTTTTACTTTCACTGCTAGGGAACTGTTACTGGTCACACTTCCTTTTTCCCTTGTTTCTGTGGCATAAACACATTTTTCTCTTACACAAAGGATTCAGACAGTTAAGGGCCGAGCAAAGCTTGAACAGTTGGTTACTTGGTTTTTTTACCTCTAAGTACTGGAACTGCACTATATAGTAAAAGACGTTACTCTCAGATACCAAAACCTTCTACTTCTCTTATGCATAAAAATAAAACAGGAAAGGCATTTGATAAAACAAGTAACTGTCATTGATATAGCTGTGTCACCAACAGGTCAAGCAGGAAGGAGACAGCTTCTCATATGTTATTATTTTCCATATACCTCATACAGCCAACAGCTAAACTAATAATCTACTACTGTCTAATTATATTTGAAATCCAATTACTTTTTTTTTAAAGTGTGATATATAGCATATCTTTTCTTTAGTCTTCCTTAACAAATGTTGGGAAAAAAAATTCAACTAAATTATAAAAATACAATTTGTAGTATCCACTTCAAATTACTATTATGGCAAAGGCCTTTGCTGAGTTAAAATATGCAACATAACATGGATGACACACCAAAAAAAGGATGACATCACTGATGAATTATTCTTTAAGGAACTAAGGGACACCTCCAAATCAACTGCCCTTGACATTTTGAGGGACTTCATCTTGCTGGATGTTAACTGGAACACCACGCAGCTGGTACAACCAGGGCCAGAAGATTCCTAAAAACACCTGGATGACATCATGGTACAGATACTAGGGGAGCCAACTAGGAAAGGGGCCTTCCTTGAGTTGTTGTTCATTAACAGAGAGGAGCCCAAGAGTGAAGTGGCGATTGGTGGCCATCTTGGCCACAGTGACTACAAAACAATCAAGTTTAAAATCTCTGGTGAGAGGAAAAAAAGTGCCAGCAAAACTTCAACCCTGGACATGAGGAGAGGAGACTTCAAGCTGCTCAGGGAACAAGTAAGGCCCTCAGGAAAATGCTTTGGAAGGTGCTGGGGTCCGTTAGCGCTGATCACTTTTTAAGCACCACCTCCTAAGGGCACAGGCAATTCCCAAACCTCAGAAGTCAAGCAGGCAAGTCAGAAGGCCAGCTTGGCTGAGCAAGGATCTTTTTCTGGAGCTAAGGCAAAAGAGGAAGGTGTATGCCCAGTGGAAGCAAGGTCAGGAGATATAGGAAGAATACAGAGATGCTGCTTGCCCCACTAGGGAGAAAATCTGGGCAGCCAAAGCTCAACTGGAATTGAAGTTGCCGGAACTGTGGGGGACAATAAAGTTTTAAAAAATATATCAGTAGCAAAAAGGAGACCATAAATAACATTGGCCTGTTACAGGATGAAGATGGCCAGCTCACAGAGACAAGGCAAACATCTCTAATGCATTCTTTGCCTCTGTCTTCAACTCGGATGACAAATCAAGGAGGTCCCAGCGCCCTGGGCTGGAGGACCATGACTGCAAGAACAATCAACTCCCAGTTAACCCTGTAGTTCAGCAGGATCTGCTGCTCCAGGTGCATCCCTATAAATCTATGCTGCCTGATAGGATTCATCCAAGAGTACCCAAAGAGCTGGCTGATGTCATTGTGAGACCTCCCTCAATGATTTTTGAACGATCTTGGGAATCTGGAGAGGTCTCAGCTGACAATGGTTGTCCAAATTTTCAAGGGCAAGAAGGATGACTATGGTAACTACAGGCCCATCGGTCTCATCTCAGTACCTGGTAAACTTATGGAGGATTATTCTGGGAGTTACTGAAAAACACGTGATAGATAATGACTATGTTGCAGTCATTGGTCACAGCTAGCACAGCTTCATGAGGTGAAGGTCCTGCTTGACAAACTTGATTTCTTTTTTGACAAGGTAACCCACCCACTTGATTAAGGGAAGCCAGTTGATGTGATCATTTTAGATTTCAGTAAAGCTTTCAATACTGTCTCTCTCAGGATCCTTCTAGACAAAATGTCCAGCTGGATAACGACGTCATGCAATGGGTGGACAACTGGCTCATAGGTCAGGCACAAAGGGTTATAGTGAATGGGGTGACATCAGACTACTGACCTGTCACTAGTGGGGTTCTGCAGGGCTCAATTGTAGGGCCAGCTCTCTTTAACATCTTCATAAATGACTTGGACACAAGATTTGAAGGTATACTAAGTAATTTTGCCAACAACACTGAAGTGGGAAGAGCTATTGACTCCTTTAAAGGCAGGGAGGCCCTGCAGAGAGACCTCAACAAATGAAAGGCCATCACCAACCATATCAAGTACAACAAGGGAAAGTGCTGGATTCTGAACCTGGGATGGGACAACCCTGGATGTACAGACTGGGGAAAAAGATGTTGGAAAGCGACACCACATAAAGGGACCTGGGGGTCCTGCTTGATGGCAAGTTTAACATGAGGCAGCAGTGCCCTGGCAGCCAGGAGGGCCAATTGTGGCCCAGCATCACCAGCCAGTCAAGGGAAGTGATTCTCTTGCTCTGCTCTGCACTGGGGTGGTTTCACCTTGAGTCCTGCGTGCAGTTTTGGGTGCCAAACTAGAAGAAAGATATTAAGCTATTGGAGAGCATCCAAAGGCAGTCTATGAAGATGGTTAAGGGTCTTGAGGGGGAGCCATATGAGGAACAGCTGAGGTCATGGGAGAAGGGAAGACTGAGGTGATACCTCATTGCAGTCTACATCTTCCTCAAAAGGGGAAGTGGAGGGGCAGCACTGATCTCTTCTCGGGTGACCAGTGACAGGACCCAAGAAGACAGCACGAAGCTGTGTCAGGGGAGGATACCAGGAAAAGTTCTTCACCCAGAGGGTGGTTGGGCACTAGAAGCCAGGGCACTGGTCACAACCCCAAGGCTGCCAGAGCTCAAGAAACATTTGGACAATGCTCTCAGGCACAGGGTGGGATTGTTGGGGTCTCCTGTACAGAGACAGGAGTTGGACTCGATCATTGTGAGTCCCTTCTAACTCAGGATATTCTGTGATTCTATGAAAATATAAGTGCTCCTTTAAAAATGGTTCCTAAAATATTAGGCGCATACAATTTTCTTCTCTACAGACTCATTTGTGCTAGTTACTACTGGTAACCAATGCAAATTAAATCAAAACCTAATACATCACTGACTGGATTAGACAAAATGATTAGTATTAATAAGAATTTATTGCCTTTAGCATGCAATTGAAAAATACGCATGCAATACTAACTGATGGGAAATTCCTTGGCCCAGAAGAGTGAAAATTAAAATTTTGGTAATTTTAGTATTTATGTAGATGTGTCAAACATATTTTCTTCACTTTCTCTTCTTTGACATGCTCCTTAACATCAAGTCTCTTAAAACATAAAGTATGTTTAATATTTTTTAGGGTATGTACCTTTATTGAAGTCCTAATACAGACACATGTATATACACACACACACACATATATATATAATGATTTAGCAGTAGAAATCATTTGAATGAGAAAAACCAGATGAGGTGTCTGAACATACACTACAACAGACACTGATTTAGCTCTTGTTCAACTCCAATTTAAAAATACTTTGAAAGCATTAGGCATAGACCATTATAACAAAAAAAAAAGGGGGGGAAGTGGAAGATTAAACAGCTTTATATGTACTTCTCCACCTTATTTTTTCCCTGGTATGTTTTTGTGCATTTGTCTATCTAAAGCACCCATGGGGATGGGGGTGTTAAAAAAATAGCAGAAATGCATTTGTGTTTTCTCAGCTATCAAAATAGCTGTCATGGCCCATAGGCATTTAGTACTTACAACCTAAAATATATACCACTGTAAATAAGAGAAACAATGCATGTATGTTTTCCAGTAAAATGCTTCAGAATAAATGATATATATATATACACACACACAATTATTTTTTCCTCCCATCTTCAACTTTACAAGACTGTCAGTCTTGTTACATCTCAAAAAAGTCAAGTTTCACCATCCAGTCTTGGTTCACCATCTTACAAGTCTGAACTTTCTCATTTTTAGAGATCTGGCAGAAAATGAGGATTTCTGTAGATTCAACATCTCCAAGATGTTGGTCTAAAAAGACTAATTATTCTTGCCTTTTAATGTATTTATGTAAAATGGCAGTCCTGCTCTCTGAAATTAGCCTTTCCCATGCATTACTTCACAAATCACAAGGATGTTAGTTTACTCTAAAGGTTTCACTACAGAATGGTTTCTATGTGAAATGTATAGTAGCTCAAGACCTTATATTTCTGGTATGACACTTTCAGTTTTAGCCTCACAATCCATGGAAAGATTTTTCATGTGCTTATACAATTAAGGATACTGGGACTATGGCTAGCCAAAAGTAGAAATTAAATAAGATCTGTGTCAGAAAGCAGTCCTCATTGTAGGCTGTCTATGAAACTCATGCATAAAGCAGCCAAAGCCACGAGCAGCTCCACTGTGAAGAGGAAGAAATAGAATTGCTTTTCAGAACATAGAAAACAAGCAAGCAGAGATGACTCCTATTTATTTGTAGAAACTCGTGTCAAGAAAGCCAAGGTCAACCTGATCAAAGTCAGACTAGAGTTCAAATAGATTTCTCTATTCTAAATGGAATGGAACAGAACTAGAACACACTATTGCCCCAAGCTGAAGACTGTTCTCAACCACATACCCAAGGAAGGGCAGATTGCTCTGTTTATATGCCCTGACATTGGTTTTACCAGATGCTAATAAGAAAACACAAAATCCAAGCTTTGAAAACATGAAAATACAAAGAAGTGCTCTTAGAGGTCTAGTTCATAACTCCTAGTTTCTTAAGATTCTGAGTAGCATAAACAACTTGCTGGTTTTAATGTTGTGGGTTTGTTTACTTCTTTTTTGGGAGGGTGGGGGTGGTTTGTTTGGTTTTAGTAATTTTAAATGCAAGTCTTTAATTTTAGTATTTCTGCTAGGCTTCCAGTGCCTCAATTGTGACATTGCTTCGATATGTTCTTCCAGTATGTGTTACTGGAAGTAATTGCCTCTTCCTCCCAGGAGGCACCAATGTGTAAATCTCATTTAGGTAGCCCATTTCATATTTCCTCTACTTTCTCTTCCATTTATTTAAAATAATCTCATCTAACCTGTCATCTTAAAGAATGTGCCAAACAGAGCCAGAAGAGGTAAAAAAAAAAAAAGAGATTGTTAACCAGAGGTTTACCTCCCAGATACCTAGAATTTCTCTTCCCAGGAAAGAGGATACAATAAATTACTACCAGGAAGTCATATTTTAGAGTACAACATGGAAGAATATCTTTACGCATTTTTTTATTCTCCTCACCACCCAACATGGTTGAAATGTATCTAATTTCATTTAAAATTCATCTTATCAGTGGTCCTGGCTCCAAAATATTTGAAATCATAGTAGATTTTTTTCAGATATAAATTGGCATAAAGAACTGAATAAGCAATTATCTGCCATACCAACTAGATCCCTTTAAAGATATTATTCATGCTCTCTTAAATTTTGTAAACATTTGTTGGAAAACATTGTTCTGACATGCTTTCTTAATCTGAACAGCCTACCAATTTCTATTTCTGTCATCCTGATTTACAAGAAACAGTCTACAAGAAGGTCTGTGTAATTAAAACCTGAAGGGACTGTGCTCTACCAACTTTCTATTCCATTATTGATGGTAGGCAGGGAAAAACAACCAACCAAACAAACAAAATCCCACAAACTAAAACCACACAGCAGATCACATCCCAAATACTCTTTACACCTCCAACAGTTGTATTCTTGGGGAGACCATTTGTATAGCCAAAAGATTGTGGAGATATCAAAGTTTATCAGAGGCACACATGTTCCACACTTAAATCTATGTATTCAAGAAGTTTCCTCAAAGTGCTAACTGTATTTACTAAGCAAAATAAATTTTAGCCTCCTACCATTCCATCGTAACGGTCTCCAGGTCTACCTCTTCGGTCATAAGACATAAGATCTCTAAAATGAGAAAAAGCAGCAGCATATGACTCATGTTATGAACTAGTTTCTATATTCTAATTCAAGTTTTAACAATTTGCACACAATTATGAATTTCTAAATGCTTTAGCCTAGTTCTGAATGACATAAAGTTACAGAACTACTAGTCCTGATAATACTGTAGAAATAATTAAATTCAAATGCTTTCAAAATTTTCTGGTGCAATACACACTCAATTCTGAATAACTACTAGCAACATGGAGTGTGAAACAAGTCCTGGAAACATGAACACAATTCAGTAAATGTTACTCAACTTGTACAATGCATTTATGCAACAGCTTACCCGCCACGAGGAGGTGGTGGAGGAGGAAGAGGAAGATTACGAGCTCTGCTGCCACCTCTGCCACCACGGCCTGGTGGAGGCGGTGGAGGTCCTCTGCGAGGGCTCATATCATCATAATCTCTTCTTGATGGAGGCATAGGTCGTCCCCCACGACCAGGAGGCATTCGATCAAAGCCTCCTCTTCCACGCATGGGAAAGCCCACTGGCCGTCCCCTTCTATCATCAAACATCATTGTGAAGCCACCATAGTCATATGTTTCATCATAGAAATTTGGATCATAAGGCTGGGCTCGTCCTTTAATTGGAGACTAAGACACACAAAAACAAAAATAACACCCCTCCCACCAGTTAGCACTGATGCAACTATATTTCATTAAATTAATATAATAAATATATAAATATGAATTTATACATGCTGAATATGTTCTTTATTTCACAATACTCATAAGCAAGGCAGGGAGAGTGATAGACTTCCTGAGAGCTTATCTATGATAGAGAAATTGCTGTTATCGATGGGTGGCACATATGTTTCTCTCACTTCCTCCCTAATTAAAATTTTCTTATTTTATGGATATGTAAAGCATGACTAAGTCCCTTGGTACCAAAAATGTCTTCCCCAATAAGGTACACTCCAATTCTAGCAAGCAGGAACAATTTCAAAGGGTGCTAACAGTCCAATGCTTATTTTGTTACTGGAGAATAGGCAATGAATTAAAAATAGAAATGGAAAGATATAATTTTCCAGCCAAATCATCCTGACTTTCATAAATACCAATGAAAGAATAAGTTTAAGACACATTACCTCAGAGATAAGATCCAAGATAATCTTGATACATTCCACAACTCTATCAGGTTTTCCACCAATAAGCACCACTCTATCAGTGGAATGAGGACAACATTCTTGAAATAGCTTAATGGTGGTTTGAGTATTCTGTTGAATAGAAGAAAAGCAACCCCCAAAATTTTCAAATAGAAGTATTTTAAACAATTTTATGAACTTATTGAAAACAAAATGGGTAAGACACACACGAAAACATTTGAAAAGAAACAGTCAAACAAATCATTCAACTTCCAGTCACTTTAAGTGAATGCTTGGCTTCCAAGTTCTTACAACAAATTTAATCTTAAAATATTATATTTTTAATACCCACGCAATGGCACCAGTTGGTATGAAATGCTAGTGAAAAATTTAGATTGTTGAAGTCTTTTAATTATGGCTCACCTACACTGTTATTTAATCAAATACAAGCAAAAGGACCACATATTCATTATAACCTTACAGGTTATATAAGCCTTCATCTCTCATAAAAACATGCTTTGGATGCAAGACAGCAATGTTGCGAGGATCATGTCTATTCATCTTGCCTTTCCCTCATTCCACACAAATAGTAAGTTATGCCTAAACGGACCTGGAACTGCCTTTGATGCAATGTGAGGAAAGGACAGAAAAGAACACTCTAGATTGATAGAGACCACTGGCTTTTTAAGACAAAACCTCATTCCTTCATAAAGGAAAAAATGGCCCTTGAGGAAGTGAAAGTTGAAATATCCAAAACCTAAACAAACAAAACCCTAAGAAAACTCCACCATACTTTTTTATAACAATATTCAAACATCTATTAAATTATCATTAAATAGCTTATGGAGATCTATTCACACTAAATAGTTTTCCTTATCTAACACCATCGATATAACCTATTTAGCAGTTCCTGATGAATGGCATTTTAATTTTAAAAAGTATCCTTTATTTATAAAGATTACTGCTAATACACTTAAAAGCTTTATAAGTAGTTCTGGGCTCTATCACCAACCGCTACTTCATGTATGAAATATGCTCTTAAGGATCTCATAGATCATAGATGAAGCTTACACTCACAGCATATGAACACAAAAAACCAATTTGTTTATAGAATAAAAGCAGAATCTGAAAAGAATAGGAAACAGTACCTCTCTGAGTTCTTTGATTTTAGCACCCTTGACACCAATAATTCCTCCTGCTAGACTTTGGTGAATTAGAAGTCTTAATTCACAGTCAAAGTCACTACCTTTGTAGTGCTGGTACTGTAAGATGCATACAAGAATAAAATATTAGTCAGGGGAAAAAATAATTGAAAAATACAAATACTAATTTTGATTTTCTTTTTTAAGGTTTTTCTCCAAACAGCATGGTATGACTTAATTTACTGCTGAACTGTAATACTTTATTTACTATTAGAAAAAAAACCCAACACATTTTTAAGTAATTTGTCTCAACACAAGGTGATGTCAAATTAGCTTTCTTTATTTTATTATTATTGCTGTTGTACAGAATTTTAATATATCCAACAGCACAACACTTGATTACCATGTAAAGGCAGAATGGAAATTACAGTAGAGCTACTTTAAATCAGGAACTAGTCAGGAAACAGGTGGTTTGAAGGGAAGAAGGCTGTTCCAAATATTATTCTTTTAAGAAATTTTCTCTGTCCCCTATTAAAAAAATGCCAACACATACATTGAGAGCTATAGATCTTCTTTCAAAAAAAGGCTAGGTTTTACTTTCTATTTTAATATATTAAAAATAGGACACAATCACCTAGAATTATCTTGTTTTAAAATCTAAATTTATACCTCTGAAAAAGAAACAAACCTAAGAGACATACCTCTTCCAAAGTAGGGATAATCTTCTTCAAGATTTCTCCAATTGTCTCTGTATCTGCACTTATACTCAAGATACTGTTAAGAGGCCATAGTGTCAGAAAACATAGAGAAGGTGGAAAGTAGCAGAAATAAGTTTATTATTCATAATCATACACAAAATTCTAACAAGACTGACTACACAGAAGACCTTACAATTAATATTCTCCATTTAAAGTAAACCTGGTCACTGGATTTACAACACATGCATCTTTGTTTATGTCCAATACATATGCATGATGAATATAGGAATTTAAGGCTAGGCAGGCCTTGCAGAGAGAGCAAAAGAACTCACAAGAGCTTTTGGAAGGGCTCAGACAGATTAACCAGGCAAGAAATTGACGCAAAACTAAAGTATGAGTGAATATTCATTTCCCCTGCCACCACTAATTAAGTATACGCTTAACATTACATTGGTAAAACTAGCACACCTTTTTATAGAAAAGGTGAGGATATGTAAGTAGTTAACATTATATCTGGAGTAAGGTCGACATACCAGTTAGAAATTAGATTACTAATGGGCTCTGCAAAAAATGCAACATAAATACAAGGGGGAAAACCCCAAAACTAAACAAAAAACCAACCCCACAAACAAACAAAAATATAACACAAATGAGAAGTGAAGAAAAGTGAACTAGAGTTAGTATTTCAGCAGAAATAATTATGAATGGACAATGCTGGGGGGAGAAAGGTGGGCCACAAAGACCAGAGCAAGAGAGTCCTGAAACAATTTGTTTTATAATACAGTAAATATACAACACTTGAAGCTGTGCTCTTTCAATTGAAATAAAATTAGTGGATTGTTTGGGTGGCCAACTCACGTAAAAATTCAGTGACAAAAAGACTTAATGGGGAAAATAAGACAGCAAACTTTAAAAAAAACAATACACGGTCTATAAGGGGATACTATTTATATCAAAGGCAGGTAATAAAATACATTTCTCTCTTTCTAATCAGGCAGTGAGGCATAAACTGTTGGGACATACCGCTCAGGGCCACTGCTGTCTGGGACTGAAACACTTGCATTGTACTGCATTGGTCATTGGCGTTCGTGGATGTTGGCATTGGGCATGGGCATTCAATCAGTAGTTGTCAAGTATGGTACCCGTTTGGCAACAAGCACATTTTTGGGCATAGCCAACCAGGGTTTTCACATGGGCGTTCAGGGGCGGATGGGCCAACGTCATGGTGGGCAACGCAGGGGCAAGTCGATCCAGTACATGGGTAACGGAGATATATGGCCAAAAAAACAAGGAGAGGGAAAAGGGGGAAAAGCAATAAATTTTAATTTAATACAAACTATACTTATTACTTTCAGTTAATGAAGCAAGCGTAAGTTGCTTTGAAGACTAACACAAAAACGGATTGCTACATCAAATGTGACTTAACAGTATGGATCTTCACAAGTTACGTTATCTGACTAAACTACATTTTACTTTTAACAATGATGTTTCAGTAGCAGGCTGGCTCATGAAGGTAGACACAAAAACTGTTGAGATGCATATTACTGAAACCTTGAGCAAGTTGGGAAAGTTAGTATTCCAGATCAGTTAAATTATCTGGAGTAAAGGGATGTGTTTATTTACTTAAACAAACAAACAAAACCACTAGTTGCCAAAGTTTGTTGGCATGATTCCTGACCATTTCAGCTTAATCCTCAATTCTAGTTGCAATAGTTTGTGAACTTAGATGGAACTGATTCTGTGATGATATATTAGCAAATATTGTGTTGAACACAGTCTTGCTTGAAAAAAACTGTAGCTGATCCCAAGTACAGGAGTGTAAACAAATGGAATTTAAGAAGCATTGCCAAGTTTTATAAATACATAACATTTACACTGGATGTGTGTCTAATCACAAGAGTCAACCCACGTAAAATACAAATAGCTAAGTAAGTTAGGACCATTTAAAAATTCTTCCAAGTAAAATAAAATACTTCTTTACTGTTCTATACCTGTACCTAAATCATGCAACCCTAACATCAATGGTTTTGTGCTTTATGTCCACACTGTTAAAGCAAAAACAGATGGACCATTATGTTTTGGCATTTTTTTTTTAAAGGAAGTTCAAAAATTCTTTTATCGCTGGCTTAAGCCAGCCACCAGAGATAGTTTTCAATAGCACTATAATGGATTCACATAAATGGAAAATGGTATAGTTACAGGTTTTAAGTTTTACCAATATTTCTAATAAGAGATGTTAACTCATGTAATTGTGTAATTTAGAGGAACCCTGTTTGAAAGCAAAGAGGTTTAACATAAACCTCTCCTCCCACATGACTTGAGCTGGGCTTCAATTAAAACACAAATTGAAAAACTGAAGTTATCTTCTCCAACAATCATTACAAGTGGCTTATTAGATTATTGTTGTCTAGGTTTGAATTTCTCAATTTCTAGAAATGTATGCAATCAAGTTTTCAATGCAGCGCCCTGGAAGAATTGGTGTTAAATTAATTCAAACTCATGTATACTCACATCTGTACGAAGTGCCTTAATATTTTTGCCACCTTTTCCAATCACTGCTCCAGCATTCTGGAAAACAGTTTTCAGAATTTACATTAGGCTAAAAACAGCACAGACTGTTTTTTGAACCAAAGACTAAGAACAACGTATCTATTTCTGCATTACCCTGTGGGGTGCATTTAAGGGTGGGGTGAGGCTTGTTTCCTTTTGAAAGGTTCAAATTAAATCAAAACAAACTGATGTGATTTTATCATGAGGAAAAAAAAGGTAAAAAAAAGATCAATGCAGAGATAAAAATACTCAGTAATATTTTTTTAATTTTAAATTTAAGTTTCTAGGCAATTCTGCCTATATTCTCATAGAATCATAGGTGGACAAGCAGATTAATAAAAAACTGGTTGGATGATTGGTAATAGTTAATGGATCTTATTGCACCTAGAGGCTGGTAAGAAGTGGGGTACCACGGAGGTCTGTCCTGGGATCTGTCATGTTTAAACACAGAATGATTTGGGTTGGAAGGGACCTTAAAGATGGATGATCTAGTTCCAACCCCCTCCCCCCCATGGACAGGGATGCCACTCGCTAGATCAGGTTGCTCAGGGTGCAACCATCTCATAGTTAGAATATGACTGAAAAAAAAACCTTACGGGTTTCCATGCATGTTATATAAGTCAACAGCTTTGCTAGTTTATTTGATCACTTTTTTAATGTTTGCAAATTTCACTTTCCCACTCCAAACATTTGAGCAAATGCTACTTTTGACTGAAGCCTATGTAAAACTGATCACTCAGGTAGGTACAGTCTGAAGAATGTAAAACCAATATACACAATTGCTAATCTCTAGTTGCTAAAATCAAGAGGAATAAACTCAAGATGTTCAAGAGGGGAAACTGTAAAACTAATTTTTTACCAGGCTATTTCAAGAACTACATGCAAAATTATTACTTTTACTATGCAGTTCATACATGATGCTAACAGTGCTAAAAATATTTTGCAGCACTCAACTTGACTATTCATTAGAAATGCCATGTAGGGTTAAGGTAACATTCCTCTACCCTAAGACAAAAGACTGAATTACTTCAGACAGCACAAACATCTGCATCAACTGGAAATACTAAAGGAGATTCATAAGTAGCAGTTTTACTATTTATACTAGTCAATGAAGCAATTGCAAGCCATGAAACATTACTCTCTTATATTTCCTACTGTTGATACTGATAGATTTATTAAATCTGGAGAAATTACTAAAATCTTGAGGAAGTTCTCATCTTGCCTCATATTTAATTTACAATTAAAAGCTGATCATTTTCTAAACTGCTTGCTTTCTAAAGACTAATACATAGTCATTCCCTTGGAAACAATTATGTTCTATTCAAGCATGAGAAGCGGCTTATCATTTCTATGTCTTTATTTTTTCAATAAGTACATTTTTTTAAAATCAAAGAAGTCCCATAGATTGTTAGACTCACCCTTGAAAAAAAAGTAATGAAGATCGCAATACACTTCTACTGTCATTCATGCACAAAAGCATTCCTAAATAAATTTTAAATAAAGCACAAGTTCTTTCTAAACATACACTGTCACCACTGTCTTAAGCAATGGTATAAGCAGGAACATAGCAATACTAAGAGCATACTTTGCTTTGAAGCAAAATGCGCAATTCAACCATTTCATCTGTATTCCGAGACCTTTTGAAGGCCTGTTCTTCTTCCATATCTTCTGCAGGACGTTTGCCTGTAGACAGGTCCATAGGGGGAAAACACAAATGTATATTTAACTTTCTAAGTCATGATAAAACTGTATATCAAGTTGTGCACTGTATTCCTAGTGAAGCATTCCCTCCCATTAGCCCAATGCTAACTTCTGACATCTACCCTGAGCACCTATAGGACAGAAACAGGTTTTTACTTCATCAGTCTACATATCAATTATTAAGTGAAGACTTATTCAAATCTATAAACTACAGCTGAAATGCAAATTTTTCAAACTTTGTGAAAAAATAACACTTTGCAACAGTGCTGCATCACCTACTTAGTATTTCTTTTACAACTGGGAAAACCTTAAAGCACAAAAGATTAAAAGTAGCTTGTCCAATACTGAAATACTGGTGAAACAGTAGGAAAGCAGTATTTAAAGTCACTTTAAAAAAATGGCCTGAATCAATACTAATGCTCTAACTCTTCTTCACTAATTATGTCCAAAAGGTTTTTCATTTAGCTAATATTTAGAGATATTTCACATATATATACATTCCCTCAAACTAACAACTGCTATAAATTAAATACAGTAACAGATATGCCTAACAGTATCTTTACGTGATCACGTTGTCCATACAAATGCTGAGCATTTAGCTGTCAAATATTTTCAAATCTTTCCTTATAACTTTTAGTTACTTATACCATGACTAAAATACTCCCAAAGAAAAATTACATATTCATGATACAAAAATTACATAAAACCACATGGGACATTTAAAAATTAAAAGATTAAATGAAGCATTTGATACAGTTAAAGCATTTCAAAACAGTTAGAAACATCAAGACTCACTCAAAAAGTTTCCTTCCTCCCAAAATAAAATAGCCCTTTAAAAAAATTTACCATTTGTCTCTGTGTTGGTAAAGGTTTCCTCCTGTTGTTCAGTCTCCATTACCTTTTATTCTTAGGAGTGAAGATAAAATCTGTTGCAGAATAAAAAAGAGCTAGTACATTATTTTGTGGGGGAAAAGCTTAATTGTACATCATACTAATGGGAAAAGCAAGAAGAAATGCCTGCTTTTAGAGTTTACCAGGTTTATATATACTTGCAGAGCAAACCCAAGTGCTCTGGGCAGGATCAAAACCCTACTGCTTCAGAAGCCTATGAAAACAGCATAGATCAGGTTCTGTTCACTTACAGGTCTGAATCTTGCTACAACTGAAAATGAGGTTTGACCTCAGATTTTGCAGCAAAGGTTTTCTTTATAAATGAAAAAACAACAAGACCAAACACATCACTAAGAGGGGAAATAATAATCAAGTACAAAGCTTTATAGACACACAATTGCACTCTGAATTATTTCAACCTTGCTCATTTTCAAGCATTTGCTAGTTTTAAGCAATCACATTTATTGACAATGACTTTCAAATATTTAAAGTGAATAATTATCTGGGTCCTACTTTTAGGATGTTATATACCATATCTTGAATTTCCTTTTTAGGAGATGCTATGTTTCTATATGCTAATTGTTTAGTTCTAAATTTAGACTCAACAATTTAGACCAAAAGTTATAAAATTAATGTTGGCGATTAGACGTTTTCTATCAACTTACTAGCATGCCTTCCATCAATATAACAGATGAACAAAACATTACACACAAGCCACACTTGAAAAATTCTGTTAAAAATAGCACACTATCATGTATAACCTCTGCATACATGTATGAAGAATCTCAAAAGCAGACAAACTTTTTTGACTTTGTGAAACAGGTACCTCTTACAAGATCTGTTTTTGCTAAATCCACGACTTAAGGATACTTATAAAACAAATTAGAAGTCAGGCAGAATAATTTTGCACCTTATTAAAAAATTAATTTGTACAGATACAGCCAAACAAAGAACGTTATTTTCCTTCCTTTGGATTTTATTGGTCAACTTTCACAGCCTGAACAAATGGTTGATATACATATCTACAAAGAAAAAGTGAGGTATGTTTATTTTTTTAAAGCATCCTTTTTATTATCCGTTAATTTGTAAGTTACCCTATTTTTGCAGGCTAACAGCAAGCACTGCCGGTAGGTATGCACTCTTTTACAGTCGCTGCTGAGACACTACCTCCCCAGCACATGCTAGTATTTCCAGGCCCCTAATTTGAGCTAATAGAAAAAGCACCGCCTAAAGAATAGCCAAGTGTCGAAACAGACGCCTATAGAACGCAGGGATGGGGGCAGGAAGATAAATTTCACCAGGTTCAAATGGTTAACCCTTCCAGACCCCATTCTATTTTCGACCCTCCCAAAAATTTTAGACCTGCCGGGGGAAGAAATGTAATATACTGTTCAGGACAAGATGCTCTCGACTAGTTGCTGTGCTCTTTTGTGCAAATCGAGTTTGCAGGATTAAATTCGCTAACGCAAATTTTTTAAAAACATCGAAAGAACAAAGCAGTCACGGACATGAGTAGAGGGTTGGGAGATGCCAGTGTGTCTCTCCCCCGCTCCCTCCGGGACTAAGGGCCCTTCCCGCCCGGACGCTTCCCTTTCCACAGCCCACGCGCCAATCTGCTCAGGCTGACGTTCACCTTTACCCTTCGCACAGCTTTTAAAACCAGCCAGCCGCCGAGCACTCGAAATCCCAGCTCGCGCCCTAGGTGGGAGGGGGAAAGGCGCCGTTACATAACCCCACAGCCCGAGACCCACCTCCGCGGTGGCAGGGACCAGCAGAAATGGCGGCCACTGTGATAGCGCCTACCCACTGCTAGGCGGAGCCGTGAGCCGAAAAACCACCACCACGCGGTCACAAGATTTCCCCCATTCCGACCAGAGAGACACAAAGGAGGCACTCAGAAGCCCTCACCCCAGCTCAAGCAGGGCCGACAGAGCGCAACAGCCGTGCCACGAGAACTCTGGCATGGCCCCTAAAAGCAGGCTCTGCTGCAGAACGCTCCCCAATCGTTTTGACACGGCTGCTTCCGCACAGGCCGCAGCAGAGTGCCCTCATCTTCCTCTCTGCCCACCATAATTACCAAAAACTCACCCCATCCACAGCTACCCTAGGTAGGTGCCAGAAAAGGGCGGCGACCGCCCCCCCCCCCAGCCTTAGCACGCACCCGCTAGTGCGACCAGCCTCCACCACATCGCCACTCCGGGAACGGCACCAGTTAGGCCGCCGTGCTCGCACTAAGGCCACCGAAGCGCGACGGGTGAGACACAAATCATCCTTTACACCCTTCCCTTAGGGTAGAGGGAGACCCTTGGGTCCGCAGGTTACACAAAACCACTCCCCATTAGCTAAGGAGTCATACTCCCGGCCCCCTCCTTCTCCACGCAGCAGTTCCTAGACCTACTCAATTCCGCCGCCCAGCGCAGTCTCTGCAAGAGTCCAAGAAAATCCTGGGGCCCGGCGGTGACAGGCCGCCCGTGTTTTTGTGTGACACAACAGGGTTGGGAGGGGTTCGATCAACAGCTTAGTTTCCTTCAAGCCGGCTTAACCCATCCCCCCTACCCCACCCCCAGTGCAAGCAACACCCCCTCTGAACCGCGCTTACCTGCACGCACCACGTACAGGAGAGAAAGGCGAACAACTCCTACTACCAACACACATCCACCAGCACCGCCAAATGACTGGCCCAACCACCTCGTCTCCTCCCCCTGTGGGAGACCCACTGCGGCCCCGTTGGGTAAGGCAGCTGCCCATCAGGGCAGGGATGGCCTCTAATTCGCCCCGCCCTCCGTGTGGACCACGGAGAGAAAGGCCTAAGTAATCACGAGAAGAAGAGCACTATCCACCCTACACCGCTGCAGTGTGCCTGGGTTGTTTGTTTGTTTTACCTGCTTGACGGGGGCCACGAGAAGTGCGGCAAGAACAGTGGAGACAATAGAAGGCAGCGAAGGAGAGCGACCGCTGAGGTTTTTTTGAACAAAAAATGGCGTCCGTGAAAAGTCCGTCTTGTGCTTGTTCCTTAGTACTGGAGGAGGCGGGGCAGTGTTCTTGCGATGCTTAAAGCCGCGCGTGGCGCCACTCCTCCTATTGGCTGTTGAGTCGCGCGGTGTTTTTGGGGTTGTGTACAGAGGACAGGTGTATTCTCGTCTTTCTTCCCACCTACAACTCAGGTGAGGGGAAGCAGGCTGCCCCGCTGGTTCTGCCCGCCCGCTCGTTCGGCACCGCCCCTGCCTCAGATAAGTATATGGGGTGGTTCGACTGAGGGTAGGGTGTGGGGAAAGGGGCTTGGGTTCTGGTCAGCCTGTTTGAGGAGTAGGGAAGCATGTGTCGTCCTTAATGTGACTGGTGGGGCGGGCCACCTTGTCTTAGCATCCATCGCTATCCACTGCAGCTAGTCGGTGTCCGCCGGGATGTGGGGTGACAGCTGGCCTTACCGCCCCCGGGGGTCTTGGCACAGGGTAGAAGCGCTAAGCTGGTGACAGGCTAAGGACTCCATGGACGACACGAGAAACTTATCGAAATGAGTAAACAAATGGGTTATTTCCTGTAAGTAACTATACCGTTTGTTCCAAGTGGTAGAGTTTTGGGGCAAACTTAAAGGCAGGGTATTTTTTTATTAGCTGCGGGTTATAATGTCAGAAGACAAAAACTTTGTGGTTTTTTACTCTTCTTATAGTATTTTTTCTTTGGTGTAATTCTGTAGGGAGGTTGAGTTCCTTGGTCATCCCCCTTTAGGGGATAAATAGGTTCCAAGTGAAGTTATACAATTTAAATGTGCATAGATGCTTCCAAAACTATCAAGAACTTAGAGCATATTAACCACTGATGTTCTTGAGACAATGACCACCAAAATTTGGTGCTATTATAGCCAAATCCTGGACTGGATCTCTAGATAACATTGATAGATCTGGCTAGCCTTCTGTTATCAGTTCCAAAGGTTTAACGTGGTTAAAGTGTAAAAATCACCTCTATGATACAAATACAGACCCCAGCCTGTTTATATTGTAAATGAGGCTTCTCACTTGTGCTCTTCACAGTGCTAATGAAATGAGAGAATAATTTCTAATTCTGAAAGTTAGATGTTTTATTTTAAGTCTTAATAGAAACCTCAAAAACAGCAATGAGTCCAGGGGTATAAACACAAAAATTTCTGATGGTTCAGTTTATCTCAAAGTAGATTTTGCTGATCATGTTCGAACAAGTTTAATTGGATTTTCACTGCCTGAAATGAATATGTTGAAAAAGATACCATTTCACATCCAAAGCTTAAGCATGGTTTAGAGAAATGTCAAGGATGACTGATAGGTCTCTGATGACTATAGAGTTGATTCCTTTTTCAGTCTAAAGCCACTGTATTAATTCTACAGGATGCAGATGCAAGGCATCTAGAACAATTGAAGAATTGTTTGAATAAATAACATGCACAAACTTGTAGATTATGCATTGGGAAATATTTATGGCAAAATTTTCCCTGAAAGACTATTGAAAATTAAATTTCAAAGTTAAGTGGTATGCCTTTTTTCTCTCAAATGTTAGTGGAAAAGTGAGAGATGCCTTAGCAGCTAGGAATTTGTTTCTTATGGTGAGAATATTGAAATAAACTTTTGAACTTTTTGGGCTTGATTTAAAATATTCATGTATCACTCTTATTCTGCAAAATCCTCTATCTTCTTGACTGGTGATATGGGTTAAGGGACTGTCAGGAAACAATAAAAAACAAATCAGGTAATTCTTACACTTTTTTCAAGGATGATTATTTAGCTGATTTTTAAGAGGTAGCTATAGGACATGACCAGCCTTGTCTTAAAATGGTTGAGTACATTTAAACAATAACTGTTTGGATGCAGTCACTTACAATAATGCCAGGAACCTGAAGTGTAGAGAAATTAAAATTTCCTAAATATTCATGTGTGGAAAAAAGTGTATATTAATGGAATTAAAAGCGATGTACTTATTTTAAAAAACAAACCTAACCCCTCCAACTGTTTCTAACATCACTTAATATCAGAAAAGAATGATTGTATCATATAGGGAATCTACTTTTTGGCATGTTAAGTATTACTAATAATTTTGAACCCACAGCTATCCTTATTCATTTGCTCTTCATGTTTACTAGTCTAACCTTTTCACAATGTAGTCAAATAGTTGTTGTGTTCCAAGGATGATGTACATGTATAATTGCACTGGCTTTAATTTTGAATTTTTTTAATTGCTGCTTTTAGATTGTATTTAAAAAAAAAAACAAGCTTAACAAAGTATAAATGAAAACATTTTGGTGGAAGCTCTTTAGTCATTTTCAAAGGATAATCTACACCTTACTGTGTATAGAGTATTGTAACTGTGGGCTGCGGTCACAGGGAATATGTTCTCCGGCCAGCTCACTCCCTGAGACCAATGGGCAGTCACAAGAGAGGCTGCCCCCATATCTCTACAGAGACCTTCCCGGGTGGAGGTGTTTACAGGGGCTCGCAGCTCCCTGCAGCAGACGGTTGTGGCGCACGTGACACAGCAACAACCCAATACGAGGGACCGAGGCGAAGGAAACAAGAGGGATCACTTGTTTGAGTTCTAAGGAAAGTTTATTTCCCCAGAGGAGTCAGGGATAAGTGATAATAACTGAGGACAAAAACCTGCTTTTTAAGGAAGGGAGGGAATGAGGGGAGGACACAACTTTTAACCAATAGGAAGGCATTAGGGCAGGAGTGCAGGGTAAGGGCTATCCAATAGAAGCCATCAAGGAGAAGGAGCAAACCTTGCAATCCAATCTTGCTTTGAGGAAGGGATGAAGGACAGGGAACACTCCAGAACAGAAGGCTGTGCTATCTTTGATAGACAGGGGGATTGACATACACTTGGTGGGAAAATCTTGGGGTAAACAACTCAGGACTGAACCATTAGGGAAACCAAATGGGGTACATGGAATGAACCATTACAAACTTATAACAAGGAATATTTAAAACCTACTACAGAAGAACAAACTGTAAAATAACAGACTACCACAGAGTATCAGAAATGGTTTGCTTGGGTTTTGTTCTTTTCTTTTTTCCCTTCCTTGATTTTTTTTTCAAAGAATGTAAAATTGGTAGTTAGAAGAGGAGGTGGTTTGGGTTTTTTTTAATTTTTTTATTGGACTGTATCTTTGGAAGCCTTTTCGTCATCCAAACAATATATGTTAGACCATGGGAAAAATCAAGGGAAGTAGAAGAGGAGAAAACTTTGTAAAGCATGAGTCTTTCAAGGCTTTATTTCATACAAGTAATAAATTATTAATTCCTTGGTGTTGTGTTATAAATTATCAAATCGATAGCCAAGTTTATGAAAAATTTAACAACGATTTATTGGGTCAAAAAAATAGAATTTCAAGCAACCACCACAATCAAGACAGCGTCAGTCTCGGGTACAGGCGCTGGTTGTTCGTCCGACAGTGACGCCTCCCCTCAAAGGTTCACACTGAGTGTTTCCAGCATCCAGTTTATATACAGTTTATTCTGCCTGAGGCAAAGATGACCACATCTTTCTATTCACTTATTCGAATGTAAATCCATTTCCATACATATGTTGAAATAGACAAAGACGGGTCCCAGTCTGCAGACAGAAGTCTAGGTACACAAGGGAGGTTTGCTTTCACATGTAATATGTTGGTATCAGTCTCTGAGTACCCAGATGCAATCAGGACATGTCTAAATTTAGTGAAATTCTTGGGACACAGCAATTAATCACGGGCCAGGAAGGCCCCGATGTTATCTCCCAGGTGCAGGAGACAATGAAGTGATCGTTGATGGTCCAGGGAGGTCCCATTCAGACATTAAACAGGCCTGATGCTATCTTGAGCTGCCAGGAATTAGTTACAATTGGAATAGAACTCCGTTCCTGGCTGGGGAGGTTAAAACATTATTTCTACAATATTTTATACCCACACATATCTGTTTATACAGCATGAATTAACTACATTACATATCACACTTGGTCTTTTACCTTGTCCTCCCTTTTCTTTCTCAAAAGAAAACCCAAGCAAGCCATGACTGTGCAAGGCATCTTTGGGTTATTTTCTGAGAGCCTGTATTGGGTCTGGCTGGGATGGAGTTAACTTTCCTCAGGGTGCTGTGCTTTCTGTTTGTAGGGAGAATGGTATCCATGACTCAGGCATGTTTTGGCTACTGCTAAGCAGTGCTCACACACCATCAAGGGTGTCTCTCCAACCTTGCCCTGCCCCCAAAGGCTGATAGGCTGGGGAAGAGATTAGGAGGGGACAGAGCCAGGCCAGCTGACCCAGAAAGACCAAAGGGATCTTCCATACCAGATGATGTAATGACCAGAATTAAAAGTGAAAAGGAAGGGAGAGGGGCATTTTTAAGGTGTTTGTCTTCTGAAGTAACTGCTATGCATAGTAAAACCCTACTTCCAAGGAAGAGGCTGGACATCACCTGCTCATGGGAAGTAGAGAATAAATCCTATTGTTTCCTTTACTTTGGCATGCAGCCTTTGTTTATCTTCATTAAACTGCCTTTATCTCAACCCAGAGGTTTCACCATCTTATTTTCTCCCCATCCAGCAGAGGAAGGAAAGTGAGAAAGTAGCTTGGTGAGCACCTGGCTGTCAGTGAAGGCCAACCCACCACAGAGGGTGTTAGTCTGTGCATGATTTAGAACTGTAACAGAAAACGCTTTTGTCTGGTGAGAGGTTTCATTTCTTTAGACTTGCTTCCATTTGGCTGCACATCCAGCAATGTTTATTATTCTTCAGTTATTAGCTATAGAGTAGAATAGTTCAGTTAGAAGGAACCTACAACAGTCCTTGAGTCCAACTGCCTGACCACTTCAGGACTGTCAAAAAGTTAAAGCATGTTCTTAAGGGCTTTGTCCAAATGCCTCTTAAACACTGACACACATGGGGCATTGACCACCTCTCTGGGAAGCCTGTTCTGGTGCTTGACAACCCTCTTGGCAAATAAAGGCTTTTTAATGTCGTCTGAACCAGGTGCAGTTTGAACCATTCCCATACATCTTGTCACTGGATACCAGACAGCAGAGCTCAGCACCTGTCTCTGCTTCCTCTGCTTCTCTTCAGGAAGCTGCAGAGAGCCATGAGGTCACCCCTCAGCCTCCTTTTCTCCAAACCAGACAAACTCAGAGCCCTCAGCACCTCCTCATAGGACATTCCTTTCAGCCCTTTCACCAGCTTTGTTGCCCTCCTCTGGATGTATTCAAGCACCTTCACATCCTTTTAAAATTATACAACCCAGAACTGCACACAGTACTCAAGGATGGGCCAAAGCACTGCTAGTTATAGAGGCAATAATCACCTCATTTGACCAGCTGGTTATACTGCATTTAATGCACCACAGAACATGGTTTACCCACTTGGCTACCAGGGCTCACTGCTGACTCCAATTGGGCCTGCTGTCAATCAGCACCTCCAGATCCCTTTCTGCAGGGCTGCTCTCCAGCCATTCGTCTCCCAATCTATACTTGTGCCTGGTGTTTCTCTGTCCCAGGTGCAGAAGCCGGCATTTGTTCTCGTTAAATTTCATGCCACTGATGATTGCCCAATGCTCCAGTCTATCTAGATCCCCCTGCAAGGCCTCTGATCCCTGGTAAGAGGCACTAGCACACTTGCTAATGGTTCATTCAACTAACTCCTGCATCCAGATAATTGATAAATATATTGAACAGAATTGAGCTCTGAGGAATGCTGCTGGTGGCCAGTCACCAGCCATATGTAGCCCCATTCATACAGCCATTTGAGCCCCGCCCTTCAGTCAGTTCTTCACTCAGTGCTGTGTGTACCTGCTCATACCACAGTTGGACAACTTCTCCAGAAAGATGCTGCAAGGGTCAGTATCCAAATCCTTCCAAAAGTCAGAAAAACTGCATCTACCACCTTCCCTTTATTCTACTAGTCAGGTGACTTTATTGTAGAAGGATATTAGATTAGATAGACAGGGTTTTCCTTTTGTGAACCCCTGTTAACTGTGCCTGATGACTGCATTGTCCTTTACATGTCTTTCAATAGCACCCAGTATGATATTTTCCATCATTTTTCCAGGTACTGGGGTTAGCTTAATAGGTCTGTAGTTTCCTGGGTCTTCCCTCAAGCCCTTTTTGTAAATTGGAATAATGCTGGCTAGCTTCTAGTCAGCAGAGACCTCCCCAGACTCCAAAGACCTTTGGTCAGGGTCCTGCTGATCAAGAGGGGTCTTGCTGTAACATCCACTAGCTCTTTCAGTACTCTGGGATGAATCCTATCTGGCCTTATGGACTTATGAACACTCAACTGATACAGCTGGTACATTTTCAGTGTGCACAAATGGAAAGTCACTGTTCCTGCAGTTTTGGTCCTCCAACTCAGAGGACTGGGCAGCCCAAGATCTATGAATATTATTAAAGACTTATCATTAAATATATTCACTCTCAAATTGTAAAATAAGGCAGTGACTAGACCAAAGATGTGGTAAGATTCCAAATAAATTAGGCTGGCCCAACCAGCTTGAGGATTAGCCTAATCCTTCCAGATACCAATTTGGCCACAGTGATACATATGTTTATAACCCAGTAACTTGTTTCTTGTTGAATGAAGGTAACATCCTAAGAAAGCAACAGTTAGTTGTAATAATATCATCTTAAAGCACCAGTTAGGAATATTAAAGGATAAAGGGTTTCCCATCTAGGACCATTACTGTGATTTCACACTTCAAAAAATATAATTTTTTAGGTCATATCAGAAGGAGAATCTTCACAGAAGTTGAGTATGGAGCACTTAAAGATAGAACATAAATATAACATTTATAAAGAAATATAACCCCATTTCTTAATATCTTTTGTGTAGGATGCATCACAAGCTGATTTGTTATATACCCTGCACCAGCACCAATCCCATGAGCGGTTGTATGAGGTGTCAGCCCTGCCTTGGAACCACCCCTCTGCCCAGCTCTGCTACCCAAAGGTGGCCTCTGAGCACTTGCATTCCAGGATGGTTACAAGACAATGCTGTAGCTGTTTATCTCATCACCAGGGGAACACTCCATTACAGGGAGTCCTGTCTCTGGCATTCCTGCTTCCAGACAGTTCAACCCCTTCTGCATTAGGGCCTTCTTGCCCTCCATGGCAGATCTTTTCTTGGTCACAGATTATCACTGCCAAGCAGTTACAATTTCACTTTCCCCTTCACTTGCTATAATAATCTCAAACATTTACGTTTAGAATAAAATCATAGTAACTGTTAAGTCACGATGGGGAAGGGGGGGGAAGTGGCGCAAGGGACAATGACCACTCACCCTGGTGTTCATGTGGCAACAGAGATTTTATTTCCCAAGCCCTCCCTTATATAGTGCATTTGAATGACAGTCTGGATGCTCTAATTGGTTTGAACTCCACACCCCTTCATGTTCTGGCCAGTGAGATGCCTGCAGCCTTGAGAGATATTTGATTGGACAAGACCCAAGACCCCTGTCAATCATGGTAATATCTCACCCTTCTTGTCTATAAAATTTTGTGAATTGCTCTCTGTCACCTATCTGCAAGGGCCCTTTGCAAACAGGGTGACAGAGGACAGTATGGGTCTAATTTGCACTGGAGCTGCAGCATTCACTTCCGGGACCTCTTAGGGGAGAATTCAGGCCACAGGCATTATGCTTATTGGTTACAAATTACAACTTATCTCTAAAAGCAGAAAGCTATTTAACCCTTAACCCATTTCACACTTAGAGAAAAACCCAAATATTAAAAAACAACCTGTAACCCATTTATCCCTTGGAGAAAAATCCAACTCCCAGAAAACAATCTGTAAACAGGAAAAGAGTTTGTAAACATGAAAAATAATTTGTAAACAAATCAAGTCCTTATATGAACTCTCTATGAAGTAGGTGATCATTTGTGATCTCATAGGGTTATTGTACTGTTATATGATTTATTGTAAAGCATGAGAACATCATACTACTTAAGACTCAAAAGAGGGGGATGTACCTTCAACCTTTTTTCTTTGTAAAATTAATAAAAATAGGAAAAAAACATGGAATTTGAATACTATTACTTAGGGGGTTACTAAGGGGGTCACTTTTTCCCTATGGGGACTTGAAAAAACATCTTCCAGACGAGGCTTTTTCATTTATCCCAATGGGAAAAGGGTTTAACTTATGCAAAGCTTCATCTAGGTTTACTAATATTTTTTTTTTTTTACCAGCCAGGTTCATGGTTTGATCAGGGCCATGAACTTGGTTGGGAGAGGTTTTCTGTATTTATATTTTAAAAACAAGCTTTTATTAATACCTAGTGGAAGAAGAATTTTCAACATAACAGTGCAAGCGATATATTTTTTTCCCTTTGTTAGAAATTAGAAATTTTGTTATTGACTTTAATAGATGACTTTTAACGTTTAAAATTATGACAAGTGTCAGAATTTCAGTTAAAAAACTTTGCAAATGATATTTGCTTATGATAAACTGATGTTCTATGTGTACCTCAGTGGATATTCTTTGAATCTTACCCATTTGTCTTGAAGCAATGCAAGAATAATTACTAGTAGTACTAAGAAAAGACATGTTAGTACACATACTAGGGTTTCTTTAAGACACAGTAGTACCTGCCTGAGACAGAAATGTAATATTTTCCAAATAACTTTAGCAGAACTAGCAATCACAGGCTTATCAATTTTGGTTTTAGCAAATGCAAACAAGAATAATAAATATTGTACTATGAACTCTAAGGCAGATTTTACAAACAGTTGTGCATTTTTGTAACTCTTGTGTGATAACCCTTCGATATTTTTACTCTTGGCATATGTTATTAGTTTATTAGAGTCTTTGAAATATGAAAACCTTGATATATCAGGAGGCAAAGTGGTTGTGAGGCTCCTGAGAGGTGGAAACCCAGTTTTTGTTTTTCTCCTCACCATCCATTTGCTGGGAAAAGCTGGCTTCTCGCTGGACTGGGTGAAAGGTTGGTTTGATTTCAGCTGTTGTGATGCAGTTATCCCATGTATCCGGCCCCATCTCTTCGGGCAGACTTGATTGTTTCTGCTCTTACGGCACGAAATCTTTGCATGCGTTTTTCCTCTGCCTTTGGCCGGACAGGCTCCTCGCAAGGGCTTTTCCCACGCTCCACTTCTGGGTTTGACGTGTGCAGGAACGCCAGGTGGTGACGTTCCCAGACTCGGCCTTGGGGGCAGGGTCAGAAATGAGGCCACTCCCACTAGAGGCACGGCTGTGTTCCACGGAGGCTGGCTTGGGTGCGGGGCCCTACCCCCTGACGCAGGCGGGATCAGGGGAGTAGGCACATCCCCCGATATAAGTTCAGCCAGGCTCCATGAAGGCGTGGCTTTGGAGCCTGCCCACTCGGTCTCCGGAGGGGGCAGTCTTGGCATTTCCATGGTGATGGGAAGTGCGGGCGGCGCGGTTGCAAATGGTGGGGGAGTGGTTTCAGCGGCCGCATGGCACGGTGTCCCGAGGGGGGCACGAGCGGCCGCCACGTGGTTTGGTCCTCCACAACAGGGCGGCATGGTGTGCGCGCCTTGATTGGCAATATAGTGGCCCAAGTTGGCTGCATTGTGATTACAGCAGTCCGGAGTGGACACGGGACATCTCGGAGCTGTCGGGGCTGCGGCGGCCGCCATCTCTCCAAGTGACCGGATTGCGCAATCGGCCCCTCCGCCTCCCGGGGGCAGTGCCAGCATTCGCGGCACGGGCAGCCCTCGGATTGTCTCATTTTTCTGAGATTCCCCCACTCCCCGGAGCTGTGCCGCTCCCCACAGTCGCTCTGCAGCAGTCAGCCAGAGTCCTACTGCTGCAGGGCACATTTTCGCAGCGGCCAGGTCCCGCCGGCTCCCTGGGAAGTGCCGGCTCCCACGCGGGGTTGTACAAAGAAGCGACTACGCTGCTGCCCTTGCCCTTTTGCCTCTCATATTCCAACTGTTTTAGCAAGTCCATAACTATTGACAAGGCTTTATAGCACCGATGGCTGTGTCCTCACCATTAGAGGCTGCAGCAAGTATATATTGTTCAACCTCCTCCCAAAACGATAAATTTAAAGCAGTCTCTTTGGACACATTTAGTTCATGTTATGAACAAAAATTCGGTTAATATGTTTTTTGTGAGAAAGAGTTACAGGGACGCAGCCAGATCTGTCTCTGCCAGGGTTCTTAGTGCTTTGTTATTGTAATCACGGGTCATTGTGGCTTATCACTCCCTTTGTATCAGCAGAGCCTTGCCCGAGGCTAAGTTGTACCTTTCCCAGAACAGTGAAGAGAAGAGACCTGGAGGGGGGGGGGTTATGCAAATTGACTCCAAAGACCAGAATGCTTTGTGGGACCCCGACTCCAAACCCACAGAGAAAACCCCAAAAACAACGAGCCAAATAAGAATGGAGAGACTAAAGTGATGTCTGGACATGAGGAGCCAAGTGCTGAGCCTGCAGAGGTGCGGAGCCCCTCTCGCCCTGAGCAGAGTCGTCCCAATGCCGGGACCAAGCAGGACTGAACGCTGAGAAAGTAAGATCTGACGGGGACATCACGCCCTAAAGGCTCCCACGAGGACTGGATCCCCCGGCTCTGCCCCTAGTGGACAGAGCTGTGTGAAATAAACAGGGCCAGGAGACTCCTTCTCCTTTATAATGCCTTTATTAAAAGTGATCAGCTCAGGATTGGGCGGCTCGGCAGGGCTGCAGTCCCCGTCGCGTCTCCCAGGGCGACTCAGA
The DNA here is from genome assembly GCF_047830755.1 of Zonotrichia albicollis. NCBI lineage: Eukaryota > Metazoa > Chordata > Aves > Passeriformes > Passerellidae > Zonotrichia > Zonotrichia albicollis. The sequence continues at coordinate 8,760,157 of NC_133859.1, forward strand.
GGAGGAGGATATGCGCAGCTCGGTCCACTAGGGGCAGAGCTCGGGGATCCAGTCCTCGTGGGAGCCTTTTAGGGCGTGATGTCCCCGTCAGATGTTGCTTCTGAGCATCGCCGGTTACCCTGGTCCCGGCGTTGGGACCACTCCCTGCTCGGGGCGAGAGGGGGCTCCGAAGGTGTTCAGCATCTCTGCAGGCTCAGCACTCGGCTCCTCAAGTCCAGACATCACTTTAGTCTCTCAATTCTTATTTGGCTCGTTGTTTTTGGGGTTTTCTCGTTGCATTTCGAGTCGGGGTCCCACAAAGCATTCTGGACTTTGGAGTCACTTTGCATAACCCCCCCCACCCTCTCAGGTGTCTTCTCTATGTTGTAAGAGAGCACAGCCTCGGGGGAAGGGTCCACCGCACCCAGCCAGGCTTTTTACTAATACAAAAGAAGAGATAAGCCTTAACGACCCGGTATTACAATAACAAAGCACTAAGTACTTTGGCAGAGACAGAGACCTGGCTGCTTCCCTGTAACTCTTTCTCAAAAAAAAATATTAACTGAATTTTTGTTCATAACACTGTGCATATCCTCCTCCTCTGAGTCGCCCTGGGAGACGCAACGGGGCCTGCAGCCCTGCCGAGCCGCCCAATCCTGAGCTGATCACTTTTTAATAAAGGCATTAAAAAGGAGAAGGAGTCTCCTGGCCCTGTTTATTTCAGTTCATGGCTCTCACACCATGTGAGCAATTTGCAGAGCTCGTTTACTATAATTAATCTCTCTTTTTTAAATTAAGCAAATCCATACCTTTAAGGTGGAGTTTTCTAGTGTTGTAGTCCAGGATCCCATGGTCTCGATAATGATTCTAGTCCACAAAAACAGAGTTTGAAGCTACTTAGCACTTTCCTCTGTCTTCCGAGGGGATTTTTTTGCTGCAGTTTTCCACTGCCTGTGGTAGATTCACTACAATTCCGCTGTCTACCCAGCAAAGTCCCAGATGTACATCTTGCTGGCTCTCCCGCCATTCTGGCTATCATGCCGCTTCCCAGTATTTATGCTGTCTATATCCTGGTTCTGGACCGATTTCTGGCTTTTACGCCATTCCAGGTATTTCGCTGTCTGTCTCCTTTGTGTCTGGCTATGGCTAAATCCTGATCACTTCATGGGTCACCAAGTCACGGGGGGCGGGGGGGGGGAAGGCGGCACAGGAGACAATGACCACTCACCCCGGTGTTCATGTGGCAACAGAGATTTTATTTCCCAAGCCCTCCCTTATACAGTGCATTTGAAAGACTCGGTCTGGATGCTCTCATTGGTTTGAACTCCTTGTTCCTTCAGGTTCTGGCCAGTGAGATGCCTGCAGCCTTGGGAGATATTTGATTGGGCAAGACCCCTGTCCATCACGGTAACAAGTAACTTTAAGCTTTTCTTTATAGGTAGAGTGATTTACAGTACAGTGGGTTTGAGTTAACTGATGTCAACCAAACTTAAATGTGCTTACCTGTGAGGAAAGGGCAAAAAGGACTTTAATAAGTAAATACTACTATTTATTTCTAACCCAATTCTATTCACTATCATCCTAGAAGGAACAGAGTGCTAGAAATAATGTAAGCAAACTGAAGATTAAGGGCAGTGTCCTGGTTTAGGGCAAATTTGGGAGAAAACCTCTGAAGGGGGTTCCTCTAGAAAGCGGATTCAAGTGGCCCCTCCCCCAACTGGTTTGGGAAAAGATTTCCTTGGAGAAAAGTGGAAAAAACCTGTTCATTTAACAGGCAAATAATTCACCAGCAAAAAAAAAAAAAAAAAGAAAAAAAAAAGGAACACTATTAAACAATAAAATCTCTTACCAATCTGAAGAGATGATAAACTCAGAAAGTCCTTCTCGTGGGTTGCAGCTCAGCTCACCCAGTCTGTTATCAGTCCCTCTGGTGCTGGAAATGCCATGGACTAGGCCCGGCCCAGTGGGCCACAGGTGTGAGCTCCCTGTGCTCTTCTGGGTTTTCAGTCCAGAGCAGGTTTAAACAGTTCCAAGAAAAAGAAAAAACACAGTCCAGGGAATTTCTCTGCCTCAGCTAGCTAAAAACTAACTAAAAAGCAAAGGAGAGCTCTCTCTCGCTGTCCATGCTGCAGACAACACAGTCCAGGGGAAGGATGTAGGGAAGAAAGTGCAGTTTCTGATAACAAACTCTGCACTTCTTCTTTCCCCCCCTTCACTCTTGGAACCATTCTTAAAGGTGCAAAACTTATTTCTGGGTTAAACAGATGAATGGGGATACAAGCATCATAAAGTCACCCCAGGACAGGGCAGTCTAACATCACAACCCTATTAATGCAACATAGAGGGGTAGAAATTTACTACAGTTCTGCTTTTCATATAAATGTATGTGTAGCAGATTTTTGTACCAGTGTATCACTTTTTAATCTTTTGTCCACAAGGAATGTTTCCCTGTTCATGTAATGTTTTCTGACAGTGTTATATACATAATACACTTTATCTCTGTAGCTAGTTAGTAGAAACCAGGAGCCACAACCCAAAAAGCAAGAATAGAATGACACCATAAATCTGACCAAACAAGGAGGTAACACAGTAACAAGCTGGTAATAAAGCCAAATATTGCAGCCTGAATTGCTGCTAGTAAAGTCCAAGGTAAAGAACCAAAAAAGGCTTTTGCATAATATCTATAGATGTTTAATTCAGCCGTGTGGTGAGATGTTCTCCTCTCAGACACACACTCCTCCCAAGGTCCCCCTCTCTCCCCCAGGGGCCTCCTGGCTGACCCTGGTCTCCGGGCAGTATAAAGGTGAGGCCCAATCGGGGAAAAGGGAGGGAGAGCCTCAGGAACACCTATGTTCAGGCATAGGAACAGGGAAAGGAGCCAATGAGGTGTAACTTAGGAGAAGCTCCTCCAGGGCCTCCACAACTCCCCATTTTTTATATTATTAAGAAAGCTTTTCTGAAGGATCAACTCAATTAACATAAAATGACAAAAACAATCAAAAGTGTCTATAAGACAATTTTCAAAATGCAAACAATTCTGAGTCTCCAATGTCCAAACAGATTTTCTGGAGTGTCTTAGAACTGGCAAGAGGGATGTGGGGTTTTCTTAGCACGGTTTTTCAGGAAACTGAGTCAGGAGATTTCTTCAGCAGGGGCTGTTTGTCTGTCTCCTGTGGTGAAGTGGTTGGCTGTGATAGACTCTGCACAAGGTAGTGTAGGTGGTGGTGTGCCTGTTGGAAACTCCAAATAGAAATCATTACTTTAAGAAAAAGATGGTTACTTTAGGGAAACTTTCCTTTCTTTCCTTCCTAATCACGCTCACTCTGGTATTATAAAGGAACTCTGGGGAAAGGGATTAGTGGTGGTAGACCATGGGAAAAGAGAAAGGGTGGTAGGAATTTGTGGGAACATAAAAAAGGGGTAATAGGACAATGGAATGGAAAAGGGGAAAGTGGGAGGGGGGCAGGAAAGCCACAGGAATCGGGAAAGGGTATTAGAAGAAATGGGACTTATCAGACTGAAAGGTTCTTTCATTATCAACATGGGCTTTTGGATGCAGGACAGCTTGCCAGTGTTCTGTGCTCTTCTTGCTTTTAGGCTGTTGCTGAGGCTTGATGGCTGTTGGGTTTGGGTTCTATTTCTTTGGTAGGTGTGTGGAGGACTTCTGTGATGTGGATAATATTTTTCAGGTTTGTAGTCTGGTGCATGTTTACTACCTTGCACTGGAACTTCACCAGGTCCTGTCACATCGGCTGCTTGGGGGCATTTTCTTCCTTGTATTCTATTAAATTCCACAATTTCTCCATCTCCTAGACTGCAGAGGTATTTCCTGGGATTATATTTTTTTATAGCAGTCTGATGAGCAAACACATCTTTTTTGTTATCATGCCGGGTTATGAAACCGTATTTGTTTTTTAAAATGAACCATTTTACTGTCCCCAAAACATTCATGGCAAGGATTTTTTTACCTTTGCCAGTGGGTTTGTGTTGGTGTTTCTGGATGCATTGCTGGTGCTGGTGCGCTGCCGTGCGAAGTTGGTTCTGCTTCTGGCGCTGGCGGCCGTGCTTAGGCTTGGTCCCCTCTCGGGGGGTCTGTCTCAGCTGGTGCCTGTGGGCACTGCCAGTGCGGGGCTCTCAGAGCAGCAACGGTGGGCAGGGGGCAGCGGTTTTGCTGCCAGGACTGTGGTTCTGAGCCATCCCTCAGTGGGGCTGTCCACCTGACCCACGACAGCGGTGCCCCAGGTCCACCAGTTTTGCTCGCCTGCCCTCGGCCCTCATGCAGCAGGTTGCCACGGGGTGGGCTGGACAGCGCATATCAGCTGGCTCGCTCTGGCCTTGCTGACTGCCAGCGTGGTGGCTGTGGGTTTTCCACGGGGGGAAGGGGGGGGCCGTTGAGGGGGACAGAGCGGTGGCAGCCCTGTGCGAGGGGATACGGCTCTTGCCACCCCCACCACGTCTTGCGGTGCTATGGCAACCAAGGTAAACACGTCCGTCAGAGAAGGTGTGGGGAGCAGAGGGTGGAAGGGGAGACCCTGCAGCCCTTGCCATGTGGTCTCCACCATCTTGGGCAGCAGGAGTACAGACAGGAGAACTTGGGAGAGTCTTACCTTGCAACAGGGGAGGGGGTGCAGGGGCACAAAGAGGGGAACATGGAGGAGGGGTTTTCAGCTGGTGTTCATCTTCAAGACTGAGAACACATTTCATCATCATACTAAATAATAGACGGAATTCTGTGTTAGTTTTTGACCTTTTCCAAAATATTTCCAAGAATTCATCGGTGTAATATATGTTAGAAATAATTCATGCTATCAAAGAATGTCTTTTATCAAGATTGTGAAACCCAAACGAGTCTCTGACCACAAGCAGCCCGAGAGGTGGATGTCTATTCAAACTCCAAAATTCCTGGAGTCGGCCAGATAACAATTGGCACTTTAGCCCAAGAATAGACGCACCCGACGCGATAATCACCGGTATCTCAAGTCATCGGAAACTGCCTAAGAGCGATCATCGCCCTGTGGATAACATCAATCAAGATAGCCAAAGTTGTCAGGAAGATACATGTGAATACATGACTTCCCGGGATTCGATCAACGCTGGCTATCAACCAGGAGACGGCCTTTGTCCAGCTCTGCACAGTGAAAGAACCAGCTATGAATGTGAAGAGTTACAAAAGAAACTGGGACTCCTTCGCCTCGGGCACAATAAACTGTATAAATCTCGTCGCTAGAAGTGACTCCTTTGAACTTGTGGGGATTCGATGTGATAGGGGTCAGATCCAGGTTCACCCAGTGCCCATCCCGGGCTCAACACTGTCTCTTTGGCTGTGGTGGTTTTGAGGACCGTATTTTGGTTGCGCAAAAAGATAAATAAATCTTTAAGCATTTTTTTTATAATTTGGCTTTTCGATTGATCATTCATAACAATTCTGGTGACCCTGACGTGATTTGAATTTTGGGTTCGGAGACCCCTTTCCAGTCAGAAGGCGCCCCACTGATTTCAGCGGTCTGATGGGATTGGGAGTTCGCAAAACCAGTCAAACACTGAACTGAAGCCAGAACCACAGCCAAAGAGGGATAATAACGGGCCCAGCTCTTGGAAACTCAGAACGATCCGAAGAGGGATCTCTGAGGCTGTGGTGCTTTTTTTTCTTTTTCACTCAGAAAATCAGCGTGCTCAAAGAATCCACATGGGAAAGGAACCGTGAGTACTGCATGGTTGAGTGGAGTGTGATCAAGCATGTGTGTGAGACGTGATTCTATCATGAAGTGAGTGTGGACCCCACAATTGCAGTTCCACTCTCCCGCAAGGGATGTGGTCGGTCAAGGGGGAAGTGAGCACTTTTTCTTATCACACGTGAGACCTGGGACTTGTAGGGAGTTCAGGGAATTGATCACGATTGGGTCGGGAAGGGGAAAAGACGTTCCCAGAATATTTCGGTAGCCGGTCTGCCTTCTGATCCGGAGAATCAGGTAAGAGAGCTCGAAACCAGTCAAAAGACCCACGGAACAGTTCTCCGCGTGGCTGAATAGACTGGTGGCGTTTCGCAAACTTAGGAAATCGATATCAGACAGAGACTTGGGACTCGTGTCGAGCATCCCAGCCGAAGGAGCCAAGGTGAGAAAATTGGCGAATGGGTTTTTTGGGAAAATGGAGTTGGGAAAATGGAGTTGAGAAAAAGTAAGTTCCAGAAAAAGCCCCAAGAAAAACCTCACCAAGATCCTGGGACGGTTCTGCCTGAAATCCCCAGGGAAAGCCCATTGGGATGGATGTTAGAACACTGGGATGACAGCCCCAGGAGAGTGGGAAAGTCCAAGGAAAAGATGATACAGTTTTGCATGGAAAAGTGGGGGGGGGGGAAGGAGATAGCGAAATACGTGGTTTGGCCAGTGTTCAGCACTTTCGAGATGCGGACGTGTGAATCCCTGTACGACCACGTAGTTGATCACCGCCCACAGGACTTCGAGGAAATTGAATATGCCGAGATGTGGAAATACTCTTGTTCGGGGTTATACCCAATCAGAGCTCTCAGACGCTCAGCAAACCGGGGCAAGGAGTGGGAACCACTGGACAACCTTGCACCTCCCTACCTTGTCCCTCCACCCCAGCCCACACCAGCCCAGGTACCTCTGGTTCCCGCATTGCCTCCCGAGGCATCGATCCTGCAGGGACAGGCTTCGGCATCACCGCTCCCACTGGAGCTGACCACGGTGCCTTCTCTTCCACGTGGGCAGGCAACAGCGCCTCTGCTCCCATGCAAGCAGCCCCAGCCACCGACCCTCCCCAAGACCGAGGAAAAACAGGTATTTTTCCCAAAGAAAGCCAGCTCTCCTCTGGCTTATCAAACGAGGCAGAGAATGAGGAGGGCAACCACTGGAGACATTGATGATGAGGAGGAAAAGCCCGGTCTCTCCCCTTTACAGGAAGTACCAACGGCTCCGGGAATTATCGGCTTCGTACATGCACCGATCGACACCGGGGACGTGAGGGCTTTCAAGAAAGAAATGGGCAAATTGATGGATGATCCTTTGGGGGTGGCAGAAAGACTAGATAAATTTCTAGGAACCAGCACCTACACATACGAGGATCTCAATGCGATCCTGAGGTCACTGTTCAACAATGAGGAGAGAGAAATGATCAGACAAGCCACGATCAGGGACTGGGAAAACAGGAATCCCCAGGGGGAGTGGGGAGATCAGAGGTGGCCAAACCAAAAGCTGTCCTGGAGCGCCCAGACGGAGGAAGGGAGACAGAAAATGATAAATTTGAGAAATGTGATAATACAAGGTATCGGGGAGGTGGTGCCGAAAGGACAAAATATGAGTAAAGTACTCAGGGAATGTCGGGGAAAGAACGAACCCCCCACGGAATGGATGGAAAGGCTCCGAAAGAGCCTGAGAATGTATTCCAGGACGGACCCCGACTCTCCAATTGGGGTGGTTTTGCTGAAAACTCAGTTCATGGCAAAATCATGGATCAAACGATATTTCAGGAAGATTAGGGGTGTCAGGGGCTTTTCAGTTTGGGGTCCGAAGCACCTAGGGAGCCCTTGATAAAATTGAGAGTGGGACCCCACAGGCAGGAAATTTGGTTTTTAGTAGATTCCGGGGCAGAACTGACCACAGTGCAGCAGTTACCGTGAGGGTGTTCTCTGAGCGATGATACAATGATGGTAATTGGAGCAAAGGGGGAACTTTTTAAGGTTCCGATTATAAAGGATGTTGAAATAGAGACAGAAACTAAAAAGTGTATCGGAAATATGTTATCAATAAAAGATGCAGACTTTAACTTGCTGGGACGGGACTTGTTGGTGGCATTGGAAATCGGTTTATCAGTGAAAGATTCCCAGCTCAAGGTGAGGTTGTATGAAATCAGCAAGATTCCCAGCTCAAGGTGAGGTTGTATGAAATCAGCACCCAGGACGAAGAGAAAATTAATCCAAAGGTTTGGTATGTCCAAGGGGAGGCTGGGAGGCTGGACATCGAGCCAATCCACATTGAAATTGAAAGGCCAGGGGACCCATTTGGGTCAAACTCCCCATCTCCATGGAAGGGTGGAAGGGACTGAAACCAGTGATTGGCGAATTGATAAGGAAAGGAACGCGGGAGCCGTGCATGTCCTGGCACAACACCCCAATTTTGGCAGTGAGAAAGATGGACAGTAGCTACAGGCTAGTGCAGGATTTAAGGGCTGTGAATCAAAGGACTAGGACACTGTTCCCCATGGTCTCGAATCCTTACACCCTGCTGAATAACATCTCTCCCAAGGACACGTGGTACAGTGTGATTGATTTGAAGGATGCTTTTTGGACCTGTCCTTTAGCAGAGGACAGCAGAGATTACTTTGCGTTTCAGTGGGAGGACCCAGAAACAAACAGAAAGCAGCAGCTCAGATGGACATCGTTGCCTCAGGGCTTCGTTGATTCCCCAAACCTTTTCAGGCAAGCACTCAAACAGGTGCTGAGTCACTTTGTACCAACGGAGGGAACAAAATTTCTACAATATGTAGATGACTTGTTGATTTCAGGTCCAAGGGAGGAGGTTGTGAGGACAAGTACCATTGAACTTTTGAACTTTTTAGGGGAAAAAGAATTGAAGGTGTCAAAGTCAAAGTTGCAATTCACAGAGCCCGAGGTCAGATATTTGGGACATTGGTTAACCAGAGGGAAAAAGAAGTTGGATCCTGAAAGGGTGGCAGGGATTATTGCCTTACCACCCCCACGGACAAAAAGAGAAGTTAGGCAACTTCTAGGGTTATTGGGGTATTGCCAGCAGTGGATTGAGGGACACAGCAAGAAGGTGAAATTTTTGTATGAAAAACTCACTACGGACAGAATGAAATGGACAGAAAAGGACGAGGATGAATTCAGGAGAGTCGAGGAAGCGCTCACAGCAGCACCAGTGCTGAGTCTCCCGATGTGAGATGGCCATTCCAGTTGTTCGTGGATGTGAGCAACCATACGGCATATGGTGTGCTGACACAGGACTGGGCAGAGGTCAGGAAACTGGTGGGTTACTTTTCTAGGCTTTTGGACCCTGTTAGCAGGGGCTGGCCCACGTGCTTGCAAGCGATTGTAGCTGTGGCATTGTTGGTGGAGGAAGCCAAGAAAGTAACTTTCGGAGCACCTTTGGTAGTATTTGCACCACACAATGTGCGGGGCATACTACAACAGAAAGCAGATAAATGACTCACTGCTGCTAGATTGCTGAAGTATGAAGCCATTTTGATTCATTCACAGGATTTGGAATTCCAGACAATAACTGCGCAAAACTCGGCTCAGTTCTTGTTTGGGGAAGCTTCGGAGGAACTCGTTCACGATTGCATGGAAGCGGTCGAATTGCAGATAAAGATTAGGGAAGATTTGGAAGAAGAGGAATTAGATGAAGGGGAAAAATGGTTTGTAGATGGCTCAAACAGGGTGATTGACAGGAAAAGGAAGTCAGGATATGCAGTCGTGGACGGGCAAACAGGGAAAGTGATAGAAGCAGGCTCCCTGAACGCGCGTTGGTCAGCACAGGCTTGCAAACTGTATGCAGTTCTGAGAGCCTTGAAAGGACTGAAGGGAAAGAAGGGAACAATTTTTACACACTCTAGGTATGCCTTTGGGGTGGTTCACACCTTTGGGAAAATTTGGGAAGAAAGGGGGCTGATCAACACATGCGGACAGGGACTGATGCACGGGGAATTGATCCGGCAAATTCTGGAAGCGATAAGGGAGACGGAAGAAATTTCAGTTGTCCATGTGAAGGGACATCAGGCAGGGATGCAATTCCGGAACCGGGGAAACAACTTGGCAGACCAGGAGGCCAAGACCGCGGCACTGATGATGGTAAGTACCCCGGAGATCGAAGGGATCGAGGCCCCAGATGACCCTCCTCAGCCCTCCCCAAAGGAGATTGAAAGTTATGAGAAAATTGGGGGGAAACTGGAAGAAGGTAAGTGGAAACTACCGGATGGGAGAGAACTAGTCTCTAAAGGTTTTACCAGGAGAATTTTGAGGAGACTGCACCAGTGAACACACTGGGGAGCTCAGGCCCTGGCTGAACAGTTTTTGAAATTTTTCAGGTGCAGAGGAATTTAGAATTGGCCAAACGACAGGTACAAGGATGCCTGATCTGTCAGAAAATTAACAAAACCAAGGCCAGACAAGCGATCCTGGGGAGCTGCCCCATTGCGTACCGACCTTTGGAGAGAATTCAAGTTGATTTTACTGAATTGCCTAAAGTGGGAAGGTTCAAATTTGTGCTTGTAATAGTAGATAAATTGACCCATTGGGTGGAAGCTTTCCCCAGTCCAAGGGCAACGGCTCAGACTGTGTCCAGGAAATTGCTGGAAGAAATTGTGCCCCGATATGGGGTGGTGAACTACATTGACTCGGATCAAGGGACTCATTTTCCTAGAAAATTATTAAGCAGATGGCAGAGGCACTAGGCATTCGGTGGGAATACCACACCCCGTGGCATCCCCAGAGCTCGGGACAGGTTGAAAGGATGATTCAGACCTTGAAAGCGCAGTTGTCTGAATTAATTTTAGAAACCTGGATGTCCTGGCTGAAATCCCTCTCTCTGGCCTTGCTTAATATCAGGACGATGCCTCATCAAGAGACGGGGCTCTCACCCTTTGGGATGCTATATGGGATGCCATACAAGCACGGGATGCCGGTGGGACACCTCAGATGGAATGACAGCCAGATTCAACCATATTTGGTAGCGATAAACAGAAATTTACAGGAACTGAGAAAACGGGATACTATCTCAGAGCGCCCCTCTGGGATTTGCTATCCACAAAATTCAACCGGGTGACAGAGTGTTTGTGAAAGTTTGGAAGGAGGTACTCCTCTCTCCTCACTGGGAAGGTCTCTTTCTTGTGCTCCTGACAACAGACACGGCCATTCGGATGGTGGAAAAATGTTGGACACACACGTCCAGAGTGAAGAAGGTCAAACACCAGGAGGAAGCACCCGAGTGGAAGGTCACTTCTTCCCCAGGCGACCTGAAAATCAAACTCCAACGTCCTCACAAATGACCGATGGTGGGTGAACGGATAGGTTGTATACTGTCAGATTGTGTATGCTATCTGTTTGTACACTTTAAGTGTGAATATTGTCAGGGAATTTTTGTTATACATTGCAGAAGGGGGCAGAGGCCAAAGGGATTGTGCACTCAGTGTCTGGAAGAGGAGCTTGAACTGACTCACTGTTTTCTAGCCCTAGCCACAAATTTAGGAATAATTGAATTAGATTCACAAGAGTGGTTCCACATTTTCCAGAATGGGGTGCATGGAAAACTCAAATCTAAAGCAGAGATTTTGGATTTGGAGAGTCGGAAATCAATCAAAGTACCGGGCAGCTCAGATGCTGTCAAGATCTCACGGTGGGGCGCCTTTAAGAGGAGGTGTGTGGCAAGGTCCGAGAATGTATTCCCTGAAGAATACTCCTTCTGCCGCGAAGATGGTCTTCCTCGCCACTGGTGGCACCCCAGGGGGCGGAGGCAAAGGCAGAGGAGTACGCCTGGTGGGAATCCTGCTTGGCCTGAGCCTAGCCATGTGCGGGACACTGAGTCTGCACATTGAGACCCCGATCCATGACGGAAATGAGAGTTCCGCAGATGGGTGCAGTAAATGCGCTCAGATAGTCCCAGTCAAGCAAAGGGACAGGGGAACCTCAGCAAACCAAGCCCCAGAGGAGTGCATCAGGGAGTCTGGCAGGTACTGTATGATAAACGGCACTCAGGTCAAATTATGCAGATCAGGCAAAGAGATCTTGTGTATAGATCCGAATGTGGGGATGCGGAACGGGCAGTCAGACAAGCACCAACATCAAATACGGAAAAGGAATGTAGAACTAATGTCAATCCCCATTTGCAATCAATGTAATCAGACAATGTGGGTTGGGGGAAAGACAGAGTCAATTTTTGTAGCATATCACCAGGTGAATCCATTGTGTTATGACAATTCAAGACTGGGGATGTGTGATGAATGGGAAAATGTACTGGGTGGGAAGAAATATGAAATTTGACAACAAATTCACCCTAAGCAGAGAGTCGATCATATTGGACTTAGCACAGGCAAACAATGATAGGGTCTGCCTGCAATATGATAGGGCTGTCTGTTTTGGGAGAAACAAAGATGGAACAGATCCTGAGGGAAAGATGAGGGAAATTACTCAGGAGCTGAAAAAAAGGGAGTCAGAAGTTAGGAAGAAAAGAGTGGAACAATAAAGATTGAAAACTCTGGGAGAGAAGTATGAACTGCTCGAGAAACAATACGCTGATGGGGAACTACCTTCCCCAGACCAGAACTTATTCATTGATTTAATGCAGGAAATTGCCACAGAATTGGTATTGTCAAATTGTTGGATTTGTGGGGGGCTGAAATCAGCAGAGAAATGGCCTTGGAAAGGTGAAGGCTGGGCTCCGGAACAGCTTTTGAAATGGGACAACCCAAGGGTCTCAAAATTGGCACAGAGACCTGAGGGATGAGTGTTGGAGCAAAGGGTGATTGGAACAATCTGCATCAGTCGAGAGGGGAAAGAATATACCGAAATGGTGGGATACACTCAATGCATAACTACTCTGACAGTAAATTCAAACAGCAAGGGCAAAGTCTGGAAACCAGAACCTCCTACAGGGTACTGGAGTCAGAAAAACGAAACAAATTGTGAATGGAAGAGACAAATAGGACTTTGCTAGGTCAATAGTCCTGGAGCCAATCCTTTCCAATCCTTGGCGTGTCTGAAAAAATATTGGGGAGACCCAGGGAAAACTAACATCAGATGGAAAGCCCCAGATGGAATTTATTGGATCTGTGGAAAGAAAGCATACAGTGAGTTACCCCCAAGGTGGAAAGGATCATGCACTTTGGGCATGATCCAGCCAATCTTCTTCACTCTCCCCCGAACAAAAAGTAACGTACTAGCAGCTCCTCTGTATGAGACCCTGAGGAGGGTGCGAAGAAGCCTGAAGAAAATGATACCTGTCATAAGTGGCAGGCAAACTTAGGGGGAGGAGGAGTGGCCAGCAGCAAGAATAATTTATTATTATGGGCTGGCCACATGGGCTCAGGACGGAAGCTATGGATATAGGACTCCAATTTATCTACTGAACCGGCTGATCAGGTTGCAGGCAGTGGTGGAAATTGTGTCAAATCATACTTCAGAGGCCCTGGATTTACTAAGTCGACAGCACACCCAGGTATGAGCGTTTGTGTACCAGAATCGAATAGCTTTAGACTATTTGCTTGCCGAAGAAGGGGGAGTGTGTGGAAAATTCAATGAATCAGAATGTTATATCGAAATTGATGATTATGGGGAAACCATAAGAGGATTGGCAGCCGAAATTTAAAAAGTGGCCCATGTCCCAGTTCAAAAATGGAATTCGATCTTACAATCATCCTGGTGGGACAGATTATTTGATGGGGCCTGGTGGAACAAAAAATATTCTTTGTGCTGTGTTCAGTAGCAGGAATCCTATTTCTCCCATGTCTAATTCCTTGTTTTATTTGACTGATCCGTTCCATGGTACAGGGTATGCAGATAGCTATAGTACCCGTGGACCTGCAGTTGGCTTCTGGAAACAACACATCCAAGATCATGAGCCTGGGAGAGAGGAAATGTGCAAGCAATGCTGCTGAAGTCTTGGCAAAATTTGAAAAATGGGTCAAAATGAATGAGAACAATTATATTGGTTTTCAGGGAATCCCACAAGGAGAACATGGAATAAGAATTTAATAAAGTTTTCTCTTTGTAGGAGACCCTTAAAGGTGGAGGGTAGAAGTAGGAAATAAATTGATATTAGTAATTTTGGGATGTAGAGGGAGCATGAATTAATGTGGTGATATTAAAGGAGAGGGATCGTAATATATGTTAGAAATAATTCATGCTATCAAAGAATGTATTTTATCAAGATTGCGAAACCCAAACGAGTCTCTGACCACAAGCAGCCCGAGAGGCGGATGTCTATTCAAACTCCAAAATTCCTGGAGTCGGCCAGAGAACAATCGGCACTTTAGCCCAAGAATAGACACACCCAATGCGATGATCACCGGTATCTCAAGTCATCGGAAACCGCCTAAGAGTGATCATCGCCCTGTGGATAACATCAATCAAGATAGCCAAAGTCATCAGGAAGATACATTTGAATACATGACTTCCCGGGATTCGATCAATGCTGGCTATCAATCAGGAGACGGCCTTTGTCCAGCTCTGCACAGTGAAAGAACCTGTGGGGGCCTGAATATATGTATTGTTATAACAGCAATAAGAATACAACAACTGAAATGTAGTGAGAGTCCTATGTATTAGATAAGTGGGTCCTAGTTACTCCAAATGAGCTACAGCTGCGAAGTCCTTTGTTGGGCAGCAGCTGTAGCTTGTGAAGGTAACTGGAATAAAAAGGGGTGGGTCGAGAGCCCAGGAGGAGCCCCTGAGAAGCTATGAAGGACTGTGCTACAGAGAAGAACAGCTTGGTAGAAAACCAGCGAAACAACAGTATGGGTGGGACTTGAGAAATATGAAATAATAACAAGATAACAACAAGAACCAACTATGAATGTGAAGAGTTACAAAAGAAATTGGGACTCCTTCGCCTCGAGCACAATAAACTGTATAAAACCTTGTTGCTAGAAGTGACTCTCGTGAATTTGTGGGGATTCGATGTGATAGAGGTCAGATCCAGGTTCACCCAGCGCTGATCCCGGGCTCGACACTGTCTCTTTGGCTGTGGTGGTTTTGAGGACCGTATTTTGGTTGCGCAAAAAGATAAATCTTTTAGCATTTTTTTATAATTTGGCTTTTCGATTGACCATTTATAACAATCGGTTAGGAGTAAGTTACGGGATATATAAGGAAAATGCTTAAATAACCACTGTACAAAATACTTCCACTTCTCCTCTGAAAAGCAACACTTTTCTTGAAGAAAAGACTTTTTAAGGTAGAGGTAAACTTCTTGTTGTGCGTGGGTGAGTGTTGTCTCCATCTTAGCCCAGTCTCTTCCCAACACCCGAGAGTACAAGGAGGAAGGAACTAAAATTTCAATCTCACCACACTGGGGTAAGAAAATTCTCGGGGTGGTCTAGTGCATATGTTTTTCAGGAGAAGAGGTCTCAGACTAATCCGGAGGCCCCACATTCAGGGCACCATTTGTTGCAGCCTGAATTGCTGCTAGTAAAGTTCAAGGTAAAGAAGCAAAAAAGGCTTTTGCATAATATCCATAGATGTTTAATTCAGCCACGTGGTGAGAAGTTCTCCTCTCAGGCACACACTTTCCCCAGGGGCCCCTGGGGCTGACCTTGGTCTCTGGGCAGTACAAAGGTGAGGCCCAATCAGGGAAAAGGGAGGGAGTGGCTCAGGAGCACCTATGTTCCAGCATAGGAACAGGGGAAGGAGCCAATGGGGTGTAACTTAGGAGAAGCCGCTCCGGGGCCTCCACAGCCAGAGAAGAATTTTACTTGAACTTTGTGATAACCTTTAATCATTGACATAGTAAAATATCTTCCCATTGGCTATTGAAGCCCCTTACTCACAGATGCCTCTTCCCCATAGAGCACAGGCAGTAAAATACTTCTGTACTGTATCTTTAAATGGAGACAAAGCCAATGGCTATAGCTTTAGATTGTGGGTATAGGGGAAATGTTAATTTTTCACTGTTTGTAGTGTATAAAAGTGGGTAGCTGGCATACTGAGGGTGTGCTGGCTTTGTGAATTCACCACCTAACATCATTCTTTTGCAAACCTCCTCACTGGCAGAGCCTGAGACAAGAAAAAAGTCCTTGACTTAGAATAAACACAACTTAGCATAAAACTAAAACATTGGTGTGTTATCAACACCATTCTCATTCTGAATCCAAAGCACAACACTGTAACAGCTACTGAGAAGAAATTAATTCCATCCCAGCTGAAACCAGGACACCTGCATACCCCCCCAGTTAGGGTTATGAGTCAGCACAAGAGTTTGCAAAAGCTGATACATTCCTTCAAGATTCTTTTGGTATGAAACAACAGATCCTTTCCAATTCAATAAATCCTCAGTAGCAAAAGGAACATGTACATAGACAGGTGTCCTTTCTATTCCTACAGCCTGTCTTAAGGGGCCTGTATAATTGGACACTCCCCTCTTTATATACCAGATATAGGGCTAAAATCCTCACTTCCCCTTTCTGCCCTCTTGTCCTGGGTTGACTATATGATGCTTTTATCCCCAGTCGTCTCATTCTGTTTATGTTGAATAATAAGTTTTGTACCTTTAAGAGTGTTCCAGAGAGTGAAGGGGGGGAGAGAAGAAGCGCGCAGTTTGTTTTCAGACACTGCACTCCACTCCTCCACATTCCTGCTCCTGGACTGTGTTGTCTGTGGATGAACAGACAGCAGCACAGAGCTCTCCTTTGCTTTTAGTTAGTTTAGCTAGCTGAGGCAGAGAAGTTCCCTGGACTGATTTTTTTTTTCCTTTTTCTTTGGACCTCTTGAAACTGCTCTGGACTGAACACCCAGGAGAGCACCGGCAGCTGCACCTGTGGCCCACCGGGCCAGGCCTGGCCTGTGACAATTCCAGCACCAGAGGGACTGATCAGAGACTGAGTGAGCTGAGCTTCAACCCGGGGTTTTCTCAGTTTGTCATCTCTTTTAGAGCGGCAAGGGGTCTCATTGTTTGATATTGTTTTGGTTTTATTGTTTAATAAACAGGTTTTTTCCACCTGTCTCCAAGGAGGTATTTTTTCCCTCCCGGACCAGTGGGGGGGAGGGGCTGATTGGATCTGCTTTTCCCACCGGAGCTCCTTTGGGGGATTCTTCCCCAAATTTGCTCTAAACCTGGACAAATACACCTCTTTTGTTCCCTTAGGAAGGAGGTGGCACACTCTAGGGGCCATTCAGAGGAGCTGTCTGTACCAAAAATTTCACATCTTCTTCTTCTCCATCCTCCCCACAACATACAATCCCTTTTCTCCTTCTTGATACATAGCATTAACATATCTCCTCCCAATTTGCCTTTTGTCTGACTATTTGAATCTCTGCAATTTCTTAAAGCATCAACATAAAAAGCCTCATCCCATTTACCAGGTCAGTGACTAAACAACATCAACTGTAAGATAATATTAAACTGCATCAACACGTTTTCCCTATCCTCCAATTTATAAGGTGGCCATTGCTGAAAACAGTATCTCATAATTTTATATTTCATCATTGAATCTCCCCAAGCTTATTCCAATTTTTCAAAATACAACCCAGAGGGCTACAGGGGGGAATTGTGGACTTGCTCAATACCACATTTAATAATATTTAAGTTACCCATTTCCTTTACCCTTAGGTCCAGACCTCCAATTGTTACACCACTCTGACCCCACTGATAGATTAAGGCCCACTGCTGTGTTCTCATGTGGCTTATAAACTGACGCCTATAAACTTATACCTTTTGATTTTTCCCCCCCTCTTTGGAAGAAATGAAATATACCAGTCCAAGAACTCACCCCCCTTTTACCCTTGCTCAAATACATCTGAAGTGTTACACCTTGGATTCTCCTACCGCCTCAACTCTGGAGAGGATTTGGTGGAGTCCCTGATCAACAGGTCAGTGTGCACTGGCATCCTGTCTGATCTGATTCTCCATTGCCTTAAGATTTAGGTGGAATTTGGTTGACTGGAAAAAAAGAAAGACCTGATCATTTCCTGCATTAGTCCCGCATTTCATGCAATAGCCAAACATCCATATAAGTCAGCATTGCCATTGAATGAAGCCATTAGATTTCTCTTGCCCTGTTTTCACACTTGCACACCATCTTCTTTGTACTGGGCTAAAAATCCATAAAACACCATAATGCTGCTAGGTTTAACACCTTCAGTTGCTGCTGGTGGTTTGTCTTTTAGCCTGGATCAGTTCCTTGAGGTACAAAAGAGGAAATGGTGCAGGGATAGAAAGAAGTGGGGATGTGGGCAGTGGGGTGTCATGGAGGGGTATATATGCTTGTTTAAAGCATATGAAACTTCAGCCATAGACACAATTCTGCTGATGGTCAGCAACAGGTCTCTTTGGAACCAGCTGGAGGAAGGTCAGATGAAAACATAGGAAGAAACCAAGTAAAGAACACAAGACGAGGAAGCTAAGTTGTTCAGCATTTGAGTATACCAATGAAAAAAACTTACTGTATTCTCTTTTTTTCTTCCATGAAGGAAGCAATGGCTTTGTCAAAAATAGTAAGGAATAATAAACAAGGGAGGAGGGAAAAAAAGGGAAATTCTAAACTATTGGAATATGATTCCCAATATTACCAGTTAGATTGTGCCTGGGCCAGCCTGACCCTTGCTGCTGGGCCAAAGGCGGCAACTGTGGTGTATCACCCCAGAGATACCTTTAGCTTGCTGGTGATTGCAGCTGGGCAGCTGAACAAGTCCAGGCTTGATAGGAACTCCATTTACCTCAGGAGGAAAGCTTCAGGCGAATGGTGAGGAGGAAAAGGAGATGGATTCTGCTGGAGGGTTATATCCAGAGTTTTATTCCATGGTCACACAGGTCTGAATCTTGGCAACAGCTCCAACAGAATGATGACTGCATGGTCTGATTACCTTTTTAAGCTCCCGGGGGAGGGAAGGGGCAGGTCAGCTACCAACCAGGTGAGAGGGGCAGGGTCTCAGCGGAGGATGACACCTAGACAGGCCAATGATCTCTGGGTATAGGGGCATCTTTTGAACTTGACCAACCACACGACGCCTTGCTGGAATGTTAAAACTGATTGACAGCCCAGCAGGGGGCGAGGGGGGAAGGGGAAGGGGGGTATTGGCACACCTGGGGAAGGGACCCGGAAGTTTAAGACAGGCTATTACTACACACCGCAACACTAAACTGTTTGGAACAGTGGAAAAGAATAAGTGTTTATAGAAAGCCTGATACAGCTGCAAAAGATGCTTTAAAAGGAAAATCATATTGATATATTTATATTGATGTGGTACGGTGACCTTTACTGGCCAATAGGTGCCCACCAAGCTGTTCTATCATTCCTCCTCTATCAACAAAACATACAGAAAATACAATAGAAAAGCTCATGAGTTGAAATAAGGACACTGTAGTCACTCACCAATTACCATCATGGAGAAAACAGACTCAACTTGGGGAAATTAATTTAATTTATTGCTAATTAATAACAGAGTAGGACAATGAGAAATAAAAACAAATCTTAAAACACCTTCAAAGAATCATAAAATATCCTGCATTGGAAGGGACCCACAAGGATCATTGAGTTCAACACCTGGCCCTGCACAGGACCATCTCCAAGAATCCCACCACATGCCTGAGAGCATTGTCCAAACACTCCTTGAAGTCTGTCAGGTTTGGTGCTGTGATCACTTTCCTGGGGAGCCTGTTTGAGTGCCCAACCACCCCCTGGGAGAAGAATCTTTTCCTCATATAAAGCTATTAGAGTGCTAGATATATCTGTTTTATAGTGGGGTAACCAAAACTGCCCCCAGGACTCAATGTGAGACCACACTAATGCAAGAGTGGGACAGTCACCTCTCCTGACTGGCTGGTGATGCTTGGCCTGATGTCCCTCAGGACACAGTTGGCCCTCCTGGCTGCCAGGGCACTGCTGACTCATATTTAACTTTCTGTCCACCTGAACCCCCAGGTCCCTTTCCACAGTGCTGCTTTCCAGCCACTTGTTCCCCAGTCTGTTCACACATCCGGGGTTGTCCCATTCCAGGTGAAGAATCTAGCACTTGTCTTTCTTAAACTTCATACAGTTTGCATATAATGCCATTCCACCTGCCTTTTCTGCCCTGCGTATCTCCCCTGAGAAGCCTGTAACCATCTGCCATGGCACTCCAATCACAGGACTCAACCCACCAGGTTTCACTTATGCCAATGATGTAAAATCTCTGGGACTGAGCCAAAGCTTTGAGCTCACTGAATTGGTTCCTCATGCTGTATGCAATAGTGTAGAAACATTTCAGGTGTGGGTTGTTGTAGCCAACACCTTGTGAAGCAGATTGAGGGAGCCCATTAGTGCTTGTTTCCTCAAGTTTTGACACACTCTCCCATCCCTTATCACTGCCAAACCTGGTATTCTCCTCTCCCCCTTCCAAGCTAGTTTAAAGTTCTGTCAAAGAGCCTTCCTACTCCTGTGCTAGAATCCCTTTTCCCCTCTGAGAAAGAGGCATCCCATCAGGTGTCAGTAAAACAGGTGTTTAGTAGATCATCCCATGGTCAAAAAACATCAAATTTTTCTAATGACACCAACCATAAAGCCACATGTTGATCTGATGGATCTGCTGTCTCCTTTTAATATTATTCCTTGATACTGGAAGAATTGAGTAAAACACTACCCATGCTCCTGATCATTTAACCAATTGTCCCAAGGCCCTGAAATCCCTTTTTATTGCCCTCAGACTTCTCTTTGTAATTTCATCACTACCAACTTGAAGAACCAATAATGGGTAATAATCAGAGAATCTTACTAGACTGGAAAGTTTTCCAGTCATGTCCCTTACCCCAGTACATGTGAGACAGCAGACATCCCTGTGAGTTGGGTCTGCTCTGCATATTAGGTCATCCATTCCCCTTAGAAGGAAGTCTTCTTCTCCAACTACCCTTCTTTTCTTAACAGAGGAGGTTGTGATACAGGGAGTTGATTGTGCTGCCTTAGGTAGTCCCTCTATCCCAAAAGGACCTTTGCCCACCACATCAGTTGTCTGGCCTTCTAGTTTCAGAGCATCCTACCTGTTGTAGAAGGTACCAGTGCTACTTGTCATCATCGAGTTTTCAGGAGGAGGAACCTTCCTCCTAAAATGGGCTTCCAGCCTTCATCTTTAACAGACCCTTGACTAACTACTTGACAGGGTTCCAAGTCCACCTGCATCTCCACTACAATGGAGTTTCAAGACTCCTGAGACTATAGCATCTCTGAGAATAACCTATCAATCCCTCACTTTCTTTAATAACATGTAGCACATTCACTTCCTCCCGTATTTCCTTCACCTGGTGTCCGGTTTTCGGCTGTTTGGATGGCCTGGAAAGGCCCGGGGTGGCCTTGGGGCAGCCCGCGTATCAAAGAACGAGAAGAGGCTTCAGTTCTTCTTTCGGTCTCTGTGTTTATTAATTGTTTATCTAAAAGATTTTCTTTCGGCCCGACAGAGGTCTGCTCAGCAGCCAGCCATGAGCACACTCCCCTCCCCTCCGGACGGTCACCTATCTTTATACCCAAAGTTGCGTATACAATATTTATCATTTTTCCCCAATACCTTTCACCCTTATTGCCCGGTGCACTTTTAGTAATGACCAATCCCAAAGTGCCACCATCACCACAGAAGATGGAGGAGAAGAAGAAGAAGAAGAAGGACAGGACACGCCCCAATTCCTCCATCTTACTTCTCTAAACCCCCCTGTACAGAAATCCTAAACCACGTGTCTCACCCTCTAATTAACTAATCCCTTCACCATTCACCCCGGTGAAACCCTCCTATCCTCATACAGGTGTCGTCTCCTGTGTAGGATCAAAGTCCAGCCCCCAGACACTTCTGGCAACATTCCAGGACTCCCGAGCCCCCCAAGGGTGGTCTCGGTGACTCGGCACCTCAGTCCTGAGGTGCTGAGATCCCACAACCTGGCAACACAGATCATTGACAACAGCACACCACATGCAAAAGGAATGACTAGCAGGCCCAGCCTCAAGCACGAGTCTTTGCTGCATCTATTGACTGCGCTGCGAGGAGTCCTTCCTGCCCACACAAACTTCCCTGCCCTGCCATGCCACATCCCAGTTGCTGGCGTTAGTCACTAATACTCCCTGGAGCCGTTTAAATCTCCCGCCCTGCTCCTGGCAATGCCCCTTCCTCACCTGATTGGCTCTTGAGGACTTTCAGGTCCTGACAGGGCTTGAGGCTGCTGCTCGGGTGTCCCTGAGCATGGGAAGGTCCCTGTACAGCTTGATCTGACCCTCGCCCCCAGACTTACATCAGTTACTGCCGTGGCTGCTACCTCACCAACTTCCTCCCACCCCCACCTTCTTCCCAATCTCAACTTCACTCCTGACTCTTCTGCTTCCCTCCCCAGAGAGGCACCGGGGGGTGAGGAATGGGAACTGCGGTCAGTTCATTACATGTTGCATCTGCCACTCCTTCCTTCCTCATGCTTTTCCCCTGCTCCAGTGTGGGGTCCCTACCTCAGGATACAGTCCATGAACTTCTTCAATGTAGGTCCTTCCTACGAGTTGCAGTTCTTCACAAGCTGGTCTAGCACAGATCCTTTCTGCAGGATACAGTCCTTCAGAAACAGACTGCTCCAGCGTGAGTCCTCTACAGGGTCAAAGGTTCTGCCAGAAAACCTGCTCCTCTGTGGGCTTAAAATATGGATTGCACTTCTGTGGATGAGTGCACAAATAATGTCTGTATAATAATTATGTTTATATCTGAGTCATAACAAGATACTACCCTATTTTTTAAATTTTCTTGAGTGGTGGTGGTAACTTAATTTATAATTTTTTTCCCCAGTAAAAGAACACATTGTTAAAATGACCATATAATATTGGCTTTCACATTTATGTATTAGCTTTTGCATGTTGTTATTGATCATAAGTATTTAGACATGGTACAAATTATACCTCCTTTTAGCTGCTTGTTAATATAACATAATCTATCAGTTCAAGTATGCACTGTATAGCTCATAGAAATAGTAGTGTAATGAATATGATGTCTATGTATCGCTTATAGAAATAGTGGTGTGATGAACATATTATACTATGGACCTTAGCAGAAACATGAGATGTTAAAAGGCTTTTGTGTAACTAAGAAAACAGTGTAAAGCCATCTGAGGACTGACGTCTCCAAGTGATAACAGTGACACAAGACAGAGGGCTGGAGGAGACTGGAAAGAGCTCGTTAACTCCTCTTATCAGAAAAGTGTGAAGCAACAAGGATGAAACCATGGGAAGGAATAAAATTTATTGACTTGATCTCAGGATGTCATGCAGATAAGTCAGGATGGGAAACCTAAACACGAGGAGTCCCTGCAACATCAAAAGCTCACAGGAATCTTTGAATAATATATAAGCAACTGAATATGCATGTAACCCCAGCAATGAAACCTTATAAAGAGAACATGATTTTAAGCTGTTTTGGTGCTCTTTGGCCGTTTGCTGAAAGCACCCCAGAGCTGGAAATATTGTCTTTCTTTTATCCTATATTAAATTTTAAAATTTTAAAGAGTGAACTCTGTTTTTCACAACATGGCATGTCTCAGCATAATTAGAACCCAATTTTTCCCACAGCACTAAATTCAACTCGGTGAATACAGCCCTAATTGTAGTAGTTCTCCCATTTCTGTTAGGAGCATACCTTCCTTTTACATACATGTATCCTAATTTCTGTAACTTGCATGTGTAAAGAACAAACTAGTTCTATCTAAGCAGTCATTACAAGATAGATGACCATGCTGTGTAGCATTTTTTGCAACTGTGAATAATAGCTATAGGGGACAAGAAGGATTCTGCTCAATTATGAGTTTTCCCCTGATGCTTTTTAAATGATGCATTTATCTACTCTTCATTTTTCAAAGTATCTTCCCCAACTATGTAGCTATTCAGCAATATCACGTATACTTCTGCATTAGTAAATACCTAGTAGCTATAATTGTGGCCTGAGTATTCAATTGTGGTTTAAAAAAACCCTCAGTATACTTGATGATTTTATCACAGCCTCCGAATTTGGATCACAGACATCATGTAAGAAATATTTTTGTCCTTTAAAGAGTGCACCTGCAGCTCCAAATAGAATAATATATTGCCTATGACTCTGAGAAGGGATTTTTCAGAAACCTTTGGAAAAGGATAGTTATGATCACTGCAGATAAGGAGTTGGCTGGAGCTGAAACAGAATTTGTAATGTAAGGGAATAGGACAGTATTAGGGTTACTGATAACAGGGAGGAAGACTACAGATCTATATTACACCTGTTTATTCTAAGCTATTTCAAGGAGACGAAGTACATAAGTAGGTGAAAACAGGATTAAATACCAATATAATGGCAGCTTTAAAAAATATTACTAGATGTGTTGGTGTCCTGGTTTGAAAAGGAAGTGAGTTTTTTGGGATGCTGTGGTCAAACCAATAGGTGCTCAGATTTGAATATTGGCACCTGGTGTGGCCACTGAGGACATGGATATGCCTCTGAGAACACAGGGGGTTAAAAGCAGGGAACTCCCAGGGGGAAGCTCTCTTGGGTTCCGGTCTGGTCCATGAAGGAGGTCAAACCTCCCCTGCTCAGCTGCTGCGAGCTGGGTGGGGGAGGGGAAGCCACGCGGCCGGATGAGATAGGTTGGAGCCTTGGACAGAGAAGGGAGGTGAAGGCCTTTGCGGGATGGAAGGGTGGAGGAGCACCGAGAGGCATCGGGCAGCCACCCCCCCTACCCCAGGAGAGAGAGAGCTGGTGTCTGTGCCACCTTGACATTTGATAGCACGGCTGGCCGAGATGGAGAAGGGAGGGGGGGGGGGGGTGCAGCGGGAAGGTGCCTGGCAGGGCAGCCATGGGAGTTCTGGAAAGGCAGACCCTGAGATTTTTAACCCTTTTCTTGGATGATGGAAACATTACAAATGCTGATCCTCCTGGAGCTGAATGAGAAGAGACAGAGATGAGATAAGAGGAAATGGGCCACGAGAGAAGTTGAGAAGAATCTTGGGTGGGCGGAGGTGATGGAGTGGCCTTTGGTTGGACTTTTCTTGTATAACCATGGACAGAACCATTTTTCCTGTGACACAGAGACTGCATTTAGGGGGGAGGCAATGGCTTGGAGCCAAGAGAATGCAGTGATGTTATGTGAAGGAGTGCATGAACAGAGACGACGGGTGAGGAGGGTGGAAGTGCCCTCCGTCTTCAGGGAAGAAGAAGATCTCTGTTCTTGAGACCCCTCGGCTCCAGGGGATGAAATTTGGGGGGGACAGGTGTCCCGAAAGAGAGAGACTGGGCTTTTTTTGGATCTGGGCAAAGCATCCTTAAAAGGGGAACTCTAGAAACAGCTCTGGTCCATGCACAGTGGTGAGAGCACTGGGCATGGAAGGAAGATGTCATGATGGCGAATGATATCCGGGCGGTGCCACGCGTGACATAGAAACACAAGAGGTCTCAACTGGGTTTCCTGGGAAAGCCTATGGTACAAGAAGGACTCTTCTCTCCTTGATGAACTAAGAATTGATTATCTAAAGGGTGGTGATGGACTGAGAGTTGGTGATCTGAGGGGTGGATGTATTGGAAATTTGGTGCGGGGAGGAGGAATGTTTTTTGGAAGGTTTTCATTCTGAGTTCTGTGTATGTTTCTCTTTATATATAGTTGTAGGTTAATAAAGTTTTTCTTCTTTATTCCTAAATTTGAGCCTGCTTTGCTCTATTCCTGGTCACATCTCACAGCAGACACCAGGCAGCATATATTTTCATGGGGGCACTGGCATTGTGCCAGCGTCAAACGGTGACAGTTGGTGTTCATGTTAGATACAGATGTAGATTAAGCTTAGTTGCCACCACATAAATGCTGTTTTATATATGTACAAACAGAAAGCTATAGAAGTGTGTACATCTGTATATATAGAAAACTCCCTTGTGAAAAATGCATATTATATGATCGGCTCTTCTCAAATATTAAAAGGAATACTATATGTGTTATGTTGATAAGTTATGTTGTATTAATTTGTAGTACTGTATTGTAAAATATCCGTATTTTATGATTGGCTTTTCACAAATACTAAAATGAATATTATATATGTTATGTTAGAAAGTTATGCTGTATTAATTTTCTTAAGTAGTGTGTTATAGTTTTAGGTTATAACATAATGTTAAAATAGAAACTATGCTATGTAGGATACTTTTTTAACTAGCTCAAGAAAGAGATGAGATAATCAAGAAATTCTTTGCACAGAGATAACAGCAAGAAGACACTAAAATCCCAAAGAGAAAGAATTATTGCCTCCTTATTGTGAAGAACTAGTCTCCTTGCAGACTCCATGGAGTCTGACCATGATTTACAAGATGAAGGGGAGGAAGTTGACAATAAACAGAGAAATCCCTAGTTTGAAAGGAATGTATGCATCATGTATGAGCTATATGAATATGCAACAGACTATTGCTTTTAAGGGTTAATCCTTTGTTAGCAAGCCATGCTTTTTTAGGAAAGCATCTGAACGTTCATATTCTTTGCTTTTGTTGTCCTTTATTGTCCTAACTCTGATTGTCCAAATTCTTATTGCTCTAATTTGTATTACTATTTTATAACCATTTTATTACTATTAAACTTTTAAAATTTTAAAACAAATGTTTGGCGCATTTCACAATTTGGTGCTGTGACTCGTATTTAACATCTCGCTGCTAGCACCCTAAGAGATTCCAAGTAGGGAAGGTGCACCCTGCACATTTGGCAGCCCCTGCTCTGTTTCTCCTGGGTGGCCGACAGACGCAGGTTGCAACCGGTGGACAAAAAGAGACAATAAAACAAAGAAAAGGGAAATAGGCTCCCTAAAACCACGGTAATTGGCCCCCTAAGACTAGTAGTGCACAGAAAGAACCCGAAAAGGAAAAAAGGGTTGGTAAGTACTTTTCGGGGGGACAGGTACGGAAGAATGAATGTGTGTGTGATGAGAGGTGGGCTGGTTATCCCAGACCTGCTACTTGAGGGGTTTCCCGTGCTGCATTTCCATCTTTTTGCAAGAAAAGCGGCCAGTAAAAAGATGAAGCGAGAGATAAAAGGAGTGAGAGAATCCTCTGGAGTAACTGAGACTGGGTCTCAGGGAGGGGTTGGACCCCTTGGAGGACAGGAGCAGAGGGGTTTCCTAGCCCAATCCACTAGGAAACGGGACAAAAGGGAGGGGGCCCTAAAAATTCTGCTGGGTTGAGGGATGAGAATGCCCGAGAGCATCCAGAATTAAAACCTGCTGGGTTGAGGGATTAATATTCCAAGAACATCCAGGGTTGACAAAAATTCTGCCAGACTGAGGATATGCCCAAGAGCATAGGGAGCTGGACAACACAGCTGGATTGAGGGATAAAAATGCCCAAGAGCATCTGGGGTTGGACAACACAGCTGGACTGAGGAATATCCAAGAGTACCAGGGCTGGCCAGTAACATCTGAAATTGTAACATGATTTGAAAGTAGAAGGTACCTTATTGTTGCCTTGCTGTGTGTGAGAGTGAGTCACACACAAAATCAGCCTCAATTTCCCAGGTGGGTGGGAAGGGGGAGCTGTGGCATAAGGTGTAGGTGACCTGCAAACAGGCCATTGTTCCCCTGGGCATGTGGAGGGGGCTGTGGCTAAAGAATGTGAGTGATACGCAGACAGACTCACAGGTGAACTGGTACCAGAGGCAACCAGAGTCAGGGCCCTTCCCAGAGGCCTGGTGATACTGAAACCTGGAGGCCAACCCCAAGCTGAGGGGAGGGCACAGGGACCTGCGATTCTCTGGTGGCAGGGATCTGCTTCGGGTCCTGAGGGTGTGAAAAAATGTGTAGAAGTGAATGAGAAATAAAAGTGAGTGAAAGTAGATGAATGAAAGTATATGTAATGTAGACTGTGTGTTTTAAGCTTCATTATATCTCCTTGGAGGGAGGTGTAGTGTATTGAAAAGTAGTGTGAGAAAAAAGGGTTTTTTTATTTTTTTTTTGTGTGTAGTTGAAAGAAAGTGGTATTCAGGTTGCTAATGAAAGTGAGAAACAGAGGCATGGGATGAATAGACAAGATCTTGAAAAATGGGACAGAAAACCACTAAGTTGGATACAGGAAAGAAAAAAGAGGGAATAAAAGCATACTAGCAGAGATACCCCAAAATAGCCCTTTGGGAGTTATGTTAGCTAACAGAGATACAACTCCTTGCAAAAGGAGAAAATACAGGGTATGCAGTAGTTGATGGGAAAAACATGCAAACTATGGAAAAAGGGAAATTAAACTAGAAAGCTCAAACTTGTGAATTATATACTTTAAAAAGAGCTGTTGCCTTCTGATACAAGGCTGGCGACCTGGTTCTGAGGAACAGCAGGGCGACCCACTCTCCAGGGTTGCTCGGGCCTATGAAACACGCAGACACCAATGTGGTGGACAGTCAAAAGGCCTTTATCATCTCTTCTCGTGGGGTTTTATAACCTAGGGTTTTTCTCCGTCAGAGGGGGTCTGTCTTTACCATCTATGGTTAGTAAGGAGTGGAAAGTTACTGGGTAGGGAATGGAAAGTTACTGGCATCTGGTTTAGGGGGCTACATTCCTGTGTTAATTTTCTTATCTAAGGGAACAGGGGCCCTGCCTTCCCGTTACATCGTGAGATCTTCCGAATGCCTGACCCTATCTACCACATCTCCCCCCCCCTTTTTTCACAAATGAATGAGGTAGTCATATACATAGGTACTGAAATGAGGTATAAGGTTGTAGTTCGGTAAGGGAAAGGGGTTTGGTAAACCTGAGTAAGTTTTTGCCAGACAAGTTTAGGACTTGTGGCTAGCAGTGTTCCCTGGTTGAATTCACAGCAATTGTCGCCGGCCTATGAACAGGATGTTGGTCCATTCTAGGCGGGTCTGAATGAATGAGACCAGCTTGTTCAGCAGGCATGGTCTGAAGGTAAATGCCAAAAGCAGCATTGCCAACGGACCTATTAGGGTAGAAATCAGAGTGGTAAGCCATGGTGATTGATTGAACCAGGACTCGAACCAGCCCTGTTGGGCTTCCCTGTCGGGCTTCCCTGTCCTTCTGCCTCTGAGCCAGTCTGTTTCGGAGTTCCGCCATGGAGTCTCTTACGACTCCTATGTGGTCTGCATAGAAGCAGCATTCCTCTTTCAAGGCGGCACACAGGCCTCCTTGTTGCATGAACAGGAGATCCAGACCTCGCCTGTTCTGCAAGACCACTTCGAGAGTGAGGAGACTGACTTCTCTAGAAAGGAGATGGATTTCTCGATCCTTTGCAAGTCCTCATCGATTGTCATTTGCAGCTGGAACAGTCCTTGGTGCTGGGTCGCTAAGGCTGAGACACCAATTGCCGTTCCTGCTGCTCCCAGGCCAAGCAGCATTGCGATAGTTATGCCTGTTATTATTTCTCTTTTGTGGAGCCGGCTGGGTTCCTCAAAAAGGTGATACACTTCTTGGTCTGAGTGGTACAGGACCCTAGGAACAATCAGAACTTGGACACAAAAGTCGTTAGAGTCATCAAATGTGGCAAGGAACACAAAGGGACTCACTCCAGATCCCTGGAAAACCCACATCCCAGGTGCGGATGGGACTACCCACTTATTGTTTTTCCTGTTGGGCTTGACTACTTTGGTGCAGACGTTGCCTCTCCGCCTAGCTAGGGTTGCATTGCCAAAGCATCTGCCCTGGCCTGTGACTTGACTCAGGGTGATTCCTTTGTGAGGGGTTTCCCATCTGCACTGGTGAGGGGCATCGGCTGTGGAGTAACTGAGGGGAGTGTTTAAAGCGACTCCTTCGTAAAAGGGGGGTTTGACATCGTAACAAAGCCAGCAGGATTCGGTTAGGTTAGGGTTGGATTCGTTCAGAGATATAAAGGTAGCTTCTAACATACGAAGGATTGGGTCTGAGTCCGACCCAGCTGAGCGGTCTATCTGAAAGGCTTCCGCATGGCCGGTGGGGACTTTGCTGACCCCTGTGGGTAGGGTTTTAGGGTAGGTTGTGTTTCTCCCTTTCGGCACGCTTTTAATCACTTTGTTGGGTCCGACCGCTTGGGGCGTCGACGGTTGGAGCCTGATAATTCGCACATTCACCCTCTCTTTTGACTCTTGAAGGACTACTGTCCACGTTCTGCCTATGGCCCAACTGGGGTGATGTGGCTGCAAGACCGTCATGTTATAGCTAGTGCATTTCCGAATTTTTGGGATTTTATGGCGATTGCAATAAAAGCTTCCCTGGAGGAAGACTGGTGTTTTGCAGCCGCTGGGTGCCCAGGTGAACTGTAAGAATTTGTCGGATTCTTGTGGGTCCCAGCCAGTCCCCGACGGTCTGGCATCTGTAACTATGGTTTCACAGCCCCAGTGCCCACAATATCCCCACCCTGGGTGATTGCAGTAGCTTTTTCCTGGGTTTGAAGCTGGGCACCAGTAGGATAGGTACATGTGTGTGGCGTGTGGGGAATTGGGGGTCTACCTTTGGTTGTCCTGGGAACAGATCGGAGATGCGGAGCAAGAAGGATGGGGTGTTTTGTGTGGTGATTTCCCTGAGCACCTTATCACTACTAAGGTGTCGCATGACCCACCTGAATGGCTGATGGGGGTAGTGGTCTGGGCTGGCTTGCCCTCTGGCAACAAGCCCCAACAGCAAAATCACACAGAAACACCGTTGATGCTTGGGTCTCACCCGTGCGGGTCTCTCGGGCGCTGCCAGGTGGCTTGGTGGTCTGTCACTTTCCTCTGGAATGGGGATGTACGCGTCACGAGGACGTCCCATGAGCATGTCCTGTAAACAGAAACTCGCAATTCTCGTCAGTCTCATCCTGCTTGTTATGAAGGTCGGGCTTGATTAACTTAAGTGGACACCACCTGATTTTGCCGTCCTTTTTGACAGCTGCGTGCCCTCTCCCCGTGAGCATCAGTCTCTAGCCCCGTTCCCATTCGCCCAGCTCATTTCTGATTACCACCTGTGGGCCCTCCTCTAGCGTTCGGTTGGCCCAGTGTTTTTGAATGGGACTGTTTGTTTCATCTCCCCTAGGGAACTGATTCAGTGCTAGCAAAGCGGTTGCCAGCATACGCGCCTGATCTCCTGGGGGAATGGCACTGGCAAAGCCCTCTACCTTTGCCAATACTTCTAGCTTGGTTTTCAGGGTCTGATTTGCTCTCTCTACTATGGCCTGCCCGGTACTCTTATACGGGATACCTTGCACTAATGTGATGCTCCATTTTGAGGCGAATTCTTGCACTGGTTTGGAGGTGAAATTGGACCCGTTGTCAGTTTTGATCTGCTTGGGGACACCAAGCCAAGCCATAGCTGTCAGCCAGTGCTGGATTGTGGCCTTGGAGTTTGTTTTGGGGTGCTGTATGGCTATGATCGTTACGCTATAAGTGTCCACTGTCACTGCAAGCCATGCTCGGGGCTTCAGCAGTTGACACAAGGTGAAGTCCGATTGCCATATCTCTGAAGGCTTGAGACCTCTCGGGTTGACCCCACAGATCCATAGGGGTAACTTCTGGCAATAAGGGCAAGTGGCTACCACATGTTTTGCGTCCGCCGTCGGGATTCCGCATCTCTTTGCCAGTGCTTTGGCGCCGATGTGGAGCGACTCGTGCAGCTGACGAGCTTCCTGCAACGTCCATACGCCTTTTGCTGCGGCGTCCGCTTTGTCGTTGCTTATCTGGAAGTAACCTTTGACTGGGTCATGGCTGTTGATGTGAATGACTGATATGGTGCCCTGTCGCAAGGAGAGTGCTTCTTCCAGCATTAGGGCTGCTGCTGATGTCAACACTCCTGGTCCTGCCATGGCTAGGCAGAGCCTTGCAATGAATATAGAGTCCGTTACTCTGTTGAGATGTTCTTCTTGGAAGAGTCCGCACGCCAAGACGACTGCTGCAGCCTGCAGTTGTTGCACTGACAGTGTGGGGTCACATGCTTTGACGCATTGCCATTGTTCTCCTGCCTGCCACACTGCTGCTGCGGTTGAAGTCATGGAGGAAGCGTCTGTGAAGACCGTTGGTCGTGGCTGCGGTCGGTCCTTGACCTTTGGCGGTATGTCCATGTCGACTACGGTCAGCAGCTGAGTACAGGGTGGTTTGGAGGAGTAGGAGATTTCTCCTCCGAAGCCGGTGAGAGTAAGGGCTAGGTACTCCGATATTGTGGCTGACTCCGAGGTTGGTTGCTTGCGAAACGGAAGGTGGATGCTTGTCGGCTCAGTCCCTAGGTGTTTCAAGGCGAGTTTCCTGCCTTTCATGATGAGGTTAGAGATGCATTCGATTCCCAGGGAAAAAGCACGAGCGGGTCTTCCGAGAACTACCCATTGAATCGGTCGGGCCTTTTCAGAAGGTCCTTGAGCCAGTTCTCCCACTCCCCCCTTCGGTGTAAAGTGGACGTACAAGTCCAGTGGCATGGCTGGGTTCCACCTGGCAAGTGTGCCCGTGGACATCTGGCTTTCGATGAAGTCAAGGGATCTCGTTGCTTGCGGCATCAGCTTCTTAGGTTCCCAGGGGTGCTTTCCTTTCAGGAGGTCATATAAAGGGTCCATGACCTCGGGAGGAATCAGGATGATGTTGCAAAGCCACTGCAGCGATCCCACCAGGCGTTGCACGTCGTGTAGCGTTTTGACGTCTTGACTGACCTTCGCCTCGGGGGGTGTCACGTAGGAGCTTGTGGTCCCCACTCCCAGGAAGGTCACGCAGGGTCCTCTCTTGATCTTTGCGCTCGCGATCTCGAAGCCGTTGGCCTGAAGGGTTTCCGCGATTGTGGACACCAGGTGATCTACTTGGCTTACCGATGGTGCTGCGACTAGGATGTGGGGAAAAATCCTGCAGTCTGGTCCCATGTCCGCCCAAAACTGAAACCCTATGGCATGTGGATCTTGACTGCCGTAAAGGCGGCATGTCCCCCACACCATCAGGGGTTCCTTCCCTATTCTCATGGCCAAGGCTACCCAGGGGTCCCGCTCTGGGGCCTCTCCCTGCTGGTCTTGTGACAACGGCGCGGCTTGTGGCGGTGGGGGGTGCGAGGGTGTTACTGGCGGTGCTGCCCCTCTCTGCCATTGCACCGTAGGCGGGGATGCAAACTTGGCTGCTCCGTGTGGGGGCACTGGGTATGAGGGTCCCCTGCCCCATTGGGTGTTGCTGTAGCTGGGCCGCTGCATCGAGGTGTCTTCCCGCAGCTCCTACAGATCCCTCTCGGGCGTGCTCGGAGTGAGGGTGCTGCCAGGGAAAGCTGTGCCGGCTGGGGACAGCTCGCTGAGTTGCTGCCCTTCCCCAGAAGCCCGGGCTAACGAGGTCGTCCTGCCACTCCTGCTTAAATACAATCCGCCCAGCCCCATCAAAAAGCATGCGGCTTATTTGCGTAATATCAAAAGTGAGCAGATCGTTATTGCTAGAAAGGTCGTCCACAAGAGTGGGTACTACAGCTGAATTGACCCCTTTTTCTGAAATCGCTTTGGCTTCTTTTGGGTTAACTGGGGTGTATGCCCTTTGTTGGTTCCCCTGTGCTCCGGCAACCCCCACCGGGAAAGCGTGCATGGAGGCTGCCGGTGCCCGGTCCCCACAAGCTGCTTTTATTTTTCCCCAGTCGGTGAGTTTGTGTTGCGATTGTTTCCCGATATTGTTTAAAGCTTTATTCGGTTTCGCTCGAAACCGCATTAATTCTGCTCTCTCGGTTTCCGAGTCCGATCCGGGCTCACTCGGCTCTTCCAAGCTGTCTGAGCAGCTGTTACTTGACTCTGAGGTGGAAGATGACTGCCAGCGCATTTCCGGCACTCCGTGCTGTTTTGTGCGGCTTCGATCCCGCTCCTCCCTTCAGTGGTGGTGTCGTTCCCTCCCCCTGGGCTCCCCCCGCCTCCTGCTGGGGGAGGTCCTTGCCCTATAAGGACCTAATTTGGATAGAGTGCTCTGATTGGTCTTATGGTCCACCGCGGGGGCCGCCCCTTCTCCCCGCTCGCCAGCGCACGCGTTGTTAAGCACACTGACTGCATTTCCGCCGCCCGCCTCCTCCCTTCCGCCCTTGCCATGCGGTTGGGCGCCATTTTCAAACGCATATGGAGGGGGCGAGTTTTTACCGATCCCGGCGGGGTCCGACAAACCGGCCGTGTTCCGAGCCTCCTCCGCGAGTCCCTGCCAAAAATATCGCGCGCTGCTCTGCCTCCTGCGCCGGATCGGCGACTGGCGGGGAAGGGACGGATAGAGAAACCGTGGATTTTTCGGAAGGTTCCGCGGGGGGGCTGGGACCCGGCGGGCTCCGTGGGAGGGTCGGGGGGTCCCCTGGATGTTCCGGGGGCTCTCCTGGGGGCTCCGGGGGGTCTGGGCTCAGGCTCGGGAAGGGGTAGAAAGTGCCCGGCCACCGCATATTCCCGCATTCAATCCGATCGCTCTAAGAGGCGGTTTGTGTCGTGGCCCCCACCCCCAGCTTTGGTGTTGCTAATAAACGTGTACGCGGGCTTTCCGCGTCTCCTGTTCTTCTAATGCCTTGCGTAGGGCCTCTTCTACTTTCCCCCACGCTTTGAGGCGTTTACCACTGCCTGAGGACTT
This sequence comes from Zonotrichia albicollis, assembly GCF_047830755.1. Lineage (NCBI taxonomy): Eukaryota > Metazoa > Chordata > Aves > Passeriformes > Passerellidae > Zonotrichia > Zonotrichia albicollis. The sequence continues at coordinate 8,794,287 of NC_133859.1, forward strand.
AGTATCTTCTGCTAGGGTGGCAGTGCACTTCTCCCACACTTCCGAATATAATGTATTTACCGGACGTTCGATCGTCCCCAGCTCTAGGAGCCTTGCAATAGCAAGATTAGAATTCCTGAGCTCACATTTAATTCCCCATTGCTCATGAGCCTGACTTACGACCCTCGCTGTGGATCCCATGGTCCACGCTGGTCTGAAGGTGACCTCCCGCTGCACTAGGCCAGCTGTGTAGCCGCTGTCCTCTGTCCAGGCGAATTCCTGTTCCCTGGGCGCTTTCCCGGGTTTTGGCACCAGATGTTGCCTTCTGATACAAGGCTGGCGACCTGGTTCTGAGGAACAGCAGGGCGACCCACTCTCCAGGGTCGCTCGGGCCTATGAAACACGCAGACACCAATGTGGTGGACGGTCAAAAGGCCTTTATTATCTCTTCTCGTGGGGTTTTATAATCTAGGGATTTTCTCCGTCAGAGGGGGTCTGTCTTTACCATCTATGGTTAGTAAGGAGTGGAAAGTTACTGGGTAGGGAATGGAAAGTTACTGGCATCTGGTTTAGGGGGCTACATTCCTGTGTTAATTTTCTTATCTAAGGGAACAGGGGCCCTGCCTTCCCATTACATCGTGAGATCTTCTGAACGCCTGACCCTATCTACCACAAAGAGCACCAGAATATTTAGCACAAAAGAAAGGAGCTATATATACTGATTCAAGGTATGCCTTTAGAGTAGTACATAGCTTTAGAAAAATTTTAAAAGGGAGGTTACTTAATTCAAGAGGAAAAGGATTAGTACATGAGAAACTTGTTTTAGAGGTTTTAGAGGCATTAAAATTACCTGAAAGAGATAGCTATAGTACATATTAAGGGACATCAAAAGGGAAAGACCCCAGAAATAAGAGCATTTTTTTTGGCAGATCAAGAAGCTAAAGATGTAGCAGAAAATAGGGCCAAAAGAGTTATATTAAAATTAACTCCAAATGAGGAAAAATTTGAATTAAGCAAGATAGGAAGAGAGCAAGATGAATTTAAGAAATGGAAACTTTCTGATGGAAGACAATTACTTAATGAAATGCATACTAGGAAAATATTAGAAGACATGCATCAGAAAACCCACTGGGGTACTCAGGCTTTGTGTGATCATTTGTTTAAGGAACTATGGGTATTGGGATTCTTAGATTAGCAAAAGAAGTCACTGAAAGATGTATAACTTGCCAAAGGATAAATAAAAAAAGGTGATAAGAAAAACAACATTAGGAGGTCGTGAGTTAGCTCGTTGACCATTTCAAAGTATCGAAGTAGAAGTTTGGATTTGTCAGGCTCTGGATTTATTTGTAAAAATTAGTTTAATCCAGAAGAAAAAGAATATGATGCATGCTAGGTGTGAGATTGTAAGAAAATAAAATCTTTAAAATATCAAAAACCGCCGAAACAAAGCAATGAAAGAAAAAAAGGGTGAAAGAGAAAGGCTGGGAACAAGAGATTACCTCCTCAATTCCCGCTTATTCCACAACCCGTTTGCTGCTGCACCTACCCCCCCAGCCCCCATCCCCGTCTTCGGTCTTACTGGTAGAGGCTACACTGAAAAAAACAGGGCCTTTTAATGCCTTTATTAAAAGTGATCAGCTCAGGATTGGGCAGCTCGGTGGGGCTGCAGTCTCTCGTCGTCTCTCCCATGGTGACTCAGAGGAGGAGGATATGCCAAGCTTTGACCTCTAGGAGCAGAGCTGGGAGTCAGGTCCTCGTGGGAGCCTTTAGGGCGTGGTGATCCCATCCGATGTTACTTTTCTCAGCCCTGTCCCGCCCGGTCTCGGCCTCGGGACGACTCCCATGGTCAGGGCGAGAGGGACTCCAAAGGTGTTCCGCATCTCTGCAGGCTCAGCACTCGGCTCCTGACGTCCAGACATCACTCCAGTCTCTCAACTCTTAGGTGGCTCGTTGTTTTTGGGGTTTTCTCCGTGCATTTGGAATAGGGGTCCCACATAGCATGCTGGTCCTTGGAGTATTTTACATATCCCTCCCCTCCAAAGTCTCTTCTCCTCACTGTTCGGGGAGGTCCCCACCCTTTTTTGTCTGAGAGAAGAGCCATTAACTCGCCCCAGCCAGGGCTTTTACCGATACAAAAACAAGTATTAACAACAACAACCCGTAATTACCATAACACAGGCAGCAGCCCAGCAGTAGTGGTAACCTTTTTCTCACAGAAAAAAATCAACTGAATTTTTGTTCATAACACACCACTTAATCCAGCGCCTGTGCCAGCCGGTGAGTTCGTCTGCCCCGGTCCCAGACGCCTGGCCCACGACCGCTCTGCTGGACATGCCGGGGAGCGGGGAGGGAAGGTCTGTCCTGCCGCGTGGTCTGTGGTCACCGCGCCGACTGCACCAAGGGGGAATCCCGTCTGTCTCGACCGTCCCATCCCCAGCTGCCCTGCCCGTGCCAGCTGTGCTGGGTGCCGCCGCTGCTGCTGGGGCCTCCCGCCTGCTTTGTCTCTGCCAGGAGCTGCTGGATCAGCCACCATTAGCCATGTGCGGGCTATCCACAGTCCGGCTCATTCTCCACCGGATGATCCCCCTCTGGCGGTTCTGGCAGTGGACCCCGCCTGCATCTTGGAGGACTGAGCCTCAGCGCGGATCCCTCCCCTCAATCCTCCTTCTTTTGACACTAAGGGAAAACCAGCAGGGCCCCCTCAGAGATCAGAAATTGCTAATAGTACCTACTGATTGGGGTCAAAATGATCAGGAGGGGAGGAAACACATGAATAATTATCGTAATTTGATAATCAAGAGAATAAAAGAGATGGCATCTCAAAGGTGAAATGCAAAAAATGACTTTTAAGGGACAGCTTTTAAGAGAGAAAGAAGAAACTCCAACTGAATAGTTAAACAGACTTAGGACGTTATAAAAGAAATTGCATTAATCAGGTAAAAGATCTAAAGAATTTCTGAGAGATGGGCACAGAAGAGGAATAGAGAAGTTAAAAGCTCTATATTTTAGAAGACAGACACCATCTAGAGCCTGTGATAATTTAAAAAGTAAGTCCCCCAAAAGAAAAATTAGAATTTGTGGTAGACAAAGAATCTGCCTCTTAAATATTCCAAAAGGTTATAGTGTAAGCAAAGACGCTGTAAAAGTACCACAAGCAAAAGGATAGAGTTTCAGAGTTCCTGTCATTAAAGACATAGTAATTAAGGGAGAAACTAGAATTTAGATAGGGGATGTATTATTAGTCCCTTGGGCAGGTAGCAACTTATTAGTAAGAAACAAGTAAAACTAGGAATAGGAGTTATACCAGAAAATGGGAAAATGACAGCTAGAATTTTAAAACTTGGCCAAGAGGATGAGGAAAGAATTAACAAGGAAGTTTAGGCTAAGAAAGGAAATAGGGGAGGATTAAATATTGACCCCATAAAGGTCACAAATGTGAAAAATGCATATTTTATGATTGGCTTTTCGTAAATATTAAAATGAATATTATATGTGTTGTGTTAGAAAGTAATACTGTATTAATTCTCTTAAGTAGTGTAGTATATGATAGTGATAATTCATGCTATTAATGTATGGTATAAAATATTGTGAATTCCAAACCATGTCTTTTGACCACCCCAGCCGGGAGCAGCTGTCCTATTCAGATTCAACTAGTTCCCGGACACAAGTTAAGATAATGATCGACGCCTTAAAACATATGAATATCGCCTTGCCAAATGCATTTATCAAGATAGTCAGCGGCACCAAACTGATACATCTGAATACACGGCTTCCCAGAAGCCAATTGACATTGATGGCACACACTGTACTCGGCCTTTGTCCAGCTATGCATGTGAAGAGATACAGAGGAAATTTGGTTATCTTTGCCTCGGGCAAAATAAACTGTATAAAACCCCGCTGCAAGAGACAGCATTTGTGAACCAAGCGGGAGACTCTGACACTCTGGAGGTCAGATCCAGGTTCACCCGGTGTTGACCCCGGACTCGACACTGTATCTTTGGCTGTGGTAGTTTCAGAGACCGAACTTCGGTCTCACAGACAAATTAATAAATCTTTGCTAAATTTTTTGACAATTTTGGCTCACGATTTGATCATTTATAACAATCTGGTGACAACCCAACGTGATTTGAATTTGGGGTTCAGGATCCCCTTCTTGCCCGGAAGGCGCCCCACTGATTTCAGCGGTCTGAGCGGGATTGGAGTCCGCGATGCCAAATCAAAAATCACTGAACTGAAACCAGGGCCACAGCCAAAGAGGGATAAAAACGGGCCCAGTTCTCGGAAACTCGGAACGATCCAGGGGATCTCCAAGCCCGAGGATTTTTCCACTTGGAAAATTGATGTGCATGAAGAAATCCGTGCTGGAAACGAACCGTGAGTATCGCGTGGTTGAGTGGGGTGTGACCGAACGTGTGTGTGAGATGTGACTCTGTCATGGAGCGAGTGTGGACCCCACGATTGCAATTCCACCATCCTGCGAGGGACGTGGTCGGTCAAGGGGAAAGCGGAACGCTTTTTGCTTAACATACGCAGGACCCGAGGCTCGGAGGGAGTTCGGGGGGAAAATCGGTCATGGTTGGGTCAGGAGGGGGAAGAGATGATCCTAGAAAATTCTAGGAGCCCGTCTGCCTTCTGATCCGGGGAAAACAGGTAAGAAAACCGGAGATCAGTCAAAAAGTCAGCAGAATGGTTCTCTGCTTGACTGAGTGAGACTGGCGGTTTTTCGCAAGCCCAAGAAATCGGCATTGGACAAAGAATCGTGACTCGCGACGAACATCCTAGCCAGAGGAGACAAGGTAAGAAAAATCGCAGGAATCTTTAGAAAAATGGGGTTGGGAAAGAGCAGATTTCAGAGAAAATCCCAGGAAAAACCTCCCCAGAGTCTTGGGAAAGTTCTGCCAGAAATCCCAAGCTGTTGGGGCAGATGGTAGAACATTGGGATGAAAGCCCGAGGAGCAGGCAGATATGGAAAAATGGGGAGGGAAGGAGATTGGAGGATGCGTGGTGTGGCCGATTTTCGGTGCTTTTGGGGCTTGGACTTGCGAGTCCTTGTGCGATCACGTGTTTGATCGCCACCTGCAGGATTTGGAGGAGGTTGAGTGTGCCGAGGTGTGGAGGTGCGCTTGTGCGAGTTTGTGCCCGGTGTGAGCCCTCCGATGTGTGGCAGATGGGGGAGGGGAATTGGAGCCTTTGGGCAGTGTCCCACCTCCTTACCTTGTTCCTCCACTGCAGCCTGGACTGGCTCAGGCACAGGCGGTACCCGCGCTGCCTCTCAGGGAGGCGATCCCGCTGGGTCAGGTCTCGGCACTGCTGCTCCTACTGGAGAGGGCTGCTGCGCCTTCCCTTCCACATGGGCGGTGGCTCCACTCCTGTGTGGGCGGCCGCTGCCGTGGACCCTTCCCAGAACCGAGGAGGGGCGGGTGACCGTCCACGGAGGCTGCCCTCCCCCATCGGGCGAGGCGGCAAACAAGGGGGAACCCTAACGGGGGGGGGGAAGGGGGGGGGGGGACCGGGGACAAGAGATGACCAAACCAGAAACCATCTTGGAATGCCCAGACGGAGGAGGGGAGGCAGAAAATGACATGATGTTTGCTCTAGAGGTTGGGTTGGCAGTGGAAAAATCCCGGCTCAAAGTGAGGATGTACAAACTCACCATCCGAGACGAAGAGAAAATAGACCCGAGGGTGTGGTATGTTCAAGGGGAGGCTGGGAGGCTGGACATACAGCCAATTCGTGTTGAAATTGAAAGACCAGAGAACCCTATACGGGTCAAACAATATCCCATCTCCAGGGAAGGGAGGAGGGGATTGAAGCTGGTGATTGACGAGTTGATAAAGAAAGGAACGTTGGAGCTGTGCATGTCTTGGCACAACCTCCCATTTCTGGCTGTGAGAAAAACAGATGGCAGCTTTAGGCTGGTGCAAGATTTAAGGGCTGTGAATCAGAGAACTAAGACTTTGTTGCCCACAGTCTCGAATCCTTACACTTTGCTAAATAACATTTCTCCTGAGGACATGTGGTACAGTGTGATTGACTTGAAGGACACTTTCGGGACTTGTCCTCTGGCAGAGGACAGCAGAGATTACTTTGCATTTCAGTGGGAAGATCCGGAGATGAACAGAAAGCAGCAGCTTAGGTGGACTTCGTTGCCTCAGGGCTTCGTGGACTCTCCGAATTTATTCAGGCAGGCACTTGAGCAGGTTTTAAGTCATTTTGTACCGACAGAAGGAACAAAATTGCTACAATATGTAGATGATTTGTTGGTTGCAGGTCCAAGGGAGGAGGTCGTAAGGACGAGCACAATTGAGCTCTTGAACTTTCTGGGGGGAAAAGGGCTGAAAGTGTCAAAGTTGCAATTCACAGAGCCTGAGGTCAGGTACTTGGGACATTGGTTAACCAAGGGCAAAAAGAAATTGAATCCAGAGAGGGTGGCAGGGATTATTGCCTTACCACCCCCAGAAACAAAAAGGGAGGTCAGACAGCTTTTGGGGTTGTTGGGATATTGCCAGCAGTGGATTGAAGGGTACAGTGAGAAGGTGAAGTTTCTATATGAGAAACTCACCACGGACCGGATCAAATGGACAAAGGAGGATGAAGAGGAATTCAGGGGAGTCAAGGAAGCACTCACAGCAGCACCAGTGCTGAGCCTCCCTGACATGAGGAAACCCTTTCAGTTGTTCATGGATGTGAGCAGTCACACAGCACATGGGGTGTTGACGCAGGACTGGGCGGGGGTCAGGAAACCAGTGGGTTATTTGTCCCAGCTTTTGGACCCAGTCAGCAGGGGTTGGCCCACCTGCTTGCAGGTGATTGTCGCTGTAGCATTGCTGGTAGAGGAAGCCAAGAAGGTAACCTTCGGTGCACCAATGGTAGCATTTGCACCACACAACGTGCGGGGAATACTACAGCAGAAGGCAGACAAATGGCTCACTGATGCTAGATTGCTAAAGTATGAGGCCATTTTGATTCACTCACAGGACTTGGAGTTGAGAACAACAACCGCGCAGAACCCTGTGCAATTTTTGTTTGGGGAAGCTTCAGAGGAACTGATTCATGATTGCGTGGAGGTGGTGGAATTGCAAACAAAAATCAGGGAGGATTTAGAAGAGGAAGAATTGGATGAGGGAGAAAAGGGGTTTGTGGATGGATCAAGCAGAGTAGTCAAGGGAAAAAGGAAGTCAGGATACGCAGTCATGGATGGAAGAACGGGAAAGGTGGTTGAAGCAGTTCCCCTGAGTGCGAGTTGGTCAGCACAGCCATGCGAACTGTACACAGTTCTGAGGGCTCTGAAGGGACTGAATGGGAAAAAGGGAGCAATTTTTACAGATTCCAGGTATGGCTTTGGGGTGGTTCACATGTTTGGGAAAATTTGGGAGGAAAGGGGACTGATCAACATGAGGGGAAAGGGACTGATGCACGGAGAATTAATTCAGCAAATCTTAAAAGCTCTAAATGGGTTGGAGGACATTGCGGTGGTCCATGGGAAAGTACACCAGGCAGGAATTCAGTTCCGGACCAGGGGAAACAATTTGGCGGACCAGGAAGCCAAAACCGCGGTGTTGATGACAGTGAGTACCCTGGAGATCAAAGGGACTGAGGTCTCCAATGATCGTCCTCAGCCCTGAGGCAAAGTGCAAATTTTCCTGGGTAGAAATCCATTTTGATTTAGGTGAAATGTACATCTTTGAGTTAAGTGTGTAGTTTGAAACATAGCTATGTAGCCTGACTGCAAGGCCTAGGCTCAGGGATTCAGTGAAGGACAGAGATAAGGGGGGGGGGAGACAGAGGGTGATAGAGAGAGACAGAGAGACTGCTGTAAGAGCAGGTCAATCTGACCTAAGAATTTGTAAAAATGAATATGTATGAACCTATTGTGAAATTGTATGCATATGTATCTGAGAGGGGGATAAAAAGGGAACTGAAGTTCCCAGAGGTAAGCATGCCTCTTAAGGAGAGTAATCTCCACATGCGTCCGGCGCTGTAATAATAAACATACCGGCTTTACAACTTTGACAAAGTTGTGGAGTTTTTGGCTGTCTCCTCAAAACATTTTGGCACCCCATATGGGACCATCTCTGTCCCCGCAGGGGCAGAAGGGATAGACGGACCTCCAAGGCACGCCCCAGGATTTTCCCAGAGGAGCTCCGTTTGTCTCGGCTTGCCTCCTGCGAAGACAGACAAGGACCTGCTGGCGTGCAGAAGATATGGTATATATTGAGGGACGCCCGGGGATAAAGAGAGATAGGACAGCTTAGTAAGTCACTCAGAGACGTCTAAGTGCTCAGCCTGTAAATGCAGCTGATAGAGCAGCTAGACTAGAGATGAGAGTTCACTGGCTGATAGGGCGGACCGCTAGCGACCCTGAAAGTAGGTCAAGTGAACCTGTGTGTGTGTATAGTGTCCAGACACTGTATCATTGTATAGATAATGCATTGTGTAGTTAATGTTAATGTGTTCGTAATCATGCAAGTGTGTAGTGTATCAAAGAGAGAGCGATCAAGTGAGTTCACCCATGGCGCAGAGAAGTGAGTTCTACCCGTGTCTGAAGCATCCAGGTGAGGCTTAAGGCACTGGCTGAAGCGGGCTGTAAGAGCAAAGACTGCCCTGCAGAGAAGTGGAACAAGTGGAGAAATGTCAGTGAGGGTATTTATTGTGTTTAAATGTGATTTCTGTAGATTTGGCACATTTTAACCATGAGTACAAGCTCAGAGAATTCCTTTGCCCTAGTAGTTTTGACTTGATCTTTAGAATTTTACTTTGTGCTGTTATTTTGATTGTGTCCAGAGAAAGCTGATGTGAGTAAATGCTGAATTATTGTATGCTGTGTTGTGAAAAGTGGACACTTTGAGAGATATGCCCTTTCCCAGTGATTTTGTGTGGTGATTTTCTTCCACCGCATTGTAGTAATTTGATTCTCAGATTGTATAGTGGTGTTTGTGGAGATTTTAAGATTTTGTTTGCAACAAGTGTAGCATTTTACACAGAAGAACTATGGTATGGCGATTTATGTTTAACTGGTAAAGCAAATCAAAGGAATTCCAAGAATTCCCCCCCCCAGCAATTCAAGCCCTGGCTCTAGTGAATTTGAGATAAGGGGAGGTGTGTGTGTGTCTGTGTTTATGAGCATATCAGAGTTTTTGCTGTAACAAGCACAGCCTTTTGCAAGGCAGTAGAGTGTCAGTAGAAACAATGCTTTAATTAGATCATGCAAGAAGAGAACTAGAAAAGACTGACATTTTGTAAAACAGAGTTTAGGTAGAAGAGATGAATGAGTTTATGGTACTTCAGTGGGTGTTATAGTAAGCTTAGACTGAGAACAACCTTCCGTAGAGGTTAAGTGATAAATGCCAAAGTGATAAACAAGATAGCCTGCAGGCAATTCCTGAGAGTTTTTAGTGCATTGAGAAGCTGGCACCTTATATGCAATGCAGAGTTTGCGAGAGGTGCTGGTATTCCTGTTCTGTATCTTAAGTGTAAATTAAAGGTTCCTGATCAAGCCAATTCAGAACCTGATATCTTAAAGCTTGTGTGTAGAGAATCACATCTGATACCTGCCACCTGGAAGTCTTTGTATGAAGAAAAACTGGAAAAAGACACGGTGAGGCTTGAGCAGAAACAAGATAGTATAAGGAGGAGAAGATAATGAGAACTAACCAGAGCAAAGAAATTCCTGAACTAGCCCCTTTTGGAGAGGCTCATTGGGACAAAGCTGCCAGTAAGGGCAGCTCAGAAAATAAAAAGATTTATAATACCTCATTGCAGTTAATGCTGTTTTTAAGATGAGAAGGTAAATGAGATGAGGTTTAGTATGCTGATATGTTTTTTGTTTTAAGAAATCATCAAGAATGGCAAAAGGATTGTGAGATCAGATCACCCTCAAATCCACTGGTCTTAGTCCTTGAAAAGGGAAACAAGGCAAAGAGAAGGCAAATCAAACATGTTGAACATCATGCAGCATAAGATAGCAGTGTATGAAGTCATACAAAGATTATCAATCTGAAACACAAAGCGATTTCTGAAATAAACAGGGCCAGGAGACTTCTCCTTTTTAATGCCTTTATTAAAAGTGATCAGCTCAGGATTGGGCAGCTCGGTGGGGCTGCAGTCTCTCGTTGTCTCTCCCAGGGCGACTCAGAGGAGGAGGATATGCGCAGCTTTGTCCACTAGGGGCAGAGCTAGGGATCAAGTCCTCGTGGGAGCCTTTAGGGCGTGGTGATCTCATCTGATGTTACTTTTCTCGGCCCCGTCTCCCTCAGTCTCGGTGCTGGGGACGACTCCCATGGTCAGGGTGAGAGGGACTCCGAAGGTGTTCCGCATCTCTGCAGGCTCAGCACTCGGCTCCTCACATCCAGACATCACTCCAGTCTCTCAACTCTTATTTTGCTCGTTGTTTTTGGGGTCTTCTCAGTACGTTTCGAGCCGTAGTCCCCCACAGATTGCTGGTCTTGGAGTCACTTTGCATACCCCCCCCCCCCGCCAGGTCTCTTCTCCTCACTGTTCGGGAAGGTCCCCACCCTTTATTGTCTGAGAGAAGCGTCATTAACTCGCCCCAGCCAGGGCTTTTACCGATACAAAAACAAGTATTAACAACAATGACCTGTAATTACCATAACACAGGCAGCACCACAGCAGTAGTGGTAACCTTTTTCTCACAGAAAAAAATCAACTGAATTTTTGTTCATAACACACCACTCGATCCCCCCTCTTTTTCTTTGATCGAGCTTAAATTTTAAGCTTGCATCAACTCATAATTTTTTGTTTTGAATCGACTATAAATTTCTTGTGCACTTTGGTAATCACGGTTACTTAACTTTGTTACTTTCCTTGGTTTCTTCAGGTTGGTCTGCATGGCAAATACTATTTTACTGAAACAGATAAATAAGCATAGTAAAAAGAGCAATCTTCTAAGTACACACACAACGAGAAAAACTACCTTTTCCATACATCTTTTTTTAAAATCTCTAGGTTCTCTCACTCACTGGGATCAAGTGTAGGAGTTTGATCTTGATTATTTACACATGCTAATATTTTTATTTCGTTTGAAATGTTCCTAATAATTGAATTCTTTATTTTTAATACTGCCTGGAGCCGGATGACTTTGTTTAACATAGATATTGGGATCCGAACTTGGCTTTTACAATTTTGGATTTTCTCAATTTCTATTTTACTCTGCCTGTTCTGTTTAATTTCTCTCAAATCATTATATATAGGAACTCCCAAACTTGATCCAATTTCTTTGGGTAATAAGAAGAAAATTGGTTTTATCACGCTAGTGGTGCAGCTGCCAGACCAGTCTCCTGACAATTTGGTGTGTGTTGTGGTATCACCGATCAAACCTAGGGGTTTAGAGCTCTCCTGAAATGTGTTCCAAAAGGGGTTTATCTCTTTTTCCAGTACACTCATAACATTCATAAACTTCTTGGTGATCACACTTGTCTCTTTCTTTTTTTTTAACAGACTCTAATTTGTTTGGATCTCTTGGGATCCACTCTGTGGCTGAATACTCTACTGCTAAATACTTTTTACAAACAATTCTTACCATTTTCACTATTTCTTTTCTTTTTACTAGATCTGCTGAGCTTGTTTCAGGGGCATAACATTCAAAACACAACCAGGCTTCCCCTATAGGGCACTCTCCTAGGAGTGGCTGCCTAAAAGTGGCAGTATTGTATGCTATCCAATACACTCTCTTATTTTTCTGATAAAGGACCAATTGAGAGGAGTTAACACAATCAGGGTTAGAACTGATGTGGACTCTCAACAAGGAGCTCACTTCCTCCTCATAGAGGGGTTGGTAGCACTCACTGCATGGCTCTCCTGGGCTCCCCAGAGCACCACTAGCAATCAGAGCCATCATTACTACCCTTCTCAAGAGTCCGGTATGGGTCATCTTGCACAGCCTGCCCACCCGGCCTTGCCTCTTGGGGAATTTTTTTACTGAGAAGAAGCTTCCAAGCTCTTTAGAGTCCCTTCTACCCGCTTCTCTGGTTAAACTTCTCTTGGTCTATTCCCTAATAATTTTGGTTTCTCTCAGGGGAGTGTTCTGTAGAGGATTAACTTGGAGTCTTTAGAATTAAATTGGGGAACTTAACCAGAATTACTTATTTACAGTCTTAAACTTTTTACCAACATAGTTTACACAGAACAGTCTTAAAACATTTTAAGCAATATTAGAACTCTGATACTAATTTTTCCCACACAGTTCAGTCTTTTTGACTCTTCCTTCTGAGAGTCAACTTTAAATCACAGTATACTCAGGTGAATTAACTTGGGAAGCAGATGAATCTTTATCCAGTGCTCGGAGGTGAGTGGTGTGGACTCTGGCCCAATGCCAGAGGGAAAAACTGGGAGTCTGGCCCAATGCCAGAAGGAGAATGGGGTGCAGTCCGGTCCAATGCCAGAATTCCAGCGGGAAAAAAAACCCTGATGTTGAATCCCGGTCCAATGCCAGGGGGTGAGAGTGATGTGAGTCCAACCTTTTTCTTTTGGTCTGCACAATCGAATTAGTAATGAAGAGTACTTGAAACGGGCTTTCAAACACAGGCATTAATGGTCTGCTATTTAATGATTTTATCAAAACTCAGTTTCTGTGTTTAATGTTATTGGTTAATTTCTCTTTTTCTATAGCTTACATGTTTTTCTCATCAACTTCTACATACTCTGTATTTCTCAGCTAACTTAACTCTCAAAGTACTTTTATTCTCCTATTTTTCTGTGTATTTAATTCACTGGTTTTCTGTTCTAAGATCTTATCTCTTTATCTCTTGCTTCTGTTTCTTACTTTCACTTAGAGCTTAAATACTTCTTTACTTCTTTCAACTCCTTACACCTAATTTTTTTTTTCTTACACCATTCTTCTACACAATACACTTCTCTCTAAGGAGATGTGGTAAAACTTGTAATGCACAATCTACATTACTTCTAATTTGTCTATTTTCACTCTCACACATTCCTTCACACCCTCAAGACAGAAACTGGATCATTATTCTTAGATAATCACAGGTCCCTGTAGCCCCCCCCTCAGCCTGGGGTTGGCTTACAGGTCTCAGTATCTCTGAGATTCTTGGAAGGGCCCTGACTCTGGTTGCCTCTGGTGCACATTCACCTGTGAGGCTGTCTGCGTGTCACTCACGCTCTTACAGCTACGGCTCTCTCACACATCTGGAGAACACTAGTCTCATTTGCAGTTCACACACACACACTTCAGCCACAGCCCCCACCTGCCCGGGGGACACAAGCCTGGTTTTCAGGTCACACACACACTTCCACTGCCCCCTTCCCACCTGCCTGGGAAGTTGAGACTGACTTTGTGACTCGCTCTCACACACACAACAAGACAACAATAAGGTACCTTTTACTTTCACATCACTTAATACAAGTTTAGTCTTACTGGCCAGTTTTGGTGCTATTGGATATCCTTTCTACCTAGCTGTTTTTGTCTGACTTCAGATGTTTTTTCACTATACTATACTTTTTTTAATACTTTGTTGAGACAGGACTTTTCTGCTCCTATATCTACTCAAAATTCAAATTCTTCATTTAGGGGTCCCACCTCAAAGTTTACTTACGGCTCTTCTAGATGTTGCATCGGGTCCCTTAAATCGTAAAGCCCCTGACCCTCTAATCATCACCTTTAAGGATCTTCTCAAAATTATCTTGTTCCCTGGCTATTGCTGCATCGAGACTGAGGTTTCTACAAAACCTCCTGACGTGTCTTGCCTCTACACAGTAATAGCAATGTCGTTCTCTCAAAGGGACTTGAGGTGTCTCCATCCCTCTTGCACCTGACAGTACAAGAGACCTATGCTTGCCTCCTCCTGGTGGTGGACCTGCTCCCCCTGCACTTTCTCTAGCTACAGCAACCATGATCTTAGCCTTGGCCTTTGCTTTTTCTTCCTCCCTCTTTAAATACACTTTCAATGCCTCTCTTAATAACTCATTTATGTCCTTCTCTTGCCAATCTTTCATCTTTTCCAATTTTCTCCTTATATCAGGCCAAGATTTGGTAACAAATTGGACTTTTAGTAGCATTTGACCTTCTGGGGTGTCTGGGTCTATTCTATAGTACAACTGGAAGTTCCGCTTTAGGCAGTAAAGCCAGGCAGCAGGAGCTTCATCTTTCTCTGGTGTACTCTCAAATGCTAATTGGGTGTTAGTTCCTTTGGGAACTGACTCTTTGATCCCCCATATTATCAAAGATCTCTATTCTTTCATGGCCTTCCTCCCCTCCTCCTGGTTAGGGTTCCAGCTGGGATCCGTTAGTGGCAATTTCTGTTCACCTGATGGCACCTGGGGTCCTGGACGGTTATCTTTTTCTCATATTCCTATGTTAGCTACCCTAATCATCTGGACCTCTTCTGGGGAAAATAATATACTCAGGATGGAATTCATCTCCTCCCAAGTGTAGATATTTGGACCTAGAAATTGATCTACTTGGTTGGCTGTGCCCACTGGGTCCTCAACTAAATGCTCCAACTCTTTCTTGAATCTTCTCACTTCAGAAGCAGTTAGGGGAGCATTCACAAAGCCAATACCTCCTGCTACTCCTCCCATAGAAACCTCTCTGAGGGGAAAGACTCTCTCTGCCTTGAAGGTCTTGGATCTGGTGCTACAGTACGGCCCATCTTCAGATGCTAAACTACATTGAGGGATGTCTGGGTTACCCTGAACGTTCTGCCCATCAGCAGGTGCATTTGATAATAGCTGTTTATCGGGCGAGGAGGCATTTGTGTCCCAACTAGGAGGAGGTAAAGGGACAGCAATAGGAGGGGGAGAACAGCCTGAGTGAATATTAAGTGGAGCTGGAGAAGGGAGGGAGAATGCAGCAGGTGCAGTAGGCACTTGTGGTGATGCAGAAGGAACTGGAGGAGCTGAAGGGGGTTGTGAGGGAGTGGTTACCGGAGGAGATACTGGGTTTATCATAGCGGAAGCTGAAGAGGTAGGAGGAGGAGTTTGAACAGGTGGTAATGAGATGGCAGCCAGGAGAAGAACTGGACCTGCCATTTGAGGTGCTTGAAGAAGAGGATTATAAGGTGGAGGGGCAGAAGGAGGCAAATAATCTATGCGGTCTCATCTTTTACTAGTTCCATCATCTCCTCTTTCATTCCCCTCTTTCTTCCTCTGTACCTTACAAATTCGCACCCCTTCATTCCCAATAGCGCTCTTTACCCAGCAAGATACATACAATAATTACTCAGAATCAGTATCACCTCAAGCTGCCAGATAATTATGTAATTGTTGGCATATCTACTTATCTTTTGTCTCACACTAAGGCCATCTTCCTTGCAACTCTAATTCTGGCTAGACTTCTACACAATAATGGATCATTTTCACTTAATCTAATCTCTCCGTGGCCTCTATAGAATCTCATTTCTCTAACAGTTCTCCTAAGGGACTATTGGGACGTATATCCCTCAGTCTCTTGCCGGTCTTTTTACTATTACACCCTCTCATTTTACAGGTCTCAATAGTAAAAAAAGTCCCAAAGGTGCCTTTACTGACTGGGAATTTAAAAAAAAACTTGGTTTGAGGAGCTTCAGCCTCCTCCACTGAACTTCAAATTTCTGCCTGATGATCAGGACTTTATACTGAAACAACTGCCCAATCTCTTGATTGCCCAACTTTCCCAATGTCAGGTCTTACATCTATTGGGACTTGAACACACGAAACTTCGGCCTAAGAATCCGGGGCGTGCCTGACTCTCTCAGTCAGGAAAAACAACTGCCTGATTTTTAGTTTGCCTAACCTGCCAATTTTTAGGCTTCACCATATCAGGACTTAAAAGCAAACTGCAGCCTCTTTCGCTGGGGTTTGTGCCTGACTCCTTTGTCAGGACTTACTTTGCCTGCAGGGCTTGTGAGCTACCCGAATCCTTCTCGGGACTTACAAATCTTACCCGAATCCTTCTCGGGACATACAAATGCTGCCCGAATCCTACTCAGGACTTACAAATCTGCCTAACTTCCCTTTGTCAGGACTTACTTTGGGTGCATGCCACTCATACAAATATTCCCTCCTCACACCCGGAGGGGGAGGGCCCCTTTTTCTCCCTTAGGAGACAACTCACTCACACTAATTCCACTCGCTTTCCCCTGTTCCCGGCCGGCTTTCTCGCAAATGCTCGAAAACGCGGTACTGAGGAGTCTGCTCTCACTTCGAAGGTCCGGCTGCCGGCCCTTGTCTCATTCGCACGTCTCCCGCTCCCGCCACCGGCTTTCTCACCAGTACGGTGCTCCGGTGCTCCTCTGTGTCGCTGCTCCTGAGCTGATCCCTCTGGTCCTGGTAGCCAGCTGTCCTGGAGGTCCAAGATGGCCAGTCCTGATGTCCTCCCTCGGCGTGGCTATTCCGGACGAGCGCCCCAGCTGAAATAAACAGGGCAAGGAGACTTCTTCTCCTTTTTAATGCCTTTATTAAAAGTGATCAGCTCAGGATTGGGCAGCTCGGTGGGGCTGCAGTCTCTCGTCGTCTCTCCCAGGGCGACTCAGAGGAGGAGGATATGCGCAGCTTTGTCCACTAGGGGCAGAGCTAGGGATCAAGTCCTCATGGGAGCCTTTAGGGCGTGGTGATCCCATCTGATGTTACTTTTCTCGGCCCCGTCCCCCTCAGTCCCGGCGCTGGGGACGACTCCCATGGTCAGGGCGAGAGGGACTCCGAAGGTGTTCCGCATCTCTGCAGGCTCAGCACTCGGCTCCTCACGTCCAGACATCACTCCAGTCTCTCAACTCTTATTTTCCTCGTTGTTTTTGGGGCCGTCTCAGTACGCTTGGAGCCGTAGTCCCCCACAGCATGCTGGTCTTGAAATCACTTTGCATAACCCCCCCCCCCCCCCCCCCCTCGCCCCTGTCTCTTCTCCTCACCCCTTACTGTCTCGGAGAAGGGCCATTACCTCGCCCCAGCCAGGGCTTTTACTGAAACAAAAACAACTATTAACAACAATGACTCATAATTACCATAACACAAGCAGAAGCCCAGCAGTAGAGGTGACTTTTTTCTCACAGAAAAAAAATCAACTGAATTTTTGTTCATTACAGTTTCAGTTGGCAAAATGAATACATATGATTTGTTAAAGGCTCCTCCTAAAGTAAAGGAAGAAAGATGAAGATGACCTCCCCAAAAGGGAAGAGGACTCAGGCTCCAACTGTATACCCATTAGCACCCATCCCCCTCCTGTCAGTCCAATTTCATCCACAACGAAGAGGTAACAGACCCCTCTGCAAGAGGCAGTGACATCAGAAGAAAGAAGAGTAGAATTTTAGTTGATACAGGAGCCATATATTCAGTTTTAAATAAATCTTTAGTACCTGAGGAGAATGTTTATGTTGTAGTGTGGAGAACAACTAGCCAGTCTGAGAAGGCATACTTTTGCATACCTTTAAAGTAACATGTGTACTTAGAAGCTTTTGCATATGCTCAATTCGCTAAACATTCTCAAATGAAGAAGTTACTCTGGAGGCAAATGATATAAAGATGTTAGGCTTAACATTAACAGCCATTTAAATTAAGGAAGACATTAGAAAGGAGATATTAGAATAAGTAAATCAGTATTTTTTGGAAGTATGGATCTCTGCTGTACCAAAGAGAGTGAAAAATGCCCCCCCATAGTAATCAAGCTTAAGGAAGGAACACAACCAGTGAGAATTGAGCAGTACGCCCTCAAAAAGAAGATAGAGAAGAAATCAGCCCATTAATTGATAGTACTGGATTAAGGGCTGTCAAAAAGATAACAAAGAATTTATACGCTGTAGTAGCAAATCCATATACTTTGCTAACTTGTTTAACACCTGAGCTAACCTAGTTTGCTGTTTTAGACCTGAGACATGCCTTCTTTTGCCTCTCTATCCACAAAGCCAGCCAGAAAAATTTTGCATTCGAATGAAAAAGCCCTAGAAGCAGTGCAAAACACAGCTCATATGGTCCATGTGCCTGAAGGCTTCAAAATTCCCCCACTCCAATTGGAGAACAACTTGCAAAGACCCAGAGTCCTGGGAAGATCCACAAGAAGAAGGGAGGCTGTTGCAGTATGTATATGATTTTCTAGTAGCCACTCAGACGAAAGAAGCATGCGTGGCCTAGACAGTAAGCCTTTTGAATTTCCTAAGACTCCAAAGATACAGAGTCTCAAAGAAAAAGGCACAGGTAGTGAAACAGAAAGCTATCTACCTGGAGTACGAAGTGAGTGCTGGGCAACAGACTTTAGGGCAGGGAAGCCATATGCCAAACCCTGAAATCCCAGACAATAAAAGAACTTCGAACCTTCTTAGGCATGGCAGGGTGGTGCCGGCTGTAAGTTTATAATAATGGACTGCTCGTCAGACCCCTCTATGCTCTTATTGCCAATAGAAACAGAGATCTCCAGTAGACAAAGAAGCCACATGGGCCTTTCACCAGCTAAAGAGTGCCCTCATGTCAGCTCCAGCTTTGAGACCTCCAGATGTAAGTAAACCATTCTTTCTATTTTCCCATGAAAGACAAAGAATTGCCCTGAGAATACTGGCTCGGGACTTAGGTCCATACCAGAGGGCAGTTGCTTGCTTCTCTAAGCAACTTGATGCAACAGCCAAAGGATGGCCAAGTTGCCTCAGAACTGTAGCAGCAGTCGTGCTGAATATTCAAGAGGCACCCAAGTCTACCCTAGGACAAAAATGACTGTGCTAGTGTCCCACAGTGTGTGCAGTACTAGCAGTAAAGGGCAGCCACTGGCTCTCACCACAGACGTTCCTGAAATACCAGGCCATCATGGTAGAGCAAGATGATGTAGAGATAGTAGTGACTAATATTGTCAACTCAGCTTCTTTTCTCAGTGGAATCAAGGAGAAGCAGTATACCACGATTGCCTGGAGACCATTGAAGCCACCTACTCCAGATGCCCAGACTTGAAAGACACTCCTCTGGACAATGCAGAGACCTAGTTCACTGACAGGAGCAGCTACATTGCCAGTGGAAAGTGACATGCTAAGTACACAGTAATTACCTGCAGAGAGGTAATAGAGTCTAGACCCTTGCCAACAGGTACCTCTGCACAGAAGGCCGAGATAAATGCACTGACCCATGCCTTAGAAACAGCAAAAAGAAAGGAAAATAAACATCTATACAGACTCGAAGTATGCATTCGGAGTCGTGCATGCACACGGAACCATCTAGAAGGAGAGGAGACTGCTAACCTCACAAAGAAAGAAGAGACAATCCGGCTGCTAGAAGCAGTTCAGCTGCCTGAAAAGGCATATTAAGGCACACCAGAGAGTGAGCTTAGAATTGGAAGAAGAAAATGAGCTGGCGGGTGGAGAGGCAAAGAAAGTAACAAAAGGTGAAGTAATTAGAGACAGATTTCCTTGAAGGTAAGCCAGAATATAATAATATTAATCAAAAGACACATGCAACCATAAGGGGTGGGCTACCATTGAAAGAGAGTTGGTAATCCCTTTCCATTTTCGTCGTCACTAGTGACGGAGGAGCACTAGAAAACACTCTAAGGCCTAACTACTTAAAAGCTTTTATAAAGTGTGGCTCCTTTCCCAGAATGACCGTGGCTGCCAGTGTTACAGAGTGCATCGAAATGAAGTGTTGACTTGGAAGTAGTAATTTCCCCAAGCTTTCTAGAACACACATCTAATTGAAAGAATTGTCGTCAGGAATTTACATGCCACTATTACTCAGGTAAACTGACAGTGTGATCCTTGCCTCCAGACTAACCCCAAAAATACCTCCAGGCCAAAACTCGGTCAGATTGGGAGAGGCCATGAGCCTGGACAGCAGTGGCAAATTGACTTTAAAAAAGTCAAAAAAAGCCCTTAAAAACAAAGGAGTCCTGGAAAGGCGGGCATTCCTCAAAACAGAGATCTTGTGGGCACAAGAACAGACCATCCCTGTGTGCCGAAAGATCAGTCAGTGGGGTAAACGTCCAGCCTGGCTGGGCAAGGAGGTTTTGGAGGAACTTAAGAATAAAAAGAGGATGTATCAGAGTTGGAAGAAGGGTCAGGTCTCTAAGGAAGTACTCAAGAAGGCTGCTAGAGCATGCAGGAAAAAAATTAGGGAGGCCAAAGCTCAGTTTGAACTTAGAATGGCAACTTCTGTAAAGGATAATAAAAAATGTTTTTACAAATATATTAATGGTAGAAGGAAAGGTAAGACCAACCTTTGTTCTTTATTGGACAAAGGAGGGAACTTAGTATCTGAAGATGAGGAAAAGGCAGAAGTGCTTAATGCCTATTTTGCCTCAGTTTTTAGTGGGAAGATGACTTGCCCTCAAGACACCTGCCCGCCTGGGCTGGTTGATGGTGACAGGGAGCAGAATGGTCCCCCCATTATCCAAGAGGAGGCAGTCATAGAACTACTGAAATGCTTAGATGTTCATAAATCTATGGGACCAGACGGGATCCACCCCAGGGTAATGAGAGAGCTGGCAAACGAGCTTGCAAAGCCACTCTCCATCATTTACCAACAGTCTTGGCTCACTGGTGAGGTTCCGGATGACTGGAAGCTGGCCAATGTGATACCCATTCACAAAAAAGGTGCAAAGGAAGATCCTGGTAATTACAGACCAGTCAGCCTGACCTCAGTACCTGGCAAAATAATGGAACAGTTTATATTAAGCGCCATCACGCAAAATTTACAAGATGGCCAGGGTATCAGACACGGCCAGCATGGATTTAGGAGGGGTAGGTCATGTTTGACCAACCTGGTCACCTTTTATGACCAGGTAACCCGCCTAGTGGATGCAGGGAAGGCTGTAGATGTTGTTTACTTGGATTTCAGCAAGGCCTTTGACACTGTCTCCCACAGCATACTCCTAGACAAGCTGGCAGCCCGTGGCTTGGACAGGAGCACTCTTTGCTGGGTTCAGAACTGGCTGCATGGCCGGGCCCAGAGAGTGGTGGTGAATGGTGCTGCATCCAGCTGGCGACCAGTCACCAGTGGTGTCCCTCAGGGGTCTGTGCTGGGGCCAGTTCTGTTTAATATTTTTATTGATGACATGGATGAGGGCTTAGAGTCCTTTATTAGCAAATTTGCAGATGACACTAAGCTGGGAACGTGTGTCGATCTGTTAGAGGGACGGAGGGCTTTGCAGAGGGACCATGAACGGTTGGATATATGGGCAGAATCTAATGGGATGAAGTTCAATAAGTCCAAGTGCCGAGTCCTGCACTTTGGCCACAATAACCCCCTGCAACAATATAAGCTAGGAACGGTGTGGCTGGACAGTGCTCAGGTGGAAAGGGACCTGGGGGTGCTGGTTGACAGTCGGCTGAACATGAGCCAGCAGTGTGCCCAGGTGGCCAAGAAGGCCAATGGCATCCTGGCCAGTATCAGGAATAGTGTGGTCAGCAGGAGCAGGGAGGTCATTCTTCCCTGTACTCGGCACTGGTGAAGCCACACCTTGAGTACTGCATCCAGTTCTGGGCCCCTCAGTTTAGGAGGGATGTTGAGATGCTTGAGCGTGTCCAAAGGAGAGCAACGAGGCTGGTGAAGGGCTTGGAACACAAGCCATATGAAGAACGACTGAGGAAGCTGGGGTTGTTCAGCCTGGAGAAAAGGAGACTCAGGGGTGACCTTATCACTCTCTTCAACTTCCTGAAGGGTGGCTGTGGTGAGCTGGGGGTTGGTCTCTTTTTCCGGGCAACAACAAAGAGAACAAGAGGACACAGTCTCAAGCTGCGCCAAGGGAGATACAGGCTAGAATTAAGGAGGAAGTATTTTACAGAAAGAGTGGTCAAATACTGGAATCATCTACCCAGGGAGGTGGTGGAGTCACCATCCCTCGATGTGTTTAAAAAAAGACTGGACATGGCACTTGGTGCCATTATCTAGTTGAGGTGTTAGAACATCAGTTGGACTCGATGATCTTAAAGGTCTCTTCCAACCTAGAATTTCTGTGATTCTGTGATTCTGTGATTCTGTGATTCACCTGGTGATACGCAACAAAGATCGATTCCATCTTCCCCCCAACCCACGTGGTTCGGTTGCATTGGTTACAAATGGGGATTGGCAATATTTCTGCATTTCGTTTCTGTATCTGGTGTTTGTGCTCATCTGACTGCCCATTCCTTGGCCCTGCCTCGGGATTGATACACCAAATCCCTTTTCCAATTCACACAATTTGACCCTCCTGCCATTTTCCAACAGTAACTGCCAGGCTCCTTGAGATGTTCTTCAAGGGCTTGGTATGATGATGGTTTCCCGTCCCCTTGCACAACTGGGACCACCTGAGTGCAATTTCCATACTCATCTGCGGAGCTCTCGTTTCCACCTCTCATCGGGACCTCAATGTGCAGACTCTGCGTCCTGCATACGACTAGGCAAAGGCTAATCAAGATTCCCACCAGGCGTACTCCTCTGCCTTTGCCTCCGCCCCCTGGGGTGCCACCAGTGGCGAGGAAGACCACCTTCACGGCAGCAGGAGTATTCTTCGGGGAATACATTCTCGGACCTAGCGGCATACCTCCTTTTAAAGGCACCCCACCATGAAACTCTGATGGCATCGGAGCTGCACGGTACTTTGATTGACTTCCAGCACTCCACATCCAGAATCTTCGCTTTTGATCTAAGCTTTCCACGCACCCCATTCTGAAAAATCTGAAACCTCTCCTGTGAATCTAATTCAATGATTCCCAAATTTGTGGCTAAGGTTAGAATTCGGTCAGTCAGCTCGAGCTCTTCCTCCAGACACTGAGTGCATAGCCCCTTCAGCCACTGTCCCCTTCTACAGTGAACAACAAACACCCCCTGACAATACTCACACTTGAAGTGTACAAATGGATAGCATACACAATCAGACAGTATACAACTTATCCGCTCGCTGTCGGTCATTTACAAGGACGTTGGAGTCTGAATTTCAGGTCACCTGGGGAAGAAGTGACCCTCCACCTGGGCGCTTCCTCCTGATGCTCGACTTTCTTCACCCTAGATGCGTTTGTCCAGCCTTTCTCCACTGTCCGAATGGCTGTGTCTGTTGTCAGGAGCACAAGAAAGGGACCTTCCCACTCAGGAGAGAGGGGTACCTCCTTTCAGACTTTCACAAGCACTCTGTCACCCGGTTGGATTTTGTGGATAGCAAATCCCAGAGGAGCACTCTGAGCCACTATCTCTTGTTTTCTGAGTTCTTGCAAATTCTTGTTGATTACAACCACATATGGTTAAATCTGACAGTCCTCAAACCTGGGGTGTCCCACCGGCATTTCGTGTCTATATGGCATTCCATATAACATTTCAAATGGTGAGAACCCCGTCTCCGAATGAGGCATCGTTCTGATATTAAGCAATGCTAAAGGCATTTCAACCAAGACATCTGAGTTTCTAAAATCAATTTAGATAACTGCGCCTTCAAGGTCTGATACATTCTTTCCACTTGTCCTGAACTCTGGGGATGCCACAGAGTGTGGTATTCCCACCGGATGTCTAGCGCATCACACATCTGCTTAATAATCTTTGATGTAAAATGTGTCCCTTGGTCCGAATCAATGCAATTCACCACCCCATATCGGGGTACAATTTCTTCCAACAATTTTCTGGACATTGTTTGAGCCATTGCCCTTGGGCTAGGAAAAGCCTCCACCCAATGGGTCAATTTGTCCACAACCACAAGCACAAATTTGAATCTTCCCACTTTTGGCAACTCTGTGAAATCAACCTGAATTCTTTCAAATGGTTGGTACGCAATGGGGCAGCTCCCCAAGTAATAGAGCCTCTGATTTGGCCTTATCATAAATCAGTGCAAGATAACTCAGGAGCTCAGTCCCCAGGGAGACAGAGTGCCCAAAGCTAAGCTAGCTCAGGCCGGTGCTGCAGGCCAACGTCCTAAGAAAACTCTGTAGTGATCAGCTCTATAGTGGTATCAGCTCTCTTAGGATTTCAGCTCATTGCTTGCTAAGGTAGATTGCCCTTGGCTTGAGGCTGCAGCAGATGGCGAGAGAGAGAGAAGGAGAGGCGCTGGCGGTTACGCAGGGATGGCTTTATTGGGGAAGTCTGTGAAGGGTCCCAGCGACAGCTCTTCTTCTGTTGAATGGGCTAAAGTATGCCTCTTTTATAGGGTTTCGGGGGGATCCTGATTTGACCAATGGTAAGGGTTAAGTATATTGGCCCATAGGGTTACAGAGATAAGCTATGGGGCAGGGGGCCAGGGAGACAGGAACTTATTTGCTGCCTCAGCATTCCTATTGTTAAGATTATCCAAGGGGGCTTACCTAAGTCCATGGAGTTTACTACACCCAGGGTGGCCTGTTTTGCCCTTGTCTTGTTAATTCTCTGACAAATCAGGCACCCTTGTGTGGGAACTCAGCACAGCATTCCTGATATGCAGAGTCACCGAGACCACCCTTGGGGGGCTCGGAGGTCCTGGAACGTTGCCAGAAGTGTTTGGTGGTTAGACTTTGATCCTGCACGGGAAGTAACAGCTGTATGAGGATGGGAGGATCACACGGGGATAAATGGTGAAGAGATAGATTGATTATAGTGTGAAACACAGGGTTTAGAATCTCGGTACAAGGGGGTTCTAAAGGGACAAGATGGAGGAATTAGGGCGTGTCCTGTCCTTCTTCTTCTTCTTCTTGTCATCCATCTTCGATGGTGGTGGTGGCACTTTGAGATTGGTTCTTACTGAATGTGCACTTGTCAATAAGAGTGAAAGGAATTGGGGAGAAAAGGTAAATATCTTACACTTAGTTTTTGGTATAAATATAAGCGACCACCCCGAGGGCAGTCAGTGTGCTCATGGCTGGCTTGCTGTGCGGACCTCTGTCAGGCCGGGAGAAAATATTGTAGATAAGAATTAATAAACAACACTGAAGACCGAAAAACCTGAAGACTCCTTTCGTCGTTTGGAGCGCAGGCTGCCCCAAGGCCATCCCGAGCCTTTCCAGGCCATTAAAACAGCCGAGACGGGACACCCTTGTACCTCTTGTTTGGCCAATTTGTAAATTCCCTTGCACCTGAAAAATTTCAAAAATCGTTCTGCCAGGGCTTGAGCCCCCCAATGTGTTCACTGATGCAGTTTCCGCAAAATCCTCCTGGTAAAACCTTTAGAAACTAGTTCTCTCCTGTCAGGTAATTTCCACTTGCCTTCTTTCAATCCTCCTCCAATCTTTTCATAACATTTGATCTCCTTTTGGGTGGGCTGTTTTGCAGAGACAGCGAAAAACTCAACAACTTTGTGAAAGTTGTAAAGCCGCTATGTTTATTATTACAGCGCCGGACGCATGTAGAGGCATGTGGAGATTACTTTATTTAAAAGACATGCTTACATCTGGGAACTTCAGGTCCCTTTTTATTCTTCTCTCAGATACATATGCATACAGTTTCACAATAGGTTCATACATATTCATTTTTACAAATTTCACGTGGCATTTGCCGCTAGTTCTTTATCAGAAAAAATTCTTAGGTCAGATTGACCTGCTCTTACAGCAGTCTCTCTGTCTCTATCACCCTCTGTCTCCCCCCCCTTATCTCTGTCTTTCACTGAATCCTTGAGCCTAGGCCTTGCAGTCAGGCTACATACCTATGTTTCAAACTACAGACTTAACTTAAAGATGTACATTTCACCTAAATTAAAATGGATTTCTACCCAGGAAAATTTACACTTTGCCTCATTACTCCCTTTCTTAAAAAGCAGGAAGTAAATTCTTTTACTTAATGCAAATTCTTATGACATTAAGTATACTTTAGTGCTTTGCCATTTACGTTTGAAAAGGAAGTTAACACAGCTACTCGCTGTAGTATTCCACAATTGCAAATTAGAAATATAATGGATAATCTTGAACTTATTCTAACTAATATTAACAAAACTACAATGAGATGACACAAATTATTAAAGATTCTATTTGCAGTTTGTGACTACTTAAAGATCGCATCTTACTAGTGATGATCTGCATTTTGTTTTATTCTTTGCAGAATTCTAGTTATTTCTTTTTGTATCATGTTGGACAGTTCTCTCTGCTTTCTTGGGCTTTTCTTCAAGATCTCTTGTAGGTCTTGGTATTTAATTAATTGTTTTACTAATGTAAGGTCCATTCTAATAGGAGTAGGTGATAGTCTGTGATTCATTGTGTAATTGATTTTAAGCAACTGGTGGGATGTCACTCGGGCTAAGTAAAAAAAACTACGCTCAATAATCTTAACAAATTACAAATACAAAAATTAAAATGATTTCTGCTAGACAAAATAACATCGTTGTTATCAATCTTTACAGAAGCACAAGCAGTTCTTAGGCATATGCAACTTTTACCAGTATATACAAGCACAGTTTTCTGGTCAGTGACTGGATGAATTTCAAAGTGGCAAATATCCTGTTCAGTGTCCAAACACATCTTGGGCATTAATAGTATTGCTTTCACAAATGAATCCCATTTGTTCTCTAGTAATACAGGATTCTAAGTTCTGTTTGCCACTTTTCATTCACTTTTCGTGTTCACACTCTATGTTCTGAAGGGTAGAACACTGTTTTTTCATTATTTAATCTTAGAGCAATGATGGGATGGGTAACGTAAACAATGGCATTACATATGGTAAGCAAAAAGGCAGTAGCTACATTAGAAGCAGGATCATAGGTGAAGTTTACTATAGTTTACCAGGATTGAAACTTCTTTTCAAAATCAATCACATTATCTCAGGCAATTTTCTGAATTTCAGCTGGAAAATTACTTTCACCCCCTTCCCGTATGATCAGAGCTGCTGTTGCCTGCATCTATAACTGTGTTTGCATACAACTGAAAGACACGTTATCTTGAACTGTGCTAAGTGCTTCTACTATTAACTTGTGGTCTTGGTCCCTGGCCTTTTCTCACTTTGGCAGTGCTTTTGAAAGCTGCTACTGCCTAGTTTCTAATTCCAATAGAGATGACTGTAAAGGCTGCTTCAATTTTGTTAGGCCACCTGCTGCAGTGGCCAGTTTATCCATCAGTATTTCTGAATCAATTCCATTTAAAACTCCTAATCCTGTCCCTAATATGCCAGTTAGATCTTTTCTTATTCTGCTCTTGAGATATACCTGTCTTGGTAACCACATTGTCTAGCCCTAAAACAATGTTCTTAGCAAAGAGGAGCAGGCTGGTTGGATTTTTGAGATGTTCTCATTCTTGCCATTCTTGCTCTTCA
Source organism: Zonotrichia albicollis (assembly GCF_047830755.1). Classification (NCBI taxonomy): domain Eukaryota; kingdom Metazoa; phylum Chordata; class Aves; order Passeriformes; family Passerellidae; genus Zonotrichia; species Zonotrichia albicollis. Next base: position 8,821,347 of record NC_133859.1, read on the forward strand.
TATACCTGATTCCCATGGATTACTACAGTGGATAGGTTTAAATCTTTTATCTCAGAAAGTTCTCCCATGGATCCAGTATACTGATTAAAAGCCTGGGACTAAGGCTATTCAGCATCGCTTTGGATAGAGGTACTCTCTAGTTCTAAAACTTCAGTTATAATTACATACAAAACAATTCTGTAAACTAAAGTATGAACTACCCTCGACTGCAATATACTCATTTTGTCTGAGTAAGTTTTAATCTCAGTTCATTGTCTCCTGGTGTCACTCTCTAAGGGGCTCTTGGGGCCTTCTTCACTCGAGAGTGATGTATCCAGGCATTCTGCTCCTTGACCTTGATTGCAGTGAAGGTGGTGAGAAGTACTTGCAGTGGTCCCTCTGACTGTGGTTCCAAAGTCTTTTCTGCAAGAGGCTTAACATATACATAATCTCCAGACTGTATGTTATGTACTGGCTTATCTAACACCTTGCTCCGAGTTCCAGCCACGTGTTTTCAATTTCTTTGAACTGTTTGCTTAAAGCTACCATGTAGGTGGCCAGTGTTACTTCTCTAATGTGGGTGGACATTCTTATTTGTATTCTATATGGTCTTCTATAAAGCATTTCAAAAAGACTCAGCTTTCTTTTAGCCTGAGGTTTAGTTCGAATTTGCAATAGTGTCAGTGGAAGGGTGTGACCATGGTTACAGGGGTTTGCAGGTGAAGAGAGAGACGAGAATGTTGACTCCATGATCAGAAGGCTTGATTTATTATTTTATGATATATATATATATAACTTTATAATTATACTAAAAAGAAATAGAAGGAAAAGTTCTCAGAAGGCTAGCTAAGAATAGAATCAAAAAGAATGATAACAAAGATCTGTGTCTTGGCAGAGAGCGAGAGCCAGCTCTGCCGTGAGTGGTCAGTAAATCCAAATATCCACAGGAGACCAATCACGGATCCACCTGTTACATTCCACAGCCGCAGATAACCATTGTTTACATTTGTTGCTGAGGCCACAGCTTCTCAAAAGGGAGAAAAATCTCAAGAAAGGATTTTTCAAAAAAGATGTCTGTGACATGTCACCTTTTTTTATTTAGTTAAATTAAAACCAAAAGTGTTTGTAGTTTCATCTGCTGTACTCATGCAGAGGAAAGAACAAACACTTGATGGGTTATCTTTTGCCAATCCAAACCTCAATCAAGTGCTGGTGTGGAATGAACAGGGAATTTCTTCACCTGTAGAACATAAAATTCTATCATATCACTAAAACAATCTTACAATATAAGAAAATGCAAAAACAATGCAAAGAAAATTCAAGTCCAAACAGCTGAGTTTCAGGAAAAGTCCATGGACTGAAGATGCTCCTCTTTGCCATATCTGAAAGTCCCTTTTGGTCCTGAAACAGGCTTGCAGAATCCTGAAAGAACAAATTGCTGAAGAAAAATCCATCAATAGTTATCAAAAGTCCATTGACAGTCATCAAACAATTTCAAACAATTTTGAAAAAACTTCTGGAATGTCCTGGCCACAGCCCTTTATTGATCAACTTGGGCTGAAGCTAATTTTTGGAATTTTTGGCCCCTGAATGCTTCTGAGCTGCTGCCAGCTATTTCAACCTTTTTTTTTTTTTGTTGGAAAGAGCAGCAGCAGCAGCAGAGGAGCCTGAGAGGCCCTGGGGAGCCTGGCCCATGTGGAAGGATCAGGAACCCCAGACCTGGCCCACAAAATGGTGGTCCAGGACCAGAAGGAGAAAAGCAAAGCCCCCAAACCCAGCAGGAGGCCAGGCGGTGGCCCTGGCCCAAGGAACCAAGACAACAGCCCAGTCCCGGTCCGCCAGGCGGGCTCTGCATTTCCACAGCCTGGCACCACACTTCCAATGGAATGGCAGAACGAGTGACCAATCGCTCCCTCCCCCCAAAATCACCGAAGCATGCCAGCAGTGGGGGAACAGGAGCTGTCTCGAGGAGCTTCATGTCGGGCCTAGGAATGTTTGTTCCCCACAGCAAACAAGCCATGATCGCTTCCCGTTGTGCCCTCTGTCTCTGCAATGCAAATGCAACAGGTGTTTCATCCATCTGCCTCCCGGTACAACCCCAACCCTCTCTGGCCTGGGGATCAAAGGCCGAACTTTCGGGACCCACCTGCCCCTCGCCACTGGGGTGCGCGAGGGGCGGCAGGGGCTTCTGGAACCTCCAAGGAGGAACCCCTGACCGAACCAGCCAACCCGCCAAGAACGCTGATCGTGAAGACAGGCAGACGGGCTGCACCCGCACCCAGCTGTCGGGCCATGCCTCCTCCACGGAAGGAGAGGATGACGCCCTCTTCCCCTGTCCCAGTTCCCCCCGCAGGGGCAGTCCCAGGACAACCTAAAAAACGGGGGGGAAGTCACGCTGGGTGCAGGAGCTGCCGCGGCAGCTGCCTCCTGGGGCGACGGGACAGCGGGCTGCTCCGAGGGTCCCGTGGGCTCAGCGTCGTTGTCAGCAGCATCCCTAACTGGGACCGGTTCGGCGGAAGGCGGCGAGGCCAGAGAGAATGCGGTCGCCGAAGGCAAAAGCGGCGGAGCCGGCACGGGCGGCGGTGGGGGCTGCGGCAGGTCGTTGTCGCCTAGCTAAACCGGCGCAGCCGCGGGAAACGGTGCGTCGGAGGTCGGCTGCGCAGGCGCAGACTGCAAAAGCGGCGGAAGCGGCGCCGGATCGCGGTTGCCTAGCAACACAAGTGCAGCTGCAGGAAGCAGTGTTTCTGAGCTCTCAGGCGCAGGCGGGGAAGCCGGCGGAGCCGCGGGCGGGGCTGTCCAGGGAGGCAGCCGCGGGGCGGGTCCGGGAGGTGGCCCCGCTGGACCAGCGGATGGGGCCTCGGAGACTGGTGCCGCCCTCATCTCTGAGCGGGGCGGGGTCCAGCGGTCCGGCCGGGGCGGGACCTGCAGGGCAGCCAGGGGCGGCGCAGCCCACTCAGGATTCCCCGGAGAGGAACGGGGAGAAAAAAGACAGCTCCGTCTGAGCATGCTCCTAAGACGCAGAGAAAAAACTTTTTCTGCTGCAGGCGAAACTTTGCCCCCCCGCTGCGGTTCAGGGGGGCTGGGAAGCAGCAGATCGCCTTCCCCCAAAAGATCTTCTCCCGTGGGAATTGGGAGGAACGGGGCTAGCCCCTTGCAGTTAGCAATCCAGGGAGAAACAGCTGCTCTCAGTTTCAAGATCGAAAAGAGCATGCAGAACACTGGGTAAACGCGGGGGTGCCCTAAACCATGGTTTGAACAGCTCGGAAGATGGATTCCATGCATTCCCATACGAACATATCAAGGGCATACAGCACATCCGTGAAAAAGCCAAAGAGCTTTTCTCATCGAAAAAACACATAGAAATATGTCTCCAACAGGGGAAATCCGTCCTCTTCACCCCATTTGTGCCAGAGGGCAATAAGTTTCTCCTCTGAAGGGGAGAAAGGAACCTTGGCCTTGATGGGACGACCCCACCACCTTTTCAGCCATAATCTGCTAAGGCCAGCCTCTTCAGGAGGGGAAAAACCAACAGTACCTTGTGTAATAAACGAATTCACCAAATTTAAGAATCGTATAATTATCTTTATTATTATGCAACCAAGAATAAGCAAGGTTCAGCGCTGGGCGGCCAGGAGTCTCCGCTCCTCTTAGACGCGCGCCTTTCCCCCTTTAAAGTTTGCTTTTTATTGTCCCTTTCTTCCGGATTCCTGGATGACGTGGTCTGTCTTCTGCGCTTGCTCCTCCGGTTGCTAGGGGGTCTTTCTCTGCCTTCTGGTGGTCGTGGGATGAAGGCCCCAAGTCTTCCTCTTTGGCCGCTTTCCTTATAAGGCATATCTATAAGTCTAAATTCTACAAGCTAAGCAATTCTTGCAAGGTTAATTAGTGTTACCATATGTGACGGTATCTAGTTACAGAGGGTCTCCTATACCTATGGGGTGGCATTTGCAAACCAAGCAATTCTAGCGAAGTTAATAATTGTTACCAGATGTAGCTGTATCTAGTTACAGAGGGTCTCCTATACCTATGAGGGGGGTTTGTAAACAAAGCAATTCTCACGAAGTTAAAAGTTTTACCATATGTGACTGCACATAGATATACATTATATCCTGCTAAACAAGAGCTGTTTAGCTATTGTTTTATAATTTAAATTATCTAGCTATTAATGAACAAACGTATTGCTACTTATTACACCTTGTGACAGTGTCCAGCACACTCTGGCTAACTGCATGATGCTTCTAGGCTTTCCGGACATCTTCCTGGAGGCTTTTCAGAAGGTTCTCTGTGTGGTCAGCCTTAGCTGAGAACTCCGTCCAAATCAGGATCTTCAGTTCTTCAGCTCCTGGCTAGAATCCACTTCTGTGGTCACTTGTGAAGTGACCATCCATGCCACACATTCAGAGTTTACCCAAATGCAGCAATGCTCCTCTGGGGGTCGCACCAAGTGATGATTTTCCTATTCAGTCACTCGGGGTCACCAACTGTGACCGTGGTCACAGGGGTTTGCAGGTGAAGAGAGAGATGAGAATGTTGACTCCATGATCAGAAGGCTTGATTTATTATTTTATGAGATATATATATATATATATATATATATATATATAACTTTATAACTATACTAAAAAGAAATAGAAGGAAAATTCTCAGAAGGCTAGCTAAGAATAGAATCAAAAAGAATGATAACAAAGATCCGTGTCTCGGCAGAGAGTGAGAGCCAGCTCTGCCGTGAGTGGTCAGTAAATCCAAATATCCACAGGAGACCAATCACGGATCCACCTGTTGCATTCCACAGCAGAAGATAACCATTGTTTACACTTTGTTGCTGGAACTTCTCAACTTCAGCAGGAAAAATCCTAATGAAAGGATTTTAATGAAAATATGCCTGAGACAGAAGAGCTTGGGGCTAGAGTAGATTAAATTTCTGCCCCAGTCTTACAATCTGCTGCTTAATCAAAGGATTCATTTTCTCTACCTGGCTGCTTGATTGGGGGTGGTATGGAGTGTGAAGTTCCCAATCTATTCTCAGGTGGCTACTAATCTGTTGCACTATTTTGGAAATGAAATGTGATCCTCTATTTGAGGATATTGTGGCTGGAACTCTGAAGCATGCTATTATTTCTTGTAATAATACTCTGGTTACTTCTCGAGCTTTGACAGTTCTGGTGGGGAATGCTTCTGGCTACCTTGAAAATGTATCTGTCAAGACTAATAAATACTGTTAGCCCCCTTTCCTTGGAAGTTATGAAAAGTCACAGAATCACAGAATTTCTAGGTTGGAAGAGACCTTTAAGATCATCGAGTCCAACTGATGTTCTAACACCTCAACTAGATAATGGCACCAAGTGCCATGTCCAGTCTTTTTTTAAACACATCGAGGGATGGTGACTCCACCACCTCCCTGGGTAGATGATTCCAGTATTTGACCACTCTTTCTGTGAAAAACTTCCTCCTTAATTCTAGCCTGTATCTCCCTTGGCGCAGCTTGAGACTGTGTCCTCTTGTTCTCTTTGTTGTTGCCCGGAAAAAGAGACCGACCCCAGCTCACCACAGCCACCCTTCCGGAAGTTGAAGAGAGTGATAAGGTCACCTCTGAGTCTCCTTTTCTCCAGGCTGAACAACCCCAGCTCCCTCAGTCATTCTTCATACGGCTTGTGTTCCAAGCCTCTCACCAGCCTCGTTGCTCTCCTTTGGACACGCTCAAGCATCTCAACATCCCTCCTAAACTGAGGGGCCCAGAACTGGATGCAGTACTCAAGGTGTGGCTTCACCAGTGCCGAGTACAGGGAAGAATGACCTCCCTGCTCCTGCTGACCACACTATTCCTGATACTGGCCAGGATGCCATTGGCCTTCTTGGCCACCTGGGCACACTGCTGGCTCATGTTCAGCCGACTGTCAACCAGCACCCCCAGGTCCCTTTCCACCTGAGCACTGTCCAGCCACACCGTTCCTAGCTTATATTGTTGCAGGGGGTTATTGTGGCCAAAGTGCAGGACTCGGCACTTGGACTTATTGAACTTCATCCCATTAGATTCTGCCCATATATCCAACCGTTCATGGTCCCTCTGCAAAGCCCTCCGTCCCTCTAACAGATCGACACACGTTCCCAGCTTAGTGTCATCTGCAAATTTGCTAATAAAGGACTCTAAGCCCTCATCCATGTCATCAATAAAAATATTAAACAGAACTGGCCCCAGCACAGACCCCTGAGGGACACCACTGGTGACTGGTCGCCAGCTGGATGCAGCACCATTCACCACCACTCTCTGGGCCCGGCCATGCAGCCAGTTCTGAACCCAGCAAAGAGTGCTCCTGTCCAAGCCACGGGCTGCCAGCTTGTCTAGGAGTATGCTGTGGGAGACAGTGTCAAAGGCCTTGCTGAAATCCAAGTAAACAACATCTACAGCCTTCCCTGCATCCACTAGGCGGGTTACCTGGTCATAAAAGGTGACCAGGTTGGTCAAACATGACCTACCCCTCCTAAATCCATGCTGGCCGTGTCTGATACCCTGGCCATCTTGTAAATTTTGCGTGATGGCGCTTAATATAAACTGTTCCATTATTTTGCCAGGTACTGAGGTCAGGCTGACTGGTCTGTAATTACCAGGATCTTCCTTTGCACCTTTTTTGTGAATGGGTATCACATTGGCCAGCTTCCAGTCATCCGGAACCTCACCAGTGAGCCAAGACTGTTGGTAAATGATGGAGAGTGGCTTTGCAAGCTCGTTTGCCAGCTCTCTCATTACCCTGGGGTGGATCCCGTCTGGTCCCATAGATTTATGAACATCTAAGCATTTCAGTAGTTCTATGACTGCCTCCTCTTGGATAATGGGGGGACCATTCTGCTCCCTGTCACCATCAACCAGCCCAGGCGGGCAGGTGTCTTGAGGGCAAGTCATCTTCCCACTAAAAACTGAGGCAAAATAGGCATTAAGCACTTCTGCCTTTTCCTCATCTTCAGATACTAAGTTCCCTCCTTTGTCCAATAAAGAACAAAGGTTGGTCTTACCTTTCCTTCTACCATTAATATATTTGTAAAAACATTTTTTATTATCCTTTACAGAAGTTGCCATTCTAAGTTCAAACTGAGCTTTGGCCCCCCTAATTTTTTTCCTGCATGCTCTAGCAGCCTTCTTGAGTACTTCCTTAGAGACCTGACCCTTCTTCCAACTCTGATACATCCTCTTTTTATTCTTAAGTTCCTCCAAAACCTCCTTGCCCAGCCAGGCTGGACGTTTACCCCACTGACTGATCTTTCAGCACACAGGGATGGTCTGTTCCTGTGCCCTCAAGATCTCTGTTTTGAGGTATGCCCACCCTTCCTGAACTCCTTTGTTTTTTAGGACTGCTTCCCAAGGGACGCTCTGAATAAGTCTCCTAAACAGGCCAAAGTCTGCCTTCTGGAAGTCCAATGCAAGAGTTTTACTGGTGTTCTTCCTGACTTCACCAAATATTGAGAACTCTATTATTTCGTGATCACTCTGCCCCAAGCGACCTCCAACCACCACATCTCCCACCAGCCCATCTCTGTTTGCAAACAGCAGATCTAACATAGTCCCTCCCCTGGTGGGTTCACCCACCAGCTGCAACAAAAAGTTGTCCTCCATACATTCTAAGAATTTCCTGGACTGCCTCTTTAATGCTGTATTAAGTTCCCAGCAGATGTCTGGTAGGTTGAAGTCACCCACAAGAACAAGGGCTGATGATCTTGAAACATTACCTTGCTGCTTATAGAATAAGTGATCTACCTCTTCTTCCTGGTCGGGTGGACGATAACGAACTCCCAGTATGGTGTCAGCCTTGTTGGCCTTCCCCTTTATTCTTACCCATAGACATTCAACTCCATCTTCCTTAGTTTCAATTTCGATGGCATCAAAAGTTTGCTTAATATAAAGGGCCACCCCTCCACCTCTTCTTCCTTTCCTGTCTCTCCTGAAGAGCTTGTATCCATCCAGTGCAGTACTCCAGTTATGTGATTCGTCCCACCATGTTTCTGTGATGGCAACTACATCACAGCTCTGCAGTTGCACCATGGTCTCCAGCTCATCTTCTTTGTTGCCCAAGCTGCGTGCATTGGTATACATGCACCTCATCTGGGCAACTGACTTCACCCCTAACTCAGCCTTGCAATTCTTGGGCCTGTTTCCAGATAGCTCAGCTGGTTCCCCTTCCCCCTTCAAACCTAGTTTAATGCTCTCTCAATGAGGTCTGCCAGTTCATGAGCTAAAAACCTTTTTCCCTTAACAGAGAGGTGTACCCCATCTGATTTCAGCAGAGAAGATGCTGTAAAAATTTCCCCATGATCAAAGAATCCAAAATTTTGCCGATGACACCAACCCTTAAGCCACTTGTTGATGATGCGGATTCTTCTGTTTCTTTCATCATATTCCTTCGCCACCAAAGGGACTGAGCAGAACACTACCTGTGCTCCTGCCCTATCAACTACCTGACCCAGTACCCTGAAGTCCTTTCTAATTGCCTTGACACTCCTCAATCTCATCACTGCCAGCCTGGAGTATCAGCAGTGGGTAATAATCAGAGGGCTGTATCAGCCCAGGAAGTCTCTCAGTGGTATTTTGTACCCGGGCCCCAGGGAGGCAACAGACTTCCCTGTGGGATGGGTCTGGTCGACATATGGGGCCCTCAGTTCCCTTCAGGAGGGAATCACCTACTACATTGTGTTATGACAATGTGAGGCTGGGGATATGCATGATGAATGGGCAAATGTATTGGATGGGAAGAAATGTTAAATTTGATAGCAAACTTACCTTGAACAGAGAACCAATCATATTGGATTTGGCACAGACGAATGATGATAGGGTGTGCCTGCAATATGACCGGGTTGTCTGTTTCACGAGAAATAAAGATGGTGAGGATCCTGAGGGGAGAATGAGAGAAATAACTCAGGAACTGAAGCGAAGGGAGTCAGAAATGAGGAGAAAACTAGTTGAACAGGAAAGATTGAAAACACTGGGAGAACAGTATGAATGGCTGGAGAAATAATATGCTGATGGGGAACTATCTACCCCGGACAGGAACCTGTTCATTGACCTGATGCAAGAGATTGCAACCGAATTAGGATTGTCAAATTGTTGGATTTGTGGGGAGCTGAACTCATCAGAAAAATGGCCTTGGAAAGGGGAAGGTTTGGCTCCAGAACAGCTTTTGAAATGGGACAATCCGAGTGTCTCAAAATTGGCACAGAGACCTGAGGGATAGATTTTGGACCAGAGGGTGATTGGAACTATCTGCATCAGTCAAGAAAGAAAGGAGTACACCGAAATGGTGGGATACACTCTGTGTCTACCCTGATGGTGAACTCAAACACAAAAAGCAAGGTCTGGCAGCCAGAATCCCCTTTGGGGTACTGGAGCCGGAAGAATGAGACAAATTGTGAATGGAATAAAAGAATAGGACTGTGTAGGGTCAAAAATCCAACCCTTTTCAATCCTTGGAGGGCCTGAGAGAATACTGGGGAGACCCAGGGAGAATAAAATCAGATGGAAAGCCCCGGATGGAATTTACTGGATCTGTGGGAAGAAGGCATACAGTGAGTTACCCCCAAGGTGGAGAGGATCATGCACTTCAGGCATGATCCAGCCGGTGTTCTTTACTCTCCCTCGAACAAAGAGCAACCTATTAGGGGCTTCACCGTACGAGACCCTGAGAAGGGAGAGGAGAAGCTTGAAAGGATGATGCCAGTGATAAGTGGTAAACAAACTTGGGGGGAGGAAGAGTGGCCGGCGGCAAGAATAATTGATTATTATGGACCGGCCACGTGGGCCCAGGATGGAAGCTATTGGTATAGGACTCCAATTTATCTACTGAACAGACTGATTCGGCTGCAGACAGTGGTGGAAATTGTATCGAATCACACCTCTGAGGCCCTGGATTTACTCAGTCGGCAGCACACTCAGGTACGGGCATTTGTGTACCAGAATCGAATAGCTTTAGACTATTTGCTGGCCGAAGAAGGGGGAGTATGTGGGAAGTACAATGAATCAGAATGTTGTATTGAAATTGATGATTATGGGGAAACTATAAGAGGTTTGGCAGCCAAAATCAAAAAGGTGGCCCATGTCCCCATTCAAAAACGGAATTTGATTTTGCAATCTTCATGGTGGGACAGATTGTTCGATGGGGCCTGGTGGAACAAAGTTATGTTTTTCATGCTCTGTTCAGTAGCCGGAATCCGATTCCTGCCCTGTCTAATTCGTTGTTTTATTAGACTGATCCATTCTGTGGCCCAGGGGATGCAGATAGCAATACTACCTGTGGACCTGGAGGTGGCTTCCGGAGGCAACACATCTAAGATAATGAGATTGGGAGAAAAGAAGGTTACTCTTTTTGTGAAAGACCCTTAATGGTGGCGGGTAGGAGTAGAAATGAAAGAAATTTAGCAATTTGGATTATAAAAGAAGCATGAATTAAATTAGTGATATAAATGGGGAGGGATTGTAGTATATGTTAGTTGAAATAAACAGGGCCAGGAGACTTCTCCTTTTTAGTGCCTTTATTAAAAGTGATCAGCTCAGGATTGGGCAGCTCGGCAGGGCTGCAGTCCCCATCATGTCTCCCAGGGCGACTCAGAGGAGGAGGATATGCGCAGCTCTGTTCACTAGGGGCAGAACCGGGGGATCCAGTCCTCGTGGCAGCCTTTAGGGCATGATGTCCCCGTCAGATCTTGGTTTCCCTGATTCTGTCCAGCTTGGTCCCGGCATTGGGACGACTCTCTGCTCAGGGTGAGAGGGGCTCCACATCTCTGCAGGCTCAGCAATCGGCTCCTCATGTCCGGACATCACTTTAGTCTCTCAATTCTTATTTGGCTCGTTGTTTTTGGGGTTTTCTCTGTGCATTTTGGAGTCGAGGTCTCAAAGCATGCTGGTCTTTGGAGTCACTTTGCATAACCCCCCCACCCTCTCAGGTGTCTTTCCTATGCTGGAAGAGAGCACTGCCTCAGGGAAGGGCCATCACTCCACCCAGCCAGGGCCTTTACTAATACAAAAGAGGAGATAAGCTACAACGACCCGTGATTACAATAACAAAGCACCAAGAACCCTGGCAGAGACAGAGACCTGGCTGCGTCCCTGTAACTCTTTCTCACAAAAAAAATATTAACCGAATTTTTGTTCATAACAATAGTGATAATTCATGCTGTTAATGTATGGTATAAAATATTGTGAAATCCAAACCATGTCTTTTGACCACCCCAGCCAGGAGCAGCTGTCTTATTCAGATCCAGCTAGTTCCCGGACACAAGATAACGATCAGCGCCTTAACGTAGGAATATCGCCTTGCTGAATGCATCTTTCAAGATAGTCAGCGGCACCAAACTGATACATCTTAATTCACTGCTTCCCAGAAGCCAATTGACATCGATGGCACACCTGGACTCGGCCTTTGTCCAGCTATGCATGTGAAAAGATAGAGAGGAAATTTGGTCATCTTTGCCTCGGGCAAAATAAACTGTATAAAACCCTGCTGCAAGAGACAGCATTTGTGAACCAAGTGGGAGACTGACACTGTGGAGGTCAGATCCAGGTTCACCTGGTGTCGACCCTGGGCTCAACACTATCTTTGACTGTGGTGGTTTCGGAGACCGAACATCAGTCTCACAGACAAATTAATAAATCTTTGCTAAATTTTTTGATAATTTTGTCTCACGATTTGATCATTTATAACAGTAGTGTGTTAAATATAGTTTTAGGTTATAAAAAATGTTAAAGTAGAAACTATGCTATGTATGATACTTTTTTTAAAGAAAGGACTTGCAGCCACAGGACACCTAAATCTTTCAGAGAAAAAGAATTTATTGCCCTCTTA